>NC_052533.1:10361869-10670330 GCF_016699485.2 Gallus gallus
TATAGTCATTACTGAAATTAATTTCTGGAAAGGATTAACTTCTGGCTTGTCTGATTAGAGAGACTCTTTAATTTTCAAGCACCTTTCTACTGCATTGGATGGCTGTTTGAAGCATTGCAGAAAAATTAGTAAAGCAGTGAAGTAAAGCCAATGCAGAAGGAATTATGCATTTAAATTTCTAATACTGTAGAAAAATGTGCAGTGACAAAATAATATGTGACTAAATTCTCTCAAGGGGAAAATGTCATGCTTTATGGAGAGAGAGGGGTAAAGTGTGGAAGTGAAGAGAATTTTCAATTTTTCATCTAAGTTGTCTTCCAAAGTGTATCACATAATCTGCAATTTATTTAAAACAGATGTATTTTAGTGCATACCAACTTGCTATCAGTGTCAGGTAAAAAAGAGGAACAGACAAGCACACTGCATTTAGGTGTATTTCAATTTTATGTCTTTGGTCTGTGTTTGGGTTCCATTGTTTGCTGGAGATATGCAAAAAAGAAAGGACAAAGCACAGGGGGTACACAAAAAAACTGCTCCAGAATTCACTCAAGCTTCACCTTAATCCAAAAGCTCTTACAGTTTAGTGTGAGACAAGCCACCAAAAGTTACTATTTAAAACAAAACAAAACCCCACAAACAAAAACCAACAAAATGAGAGGTGAGAGCATTCATGTTTGGGGTTTCCAAACTCAGCAGCCTGCCAGAAGTGAGGCTGCTGCTGCTCCATGGCCCCACGGCTAACTGGAATGCAGGCTGGGTGCATCCCTGCCATAGGCACACATACAGCCAGAGGTGGACAACAGCAGTCACATACAGTCAGCTGGAATTACCTGATCCTCTTCTCTTCTCTTCCTGAGCAGCATGAAAGCCTGCCAGCAGAAGATGTATAAGATATATCAAGTAGCTGGTCTTGGGCACTCAGACCAGTTTCTGGGCCTAGCTTTTCCAGATCTCCACAGCTTCTGGCGCTCATACTTGTGAAGAGAAGCTGTGGTCAGACACCTACACTGACCAGGCTGCTGACATGCTATGGACCTGTTTCATCTCTTTCTATTTTCCCACACCTGTTCCTCCCAACCCATCTTGATTCCTCCATTTCTGTAAAATAACAGATTGCCTTGGGTTAGATGGGACCTCAAAGACCATCCTGTTCCAACCCCCTGCCATGCACAGGGTTGCCAACCACTACATCAGTCACCAGCTCAGGCTGCACAGGGCCCCATCCAGCCTGGCCTTGAACGCCTCCAGGGATGGGGCATCCACAGCTCCTCTGGGCAGCTCTGCCAGTGCCTCACTGCTCTCTCAGTGAAAAAATTCCCTCACATCTAATCTAAGTCTCCCCTCTTTTAGTTTAAAACCATTCCCCTCTGTCCTATCACTATCTACCCATGTAAAAAGTTGGCTTTCTCCTGTTTGTAAATTGCCTTTAAGTACTGGAAGGCTGCAATGAGGTCTCCCAGGAGCATTCTCTCTTTCAGACTGAACAGCCCAGCTCCCTCAGCCTATCCTCATAGGACAGGTGTTCCAGCCCTGTGAGCATCTTCGTGGTCCTCCTTTGGACCGGCACCAGAGCTCCACATCTTTCTCCTTCTGGTGCCTCCAGACCTGGATGCAGTCCACCAGGTGGGAGCTTTGGTGCTTTCTGCAAGCACTCACCCCAAGACACGTTGGAGGGTGATGTGGATGGCAGCTACATGTGGATGCTGGGGGGGGGGTGGGCTGGGAGGCACGCTCGGCCACAGGGACTGCGGGTTCACTGTGGCAGCCCACAGAACAATCGGGCAGGGACCCATTGACTGAGATCTCTTCCCACAGCACCGTTCTCTGACCCTGAGCACTAATGGAAATCAGTTTTTAAATCACAACTGGACGCTGCTGTCACCCCGCACACCCACAGGCTGAGTCTGACGACCGCCCCGCCCCGCCGCCCTGACGGAAGCCGGGCGCTCTCGCGAGACTTGCGGCCTCTCTTCCCGTTTCCGGCGGCGTGGAGCTGAGCGGGCGGCATGGCGCTGTACAACTTCAAGAAGATCACGGTGGTGCCGTCCGCCAAGGTAGGGCCGTGTTCGCTGCCGCGTGACAGGAGAGCTCTCCCCTTTCCCTTCCCGCCCCCCCGCCCCCGGCGGGCTCCGTGCCGTGCGGGTGGCGGCTGTCGTGGAGGGCGCTGAGGTGCGGCCCGAGGCCGGGCTTTCCGTGTCTGGCGGGGGAACTTTGCTCCGTGCCGGCGGGGTGTGGGCGCCTGCCGGGCCTCCGCCAGAAGGAAGCGGGTGCTTATCGCTTTGTTAAATGGAGACGGCTTGTAGCTGACGGCGCTGCTTTGGTTTGCAGGACTTCATTGATTTGACGTTGTCGAAGACTCAGCGGAAGACCCCGACTGTTATTCACAAGCATTACCAAATCCATCGGATCCGGCAGTTCTACATGCGGAAGGTGAAGTACACCCAGCAGAACTACCACGACCGGCTGACCCAGATCCTGACAGACTTCCCCAAGCTGGATGTAAGTGCAGCCCCAGTGCTCGCAAAGGAGCTTTCAGTGACTGGGGAGAATTCGGCGGCAGTTTCAGTCCGCAGGTCAGAGTGGTGCCCAGCAGGTTCTGATGGGAGTAAATTTGGGCAGACGTGTTCTATAGGAATGCTGCGTTGTGGCTGAGCGAAGTAAATTGTGCCCGTGGGTGTCTGCTGAAGGATGCATTATGCAGAGGTTTGGCTGTTCGACTCTATTGGCCAGAAATGCCATTGGCAGTGCTGGAAGTCAGAGCTACCCGAGCACATCACATTGCCTTCCACCTCCTGTGCTTCAGAAATGTCACTTCAGTTGACAGAATGACCATTACTCAGCCCCATCAGAGACAGTGTTGGAAATGCACTCTGACACAGCGTGTGTGGTCGTAACTTCCCAACTACAGCTGTGTCCAGGTGCCCACTGGTGCTTCTTTATGAGCAGCTTCGGATACGTGCTTAAACCCTTCACCTGCAGCCCTACTTTTCCTACTGTTTTTATACCCACTGAGTTCCTGCAAATATCGCCTGCATCTTAATATCTCACGATGAAATTTCTCCATAAAAATGCATAAATAGCTAAAAATACTTAGTTTAGAAGAATTGAAGGTGTAGCTTTCTTAGAAAGCCAAGGGATTTATCTGGACATTGAAGAAACCGTTATTATCCAGTCTTAGCCTTCAAACAAAGGAAGGAGTTAGCGCTGTTATTGTGTCTCTGCTATAAGATGAGTTTACTATTAGAAAATGCTTCTGCAGGCTTCTTGCAGTTTCATTATTCAGTAGAGGAAAGTTCCGATTTGAAATCTGAAAGCAGTTTGCATTGCAAAAGACAGAATGGAAACTTGATACCTTGGGCTCGCTTAGACCATTGCAAAAAATTCAAAGCATTAACAATGATGCACGTAATGAGCAAGGGGATTATTTTTGTTAGGCAAGATAGTAACGAAAGCAGTTTGGGTTGTACTGCCACTTGTGTTGCTGTATTGGAGGAAAAAAGGAACTTGCGTAGCTGCCAAGAAATTGTCATCTTCAAGAAAATAAGGTTAATTTTATGTCCCTTTTTTTTTGTCTTAGGATATTCATCCTTTTTATGCAGATCTGATGAACGTTCTGTACGACAAAGATCACTACAAGCTGGCTTTGGGACAGATTAACATTGCCAAGAATCTGATTGACAAGTAAGGACTGTTTCTGTCTTCAGTTCTGTACCTGTGAGGTTGGTTGCTGCATCACTTCCTATTCTGCTGTCCCTGCAGCGTTGCGAAGGACTACGTGCGCCTGATGAAGTACGGGGATTCTCTGTACCGCTGCAAACAGCTGAAACGTGCTGCTCTGGGCCGGATGTGCACCATTATCAAAAGGCAGAAACAAAGCTTGGAATATTTGGAGCAAGGTTCGTGTAATGAATACGCTAAAATACAGGAATATAAAGACAGCGTACGTTGTCATTCATACAAAGAGTAAGAGTTAGAAACAGAAGAATGTGTTAAATACAGAATGTAGGTAATGAAAACGAAATAGCTCTCAAACCCCAAAACATTTATAATTTAATTTTCAACTAAATAGTTCTCTTATTTTAAATGTAGAACGTTACGGTGTTAGTAACACTTACAAAATGTCTGTACTTGCTTAAAGGTCGTAGCCATGCTTGTGATATCATTATTTTCACATAAATTCATCATAGAATCCCAGAATCATAGAATGGCCTGGGTTGAAAAGGACCACAATGCTCATCCAGTTCCAACCCCCCTGCTATGTGCAGAGTTGCTGACCACCAGACCAGGCTGCCCAGAGCCACATCCAGCCTGGCCTTGAATGCCTCCAGGGATGGGGCATCCACAGCCTCCTTGGGCAACCTGTTCCAGTGCGTCACCACCCTGTGAATGAAAAACTTCCTCCTAAGATCTAACTTAAATCTCCCCTGTCTTAGTTTAAAACCATTCCCCCATGTCCTATCACTGTCAACCCATGTAAACAGTCATTTCTCTTCCTGTTTATACGCTCCCTTCAAGTACTGGAAGGCCACAGTGAGGTCTCCCCGGAGCCTTCTCCAAGCTAAACAAGCTCAGTTCCCTCAACCTTTCTTCATAGGAGAGGTGCTCCAGCCCTCTCATAATCTAATCATCAGCTATTGCTAAACATTTTCCAAGCAGTGGTCCTTATTTCAGGCTCATTATTGCTTACCTCAGGCTGATATGATGGACTCACTGTAGCTATAAGGTGGTGGTCTTCATGTGTAAAGTTTCTTTTTTTTATTATGTGATACTTCTGGAGGTAACAAACAACAGTGCATTTTCATAAACAATTGTTTAATCAGTTCATGAAGTTAAAAAAAAAAAAAAGTTACTGAGCTGTGTTTTAACACTTACATGAATTTTTCTTCCATTCAAACATGAATTAAGACAAATGCTTCAGCCATCTTTTAAATGTTTCAGTGCGACAACATTTGTCTCGTTTGCCAACCATCGATCCCAATACAAGAACTCTTCTGTTGTGTGGCTATCCAAATGTTGGGAAGTCGAGCTTTATAAATAAGGTATGTGATTTTTCTTTCAATAATACTGAGGTACCATTTATTTAAGGTAGAATAAAATTTAAACCCTTTGATGTTGTTATAGCACTATCTGATCTGAGGAGTAGCAAATTCATATGGGTGAGTAGAGGCTGACTGAAATTTCTGGAGGGATACATGTAAAATTACAGCAGATTCCACTCTATTAACTATTAAAATAGTTATCTTTCCCAAATTAGTGTGTATGTGATTAATGCATTTTCTGACAGGTGAATGATTGCAGAGAAACAGCCCAAATAACCATTCTTTAGCTTTCCTGTATTAAGTGCAGTGAGTTACAATTATGATACACAGCTTGCAAGTTCAGGAAATACTCAGTAAATGTGCTAATGAATTTTGTTTTAAGGTTACAAGAGCAGATGTAGAAGTGCAGCCATATGCCTTTACCACCAAATCTCTCTTTGTGGGTCACATGGATTACAGATACCTGCGCTGGCAGGTAAGAACTGGTATCATTTTGCATTTTCTTGCCAGAATTAACTGATCACAATTTGTGATTTTGCAACCTGAATTACATTTTTGTGCCTTGATGAGAAATCACAATCACAATTTTGTGCCTGAGAGCCGCTATGTGTCAAATGGGGACAGTAGTCCAAAGCTGTTCTAAAAACGTGTCCATATGTGTATGTTTTCAGTTTGCGGGAAGAATTGGGACCATAATGTCTGAGTGAGGTCAGGACCCTTCTTGTCAGTATTGAATTCAGAGCCAGTTTGGGCATGGCTGTATTTGTTTGCTTCTTGGAGTGTTATTCTGAAACCTCATTGTATTTGCATTATTCCATTCCCTTGTCCTCAACTTGGCTGAGTTTAAGGTCTTATTTATGATTGAAAAGAATACTGTAGTCTTGAGAAGATAATATGGACAAGCAGTCAAGAATATGTTATAAAACAGTGTATTGATTATGTTAATTTTAGGTCGTAGATACTCCTGGTATTTTAGACCATCCCTTGGAGGACAGGAACACCATTGAGATGCAGGCTATAACTGCGCTCGCACATCTGCGTGCTGCTGTGCTCTACGTGATGGATGTGTCTGAGCAGTGTGGGCACAGCCTGGAGGAGCAAGTGGAACTCTTCAGAAATATTAAGCCATTGTTTGCTAACAAGGTAAGTTTGGTTTACATTATTTGTAAAATCAGTATTTTTGTAATGCAATAGCTTGGATTGTGATTTTTTTTCTTCTTTCTTTTTATTAGCCACTTATAATTGTTGCAAACAAATGTGATGTGAAGAGAATTGAAGAACTTCCTGAAGAGAGCCAGGTGAGCCTGATGTTTCCACCCCTCTCTTTCTTCCAAAATTAGCAAAAGTGCTGTGTGCACCATTAGTGGGCTGACAGAGCTTAGATTGGGAAAAAAAATACATGACTACTTCTTAATTTAACTGTTTAATAGTGTAATGGACAGTAGTTTTCCAAGTCTTGACTTTTGTGCCTGGTGTGTATACTTGCACTGTTTAGTATACATACTTGCTGGAATATTGTAAATACCAAACTGAAAGCAACTCCTTAGCAGTTTTAGAAATCTCAGACACTGTGAGATCTTTTAATTACTGCTATAGTTGGAATTAATACTGAATAGCTTTGTTCAGTAGTGACTGTTTAAGTAGAGATCATAGAATTACTCAGGTTGGAAGGGACCTCACAGATCATCAAGTCCAACTGCAGCCTAATCATAGTACCCTAACTAACAACCCTCTGCTAAATCATATCTCTGAGCACCACATCCAAACGGCTCTTAAACACATCCAGGGATGGTGACTCAACCACCTCCCTGGGGAGCCTATTCCAGCGCTTAGCCACCCTTTCTGTAAAGAAGTGTTTCCTAACATCCAACCTAAACTTACCCTGGTGCAACTTGAGGCCATTTCCCCTTGTCTTGTCACCTATCACCAGGGAGAAGAGACCTACCCCGCTCTCATTGTAAACACCTTTCAGGTACTGGAAGAGCATAATAAGGTCTCCCCTCAGCCTCCTCTTCCCCAGACTAAACAGCCCCAGCTCCCTCAGCCTCTTCTCATAGGGCTGATTTTCCAAGCCCTTCACAAGCCTTGTTGCCCTTCTCTAGACCTGCTCCCGTACCTCCATGTCCTTCTTGTACTGAGGTACCCAAAACTGAACACAGTACTCAAGGTGAGGCCTCACCAATGCCAAGTACAGGGGCAGGATGGCTTTCCTAGTCATGCTCACCACACCAATATCATTACCACACAGATAATGAGCTCTAGACTGATAAGAGGTGCTGAACTGATTTGAACAGGAGCTCCTATTGGGCAGCAGTTCTGTATACAGGGCCAGCTGCTTTGTATCTACAAGTTCGAGGATACATGCAGTTTGTGTTTTCTCTCCATCTCTTTTTCTATTTTATTCGTGTGTCATTTACAGTTGCTATATAGGAAGTGGTTATTTACTTAGAAATCAACAGATAAAACAGAGCTGCAATTGTAAAGTTTCTGTCATCTTTTTATAAACACATTTTAATAAAGGTACTCAGTAACAAGTTGCATATATTGACACTGGGTTAACGTTTCAGTCCTTGGTGTAATGGTATATTAAGAAATGGGCAGAATGCAATTATTTGTGGTAATATTTCTATTTCAGAAAATATTTGAATCTTTTGAAGCAGAAGGATTTTCTGTAATCCAGACAAGTACCCTAACAGAAGAAGGTGTGATCCAAGTTAAAACAGAGGTATGTCTCTCTTCTCTCAATTTCATTCAAAAGGAATCAGAGAATCATAGAACCCTTAGGGTTGGGAGGGACCTCTGAAGGCCATCTAGTCCAGCTCCCCTGCAATGAACAGGGACACCACAGCTACATCAGGTTGCCCAGGGCCTGATCCAGCCTGGCCTTGAAAGTCTCCAGGGATGGGGCATCAACCACATCTCTGGGCAACCTGTTCCAGTGCCTCACCACCCTCACTGTAAAACACTTTTTCCTTCTATCCAACCTAAATCTGCCCTCTTTGAGCTTAGCTTTTATTGTCAGTTAAACTGTGCTAAAAGCTTTTAGCGTGGTGTTCTTAATAGCGCGTTGAACACGTTGGGTGCAACGGGAAATGTAATGATTTGCTTTGTGTTAGATATAATCCATTTTTGTGAGATTTTTCAGGGTCCTGTTGCTTTCTCTTATTGTCAGCTCATTATAAAATATTGGTTATGCCAACAAAACAGGATCGTATGCATATACTCGTGATACTTGCTATATAAAATATGTTGATCCTTTCTTGAGAGCTAGGAAGGTAAGGCAGAAGATTAGATAGAAGCTAGGTGTTTGGGATTTAAACCTTGCTGTGCTACTTGTCATATCAGGATGACTTCATTCCTTACCTTATGTTGCCTTGTTCACTTTCAGGCCTGTGACAGATTGTTGGCCCATCGTGTTGATACTAAAATGAAAGGAAATAAAGTGAATGAAGTACTGAATAGATTACACTTGGCCATGCCAGCCAAAAGAGATAACAAGGTAGGCTGCATGTTTACACTTTAATATATTTTCCAGTACTATTTAAATAGGACTAGAATTCTTTCTTGGCTTAACATGACGATGAAATATATGTTGAGATTTTCTTGTTTTCTTTTTATCTACAACTGACTTTGCTGACGGGTTGGTCAGCTTGGGACTTCATTTTCCCTAGAAATACATTCCATTAAAATTGTCATTTGCAGTATTATTAAAAAACATCGTTTCAGACAGGCTTTTTTTTTCCCCTTTCCCTGGGGTGAATTCTTGCATTCATTTCAGGAGCGGCTGCCTTTTATACCTGAGGGAGCAATAGCACGTAAGAAGCGCATGGAAGTAGATACACCCAAGAGGAAATCAGTAAGTGGCATCTCTTAATTAGGCAATCAGCAGATGGTTTTAAACTATTTCATGTTAGCACATGGATTTAAAATTAGGAGCTACATAAAATGATGTGTGTCTTTGCAGGAGAGAGATCTTGAACTTGAAATGGGAGATGATTATGTTTTGGATCTTCAGAGTAAGTAATTACATAAGTCAGTATTACTGTTGGTCAGTAAAGTTTGGTCTTATTGGAGAAAACCTAAAATGGATTCCTTTCAACTGAGTGCCCCCTCTGTAATCTTTCTGTTCCACAACTGGTGATGTTCACTGACTCTTCGTGTTTTCTGATGCTTCTGAGTGGATTTCTGTTTTAGTCTCAGACATAAAATGGCTGATCTGATGGTTCAGGTTTTTTTTTTCCCTTAAGATTGTGGTGTTGCATTAATTGTTGATGCATTGGACTTTGTGATTCCTAAACAATAGTTGGCAGCAGGCAGAGGATCAGAAGGATTTATGAATATGTCAGAGATACAATGAAACTTTTCCTATTTAGGGATGTGATTTTTTTTTTAATTGTGATGTGTTGTATTCTGTCACTGAAGATTCTGCTTTGAAATTATCTTCAACTTTAATTAACAATTTTTTTCTCTTTTTTTTTCTTTTTCTTTTTTAAAGAATACTGGGACTTAATGAATTCATCTGAAAAGTATGATAAGATTCCAGAGATATGGCAAGGTCACAATATCCTTGATTACATTGATCCAGATATAATGAAAGTGAGTTTTCAGTCCTTCTTTTTACACTTTTTTCCCTCTTCATCCCTTTGTTATTTTCTCTAAATTACAATATTCGTAGATAAAAATAATGTTTTGTAAACCAGTTCTTCCACACTGTCTGCACTTGTGGTGGGAAAGGCCGCTGTTTTCTGAGTGACCAAAGACACAATTTCAGGAGAATGGAGAATTGCTTTCTTTCATCAGAACAGAGGTTTGCAGGGGAAGTTGTATTTCCTTACTCTTTGACTGTTGCTGGAAGGAATGTAGTTATCAAAATGTATTATTAATAATAAGAAATTAACCCATGACATTTCTGTCTGCTGGAGCATGATATTGAAGGAAATAGACTGAATTCTCAATTTACAGCATTTTAATGTCATAACAAGCCCCATTCTTATTTCTTGCTGGGTCTTAAGAAGAAGTTGTGAGCACAGACTGCAGAGCCTGCTGGTTGGGCAGTTGAGTTCATTCAGTTTGCTCGTGCTCCAGAATCATGGTTAATGTAGAGAGAGAAGGTATTTTGAGATTGTGTTGCCAGAAGTGGCACAGTAACGTTGAGGATTGTAAGTCTAAGATTTGATGAGCATCCTGATTTTCATTTCATCTCTTCTAAGAAACTGGAAGAATTAGAGAAAGAAGAAGAGCTGAGAGAAGCTGCTGGAGAGTATGACAGCGAACCAGAAAGTGAAGATGAAGAGATGATGGAAATCCGACAGTTGGCAAAACGGATCCGAGAAAAAAAGAAACTGAAAATCCTGCAGTCAAAGGAGAAAGATACTCGAGGTCCAAGGATGCCCAGAACAGCTAAAAAGGTGAGTAAAGAACCCTGTAGTTGCTGATGTACAGTAACTGTGTAGGACTTTGGGGTACCGGCACTGATGGTTTACTCATGTTTGACCCTCTCCCTCACTGTTTGCACTTCTGTGCTCCTTAAAGCTCTGATAACTACTTAATTATGGGGGGTGCCAAACAAAATGAACGAGTGAGAGTTGCCCTTTTTATTCCTGCTATACGAGTGAGTCTGTTGTAAAATTCCATATACATTATAGAAAAACTCTTTAAAACATAATTCAGCTTGTTTAATTGGGTTGCTGCTTTTTGTGGGGGGGTGGGAGGGTGGGTTGTGTGTCTATTAAGATAAAAGTAAGGTACAAACATTATTCTTTATAAGAATCAGACACAATTTCCTAACTCTTTTTACAGGTGCAGCGGAAGGTGCTGGAGAAAGAAATGACCGATCTTGGCCTTGACATGACTAATAAAGATGATGTAAGTTTCTGCTCATTTAACACTGTGTTCATCTGAAGGAGATCAGTTCCAGTCCATTTTTTTCAAGGACGTTTGAATGGCGTGTTGCAGTTGGCACAAGGGAGAGATGGGATCTGCTAAGGAGAAAATAGGAGGCAGTCAATACTGGCATTTTTTGAGTGTTGGCTGAAAACTTGCTAACATTTGAATAGGATCACTCCTGTATATACGCACTGCATTCTATTACAGGTTGTTTGCCATTTGTGTTGGATTCAAGAACAGGATTTGGCTCAATGATTTTCATGATTGCTTTGTTGGGTGAGACACAACTGTGTCAGAGTTAGCAATAATGACAGATCGAGCTGATCCTTTTACAGTTCATTAATGCTGAACTGAAGTTTTGATAGCCTGGCTGGCGTTTTTTACGTAAGGCAGTCAAAGTGCTTCAGACCTTTGGGAGCCATTTTGTTTTATCATAAATGTTAAGAACTACTCCATTTTGTACAGCAAATCCAGCAGTAGTATGGCTGTGTGGAACTTAAGACCTTGAACTCATTAACTGAACCAGGGCTTTGGAAACGAGGAATGTCAACATTGCACATCTGAAGTAAACATTCGTGCTTCTCAGGCTGATATGCCATGTTGATTTGGTTGCTATCTCTATGCAGAGGAATTTGGTATTTATGCTGTACGGTGATAGTTCTTTGGGGTTTTGTCCTGTAAACAGCCATTAATCAGAGCTGGTTTTGTCATTGTTTTTTTGCTGTTGCAGAACTGCTTCAGTATTGCTGTCCGTTCCTTTGTGTTTTTGTTTTTTATCCTTTACTTGTGAATGAAGTGAAAAAAGGTTTATAAAACTGGAGTTGATTTTGAAAAGAATGTAGTAGTATTCACTAAGACTTGAATATTACTGTGAGACACTGACCAACAGTTGACAAGATATGATACTGTGGAATAACTGTGGAACTTCACATCTTTTTTTGCCTTTTGCTATCCAGAAGAACCGTTTGTCCTTTGGCAATGTATTGCAGCATTTCACTTCCTGTTTGGTTTTTTTTTTCCTATTGGTCTCATTAGAAATGGAGCTTTTGTTGGAGTTTCTGTTTTTAATAACCCCAGTACTGTTCTGGATTTCAGGCCCATTATGCCAGAAGGTCTCGTAGTGTTACAAGGAAACGTAAACGTGATGAGTCTGAAACCCCTAAATCCGTGGCACGCAGTCGCAGCTCCTCTCGTCCACCACGGGATGTCTCTGGTCTGCGTGATGAAAAGGTTTGTTAGAGATAATGACCTTTTACAGCAAAAGAAACATCATCGTTGTACTTAAACTGGTTTCTGGGAAACTCTATAGTAGGGCAGTTGTGCCTGTTGAGAGTTCATCTCTCTTCGCAGCTTCATCTTCTGATCTTTTGAACTCTCTGTTCTTAAAAAAAAACAAAACTTAATTCATTCTTAACAGTGAGATGTAATGATGAGATGTAAGTACGTTTGAAAATGTTAAGTATGAAGGAAGAATGGTAAAAGCTGTACATATTTCATAACCTATTAGTAGAGCTCTGCTTTTAGTAAGATTGGAGTTTCAGGCGTAGCATGATTGTATTTTTAGTGTGTTGGAGAAGAGTTTTGTTTTTAAGAGAGATTAGTGTCACACTGATAGTGTTCTAGAGTAGCAGATGGTTGCTTACGTGAAGTATTATTTCATGTCCTAGAAAATCCCTGGTGTTATTTTTTTAAGGGTAAAGCGAGTTACCTGATTTACTGAGGAAGTCACTCACCGTGTTTGTGTGCTTGTTTTTAAATAGATGGTGAAGAAAGTCAAGACTATGGCAAAGAAGGCTCAAAAGAAAATGAATCGCCTGGGCAGGAAAGGAGAGGCGGACAGACACATCTTTGACACCAAACCAAAACATCTGCTGGCTGGAAAGAGGAAATCTGGTAAAACACAGAGAAGATGAGCAGTCTTCTGAATTAAAGCAGACAGTTATTAAAACTAATTTCTGGTCCTGTTTTCCCTTTTAGTAATGGTGAATGTTAACAAAAGCACACGTTTGAATTATGGGCAAGATAGTTGAAGCTCAGAGGGGGAGAGTTCTGATACAGGAGTTTGGAGTTCTCAGTGAGTCAGTAGGATTGTGGGAGATTTATCAATAGCTGTGGCAGAAGCTGTTTCTAAATAGACTTCAAAAATGACACTCCGAGGTTGAGATAAGGATGGTTTAGTAGAAAAAGCAAAAGCTGTGCACACAGGTAAAGCAAAATAAGGAATTAATTCACTGCTTCCCCGTGGCGGGCCTTCCCCTCAAAGCAGTGCTCCATCACACATGATGGTTACTTCCTGGGGCAGACAGATGCTGTAACTCCTAACACCACCTCCTCTCCCCCACAGCTTTCATTGCTGAGGGCGATGCCCTGCGGTGTGGGATTTCCCCCCTCCTCTTCCTTTCTCCCCAGCTTCTATTGCTGATCACAAGGTCCTGGGGTATGGAATGTCCCTTTGGTTATTTGGGCCCAGTGGTCCTGGCAGTGTCCCCTCCCATGTTTTGTGCTTCCACAGCTTCCATAGTATCAGGGCAGTGTGAGAAACAGAGGAGCCCTCGATTCAGCTCAGCAATATATAAACATCATTGTGTTGTCAACATATTTTTCATCACATATCCAAAATACAGCACTATGAGCTATTAACCAAGAAAATTAACCCAGCCAAAATCAGCACGGGGGAGTGTTCAGGTGTGAGCTCACACGTACCAGAGCATTACCTTGATGGATTTCCATTTGTAGTCTGTCCCTCACCTACTTCATGTGATTTGTTATTAAAAATACTTTTTGTACTGCAAGGAAGTTCAGTGGGGGGAAAAAAAAAATACTTAAAACTGTTCAGAGAATTGTTTGGCAAAACTTTGCTTTCAACTTTATGCTCACTGTTTCTGTTGCAGGCTCTTTTCCCAGCTTTTGCTCCAAGTTGACTATTTGAACTTGTGTTAAAATAGAACTCCACCTTGTTCACACCCAACCATATCACTTCCGTGCTTAAATTCGTAGAATCATAGAATCGCTAAGGTTGGAAAAGACCCACAGGATCATCCAGTCCAACCATTCACACATCACCAATGGTTCCTGCTAAACCACGTCCCTCAACACAACATCCAAATGCTCTTTGAACACCACCAGGGTCGGTGACTCCACCACCTCTCTGGGCAGCCCATTCCAGTGCCTGACCACCCTTTCAGAGAAGTAGTATTTCCTAACATCCAGCCTGAATCTTCCCTGGCGCAGCTTGAAGCTTAGGCAGCATTTTGTTCACGTTTAGAAATAAAAGCCCAGCCCAAGTTTTTAGGTTAACAGCTTTAATAGTCAGCCTTAAGAGAACATTTAAAAGTAGTTCAGGTATTTCAAAAAGCGTTCAAAAGAGACTCCTTAAGTAGTGTAGCTGATGAAACCAAATTCAAGACAGCTGTTACACCGCACTGCTATTACCCCCTCCTCCATTCTTTGCTTCAGGTCTGCATACAACAGCTTGGTCCTGAAACCCTTAAGTGTAGAACTGCGGACACAACTGGGACGAGCAACAAACTAGAAAAGTTAGATCTACCTGACACCAGCCCCAGACTAGTTAAAATCAAGTTTGACAAATAGGGTATTGTCCATACTGGTTCCCCTTATTTCATCAAGAAAACTCAGAGAAATTAACTTAAGAAATCTTTGTGGGGGAGCTATGGCTTACCTCTTACCCTCTAGTAGATTTTCTGATTAACTGAAATTAAGACTTTATGTATGCCTATAACTTCTCAGTCTTGAATTTTGGAGTTCAGGAGGTTTGAGATTTCCAGGACATTGGGAAGAAATCAGATGTTGCAGTAAAAAGTTTGTCTCAAGCTGCCTTTGTTTCCTGTAAGATGAGGAGGAGCTCTCTAATACACATCCCTTCTCTAAGGACAGACTACGGTCAGTAGGTAGTTATCTACCATCTACATTTAAGGTAATTAACCATAACTTTAATTAGAGATGTGCAATATTTGCTCACTAAACAGGCAGAGGATGGGTAAAAAAGAAATGTATCAGTGTTTATTATCTAAAGCTGTAACACATCATATAGCAGTTCAAAGTGAAATTCAGTCCACGCAGATGATGCAATTACTTAAGCTTTTACACATCTGCTTAACTACACAGTACAGCAGCCAGAGAGATCTGTTCTGCAATTGGAACAGTCCTGAGCACTTTGAACTAATTGTTTTTCTTCCCAGACTAGTTCTGTCCTATCAGTGCAGGCCTCACATGGTTTTGTATTTAGTATTCTGGAAGATGTGGTGATACAAAATTGGAAATGCACCATCTCTACTGAAGGAGCTGGGCAGGAAGAGCCCACACTCCCTTACAGCACGTCTAAGTGTGCAAGGCAGCAAGAGCAAACTGGGTACATGCAGCCTGAGGGTTCTTTAGCATCACATGAGGTAACAGAAGGATAAATCAAGGGCGTTTCTTATCCTACTGGGATGGAAGAGGGGAAGAGACAGGAAAAAAAATCACTGGCTACAACCATCTGTTTAAAGTCACTTGTTAAACATGCTCCACGTGGGCCATTTTCCCCACACTTGAGTCACAAGTAACCACACAGACATCACGTCCAGCCTTCAGCATCTCTCACTGCAGCTATTTACATTCTGTGTATTTTTTCATGATCAACAAATTTGTTCAAGTGAGGTAAGTTATCCCACCACTTAAAAAGAAAGGTCTCTGCAATTAGTTTAAACCAGGGAGTAATCTTGACTTCGTTCCTCGAGGCTTTGTCTAGAAGTTGCTTCAGTTCTTTCTGGGTCACGTAACAGTAGCTCTGGATCTCATTGGGATCAGGATTAAGCGTTACATCCTTCTGCACAAATAAGATATAGTCTATCTCATGTTCACCCCAGATCCCATCAGACTTGGCCTTGTAGTGAATTCGTGTCAGATAGAAGATCTCTTCGGGAGTAACCTACAACCAAAACACACGTTAGGACCAGCAGCAAAGCAGAATAAGTGAACTGCTTGGCAGCACACAATTACCAGACACTACTCTCTTCCTAGGAAATTATTTTTTCCAAGTGTACTATTGCAGTGCATTTCCTAAACAAAGATAAAAAAAAGTTATTATACGTTGACCATGTAAACTGCACAGCATTTCTCTAGGTGGGCTTACCCTACAATACTTTGACCAGACTTCTCCAATACAGTAAGGTTCAGATAATATTTACCAGAGCCTAATGTACACTTAGGAAAGCAGTGATGAACAAACATTTGCACCTGGCCCTCATCTCCCAAGGAAAGGAGCTGAAAACTGACAGGCCATGTATAACAAGGACCTGCCAGGGACCTGTGCAAATTGCAGACTAAGGTAATTAGTTCTGGGCACAAGCTAACCATCAGCTTTCCCAGCAGCGCACTGTTTTTCCTGTGTCATGACACGTGTCATTAGTTAACAAACGTTAAGAGTTAGGGATGGCACATTGCCTTCTGTTGGACAGTAGAATCACCTGCTCTGCTGAAAATGCAGGCATCCACACTTAGATCTGAAGCAATAAAATCCTTCATTACTGCTTAATTTATTCCTCATCTCATTTGATTTGAATAGCACAATACTTTAAGAGAACATTTAGTAAGACAAGCTTTTGACACTCCAGAATATAGACGAAGAATTCTCCAATTCATCAAATCCTCTGCATTTCTGAAGTTGAATTCAGTTTTAGATTTCACACCTGCCAGATGTGAAGATTCTTAGTGCTGTTAAGAACCTCCCCCTCTATTCTCCTTCCTTTACCTGCTCCATAGGGATTCCTAACTCTGCTTTCATTCGTCTCTGTGCTGCTCTCCGAACTCCAATGGCATCATTTTCTTCCAGTTCCAGGGGGTGGCTCAGCGGATGGCTACAGCAAGTGTTGGTAAAGCAATCTGCAAGAAGTTTCTATCAGTACACTTTTGACACTGTAAATTGCTGCAAAAGCCCTGAGATATAGAGCAGCCAATCAACACACCACATTTTTGTTTCTCATTTATAGAGGATGGTCAGATGACCAGGAGAATATTTCTACCCCTTCTTTCCATTCACACTGCCAGATTTGTCTCTACCAAATACTACTTTGTTCTTAACCAGAGGAATTAAGACACTCACTCTTCACATCTATCAGAGCAATTTCTCCAACGTCACTAAATACATCTTACAACAGATGTATTTAGTATGCTGTTTACCCTTACTATAAACAGGACCAGACAAGTGAAGGAGCAATAATTTCCCAAGAGCACACATAACGATAAGCTAGTGCTCTCATTATATTGCTCCATCCACAATAAATGCACATCCCAAGCTCTTAAAAGTATCTCCTCTCCAACTCAGTAAATCTTGGAACTTCTGCAAAGGTTTTACAACTTTTTGTTATGCTCTGCAGGAGTTACACTGCAAAATTAGGCTGGCACATCTTAAAACATTGATTTAAAGCAATACATTCTATGTGCAATGCGTTTCAGTACTTACCTGGAAATGTAATTTTAGCATTTGACCTCTGCTGCAGCAACAGTTTGTTTTCTGTATTAAATAAGAAAACACTGAATGCTCGGTGCAATAAACCTAAAAAGAAAAAAACACAGAAAGCTGTTTTACAGAGGAAAAGAATCATATGAAGAGAAAATTTAAGGCTTGGAACTGCCCGATTTACTGGTGAACTAAATTCCAAATTCAAGTGTTAAAGAGCAAGGATTTGAGGAAAAACTCGAGAGCTTTCTCTTGGATTTCTGTGCCAGTTTATGCTAATCATTAGGAAGTTAGAAGAGTGTAAGAACAACGCAGCAGAAGAGTTACACAAAGCTCTGTCCATTTACAGTCTTAAGATGGACAGTCAGGCAAGGTAAGGAGGGCCTCAACATTCAAAAAAGACAACACAAAAATCCTGAAAAAGGTGTAGGAAATTTGAAGAAGATTGGAGAATTTCAAACTGGCACTGGAAAATAAACTTCTGCAAACGCAGTACAGTCGCTTTTTATTTTCCCTCCTCTCCTCAACACAACTTCTGTATTTGTGAGTCCTCATTCTTCTGGGAAAACATTCTCCTTCACTAGAAAGATGGAGGGCACAAACTGCAAAGAGAGGTTCACAAATATGACTAACCCAAAGGAAAGACCATCAATTAAAATGACAATAAAAACCCTTTCCTAACAGAAGTGGCTGAAGTGGAACACTGTTCTTCCTCCATGTTACTGTATTTTAAAATATGACATTTTAAGGCCAACAGTACCCTGGGCTGTATGACAAGAGGAGTGGCCAGCAGGGTGAGGGAGGTGATTGTCTCCCTTTGCTCTGCCCTCCTGAGACCCCATCAGGAGTACTGCAACCAGGCCTGGGGCCCCCAGCACAATAAAGATGTGGAGATGTTGGAGCGGGTCCAGAGGAGAGCTGTGAAGATGGTCAGAGGGCTGGGGCACCTCTCCTATGGAGAAAGGCTTAAGGAGCTGGGCTTGTTCAGCCCAGAGAAGGCTCCTGAGGGACTCTGTTACAGCCTTCAAGTACCTAAAGAAAGCTTATAAACAGAGATGAGACTGACTTGCTATGTGAACAGACAGCAGTAAGACAAGGGGGAATGATTTTTAAGCCAAATGAGAAGTTTAGATGAGCTGTTAGGACAAAGATCTTTACTCAGAGAGCAGTGGCACATCCACTCAGAGGGCTGTGGCTGCCCCATCCCTGCAGGCATTCAGGGCCAGGCTGGACGGGCCCTGAGCAGCCCTGCTCACAGCAGGGGCGGCACCGGATGGGCTTTAAGGTCCCTTCCAACCCAGGACGCTCTACAAGTCCATAAGGCAGTACGTGCCCGGGTTCGGTCAGCACCCGCCCAAGAAGCACTCATTTAGCTGTGAGTACCCCCATAAGGGCTTGTCATAAGGACTCGGTTCGGCAGAAGGGCACAGCCCGTACCTCTGTCGATGTTCTCATTCAGGTGGCAGTTTTTCTTCGTGTCCGCCCCGATGCGACGGTCGTTCTCATCGATGAGGATGCACATCTCAGCCAGCAGCTGCACCTGCTGCTCGTCCAGGTGGTCCGTGCTCACCTCGGGCATCGTGACGGCCGCACAGGTTCTGCTGAGGGCAGCGAGGAAGAGAAGATCAACGCGGTGGCTGCGAGGTTCCGTGGAACCGGGCCGCGCTCTCCCGCCGGACACCTCTCGCCTCGGGGAGCACCGGCCAAGCTTTCCCCAGCAGGCCGCCGAGCACAGCCGCAGCCCGCAGCCCTACCCCACCTCACCTCACGGCCGGCTCCGTGTGCAGACGGCCGGTTCGCGGCAGCGGTTGGCAGTGGCCCCACGCGCTGAGGCGGCAGCACCGCCCCTGAAGGACGGCGGTCCCGCGGCGGCCCACGGCAACGGCCCGGCGCAGCACGCGCCACATCGCCGTCACTCCGCCGCGGCCAATAGCGGAGCGGTGAGGCGCTGACGTCACCGCATCGCCCGATCGCCCCACTACGGCGCAGGACGCCGGGGAGGAGGGGCTTTCACTCACTGCAGGGTAAGGCGCAGAGCGCAGCCAATCGCGACAAGGGTAGCCAATAAGAACAGGGAATAGCAGAGAGATAGCCAATAAGAGCGAGGAAGCCACGGGCCGGAGCCCGCCCAGCGGGGCGGAGCCGCGGTCTGTCAGGGCGCTCCGGCGGGGCTGGAGCGCGGGGGGGTGGTTCCTTATCTTGAGTCACTTGTCCTGAACTAGTGGAGTTCGGACTTGTGGTGGGACCGCAAACACCCTTCATCATATACGTCACGTACTGGTTTTATTGCTCCAGAGGAGAATAGATCTGTCAAATTTGCAAGTCTCCTTTCATTTTATTAATGTAACCACATATTAACTATACAAATCTGTCTCAAATTGTCTGACTGCTGAGGACATCCAGCATGGCGTACAGAGACAGCCCAGTTAACAGCACGTCCTCCTGAGAGCGAAGCTCTGTTGGCAGAGAAGCTCCTGCCCCGGAGCCCAGAGGCGCTGTCTGTCAGCGGGGCACAGCTGACGCTCGGCACATTCACTCACTGGCGCTGCTCTTTGCCCCGCAGCAGCGCTGTGCCCATCGCGGAGGCTGAGCGAGGCGTGTGCGGGTTCCAGCCCGCCGCACGCTGGGAGGTGAGGAGCGCCTCGTTGTCAGCAGCAGTTTATAGAAGACGGTTACGGTGTTGGCCAAGCACTGAAATTGCCCAACTCGTTGATTTCTTCAGGGGCAGAGAAAGAAACACCTTTTCTGGACCTGCACAGGCAAGATGTCAAGGCGAACTGCTCAGATCGGGTCATTCTACACGTTATCTATACGTGCAGTGATTCTTCGGGCTGTACAATGGAGGCACACCAGAAGAGTGTTCCTACCGTATGAGGAAAAGAGATTTCTTCCCTAGTAATGGCTATTGAGAGCTTCTGTAAAAGCATTTTAGAAGCTGGCTGTCAGAAACAGCTGTCTTTAGCTCTGGGCAGAGAAGCAAAGTCTTTCACCTGTACTGATGTTTGTGAGCAACGTGTCCCAGTTCCCAGTGGATTAGAAGAGATAAAAGAGCAGCCAGAAAGGACAGCAGAGTCAAAACAAACCCTTATCAGAATACAGACAAGTGAGAGACCTCCCAAGCTTTTCACTAAAGACGCTTTCAGGATCAGGTGTTTGATGTCATCTGTATCATCGTTCATCTCACTCACTCCCCCTCCTCCAGCCTTGCCCTGTACCTTCAAACAAGCTATTTGTGTTGAAAATAAAACATCATAGCTTCTGTAATGCTATACATTACGTTGAAACCTCAGAAGTTTTGCTCCACCCCGCACAAACAGAAACATGCATTCAATGACATGGAGATTTCTTTAAGACTTGATGTAATTTATGCATCTCTTGAAGTCTGCTGATTGTTTTCAAACACTGTGCCAAGGAGGAAAACAAAGAGAAAGCAGTTTCTTGTCACTGCTGGGAAGTCTCTCATTTCACCTGCAAATCCAAACAGCTGCAAATCACTGATGGAATTTCACTGTCTGCTCAGTTAAAGGGAAATGCAAATCCAACAAACTGGAGCAGAACACCTTAATTATCCAGGAAGTTAAACTAGAAGGCAGCAAACTACAGGATAAATAAATGTAGTGTATCATGGCATTGGACCTCAATCTACAACACACAGGCTTGTGGAATAAACCTATCCTCAGTCCTACACTTGCCTGCCTTTTTTTAAGCTTCCTGCTCACTTAAAGCTTAAGACTGCCAGTTTGCTCTTCTTAGCTACAGAGCTATCCCAGCTCCTGATCTCCCTGAGGAATCCTTCTAGAAGTCTGCTTCTGGCCCAGAGTCATAGCTCTTGAGAAAATACTTGTCTGAAGGATGCAGAGCCAACAGCAGCCTGGACTTCATCAGTTCTGGCAGGTAGTACCTCCCTGTCCTAAACAATCTGCAGTTTGCTTGGCCCTTCATTCTTAAAACAGCTCTTTCAGGAGAGCGCATTGCTTTTGGCTTGCTTCATAGGATAGACAGCTTTAATGTGATGGAAAGCGTTACGATAGAGAGCTTCTGGCTGTTCCTGCACAGCATAAGGTGATGATAAGTAATATAGGAAACAGCTCATTTAGCCATGAGTTATTAAGAAGTTTCTTATATGAAGGAAGAAATGATCTCCTACAGTGCTTTTCTCCTCTAGATCTGTTTTTCTTTTTTTCTTTCTTTTAGTTTGAGCACTGGATAGGAGGTCCTGCCTTTTCCTGCTACTTTTGCAGGCTTGGATTTTTTTTGTGTGTTGGAGCTTGAATTATTGTTCTGTTCTTTTGCTAGTTTCTTAAACATTGTATCATAGAATCATAGAATCGCTAAGGTTGGAAAAGACCCACAGGATCATCCAGTCCAACCGTTCGCCCTTCATCAATGGTTCCCGCTAAACCACGTCCCTCAACACAACACCCAAACGCTCTTTAAACACCACCAGGGTCGGTGACTCCACCACCTCCCTGGGCAGCCCATTCCACTGCCTGACCACCCTTTCAGAGAAGTAGTATTTCCTAACGTCCAGCCTGAATCTTCCCTGACACAGCTTGAAGCCATTCCCTCTCATCCTATCACTTTTCACCCGAGAGAATGCATTCTCAATCCAGCCATGAGTAAAGAAGTAGAGCTGCAGATGGTCTGGAAGGTGATATCCAGGAAAAAAGACCTAACTTTTACCACCGATCTTAATGTTTATTTAAAAGCAAAACAACAAAAACCCACATAAACAAAACAACAGCAACAACAAAACCCTTAACTCTTGATAAGCTTCATACTGACTAATCCTACCCCATATTTCTCTAGGCTCCTGTATTGTTATCTAAGCGTCCTTTTTAAAAGTCAAGCAGTTTGTGAAAAGCAGTTTGTTCTGCACTTGCTGCTGTAGACTAAACAGTGCTTTGCTAACCCTGGAATGCATATCAAAACCAAACCGGCCACAGGGCTGGTGTGATAGCAGCGGCACACATTTCTCTTGAACAAGTGACTGCATCCATATGAGGCCTGCTGGTTTTCAGATGAGAGTTGTCCCGTATCGAGGAAGAAATTGTTGAAACATCATTTCCTTACTGCGGTATTTCACATTGCTTCTTTAGGAAAGAAACGGTGCTATCTTTATTGCCCCCTGCTGTTAGAGAGTGAGCGAGGGAGGGAGTGTTGCAGAGAAGGTGTTACTGCAGGGAAATCTCCTATGTGGATTCATGTGTGATTTCTGGACATTTGTTTTTTTTTTCCCCATTTCTTCCTCCATAAAAATGTAATGGTACAGTAGTATGATGTGATTTTGGTAGGGATAATAAGGCTTAAACATTTAGCTTGGGATTGAATTGCTGAGGACTTCAGCTGTGACTTGGATAACACGGCTGAGATAACTGCAATTGCACTGATTATAGAGAGAATTCAAAGTGGTCAACAGTGGCATTTACTGAGGTTGTGTTCCACCCCAGACAGCTCTGTTCTACCTCCTGTCCATCTTCTTCTGCCAGCTCTGTCTCCCTCTCCTTGAAGCTACTTAGATATTCTTTTTGCTCCCTTCCCTGCTCCCTTTGGTGGCACTGAAAATAAGGGAATAGGGAAAAAAAAAGGAAGTCCTTAAGCCATTAGGCTGCTTGTCTTGGAACACAGCCTCCAGTGCAGATGCTAGTACGTAGCTAAACCACGTGGATTTTGTCAGAGTCAATACTATTAAGACATGAGCACACAAAAGGAGGTAGAAAGGAAAAAAGAAGACAAAAAGAGATCGGCTGGCACAGTTGTAGCTGGGAAGGACATGAAAAGAAAATGTGCTAATAACTTTAGCCCTCGCAATGAGGCACATGTTCTCTGGCCTTTCCACAGACCTCTTCTGAGGCTGCTGGCATCTGAGGGAGGAGAGGAAATAATTAGGCAGAGGCCTCTTTTGACTTTCACAATCTGCCGCAATGAATAGGAATGTGAGGCGGAGGCTTCTTCTGAGCGGTAATCACCAAAGGAACTAATCCCATTTCAATTATGAGTTGTACGCTTCAAAGCGAGCAGCCTGCTTGCAGAACGCAGCACTTGCCCTTGATTTACTGCTTCTGCCACGCTGCAGACAAACGAGAATTACGGATCTGGCATTTCCCTGCCGTTCTATCTCAAAAACTATGAATTCCAGCGGTGCTTTAGGCACGTTTCCCCACACGAAGAGGCGCTGGGGCGTCCGTTTGACCCCGCTCTGCTCAGGGGAGAGAGGCAGCGGGCGGGACTCGGGCTGTTGGAGGCGCACAGCCGCTGCCGTACCAGCCCCACACGGGCCGCTCCGGTCCCGCTCGGCGCAGCGCGGTGCTGAGGGAGGGGCGGCTGCGGGCGGGGCGGGCCTGGTCTCCATGGCGCCGGGGCGGCGAGCGGGAGCCGAGCGTTGCTTCCGCTCGCCGCCGGATGTCGCCGCGAGGGCCGCTCAGTTGAGAGGCGCGTCGTTGCCGGAGCGCGGCGCCGGGC
The DNA here is from genome assembly GCF_016699485.2 of Gallus gallus. Taxonomy (NCBI): domain Eukaryota; kingdom Metazoa; phylum Chordata; class Aves; order Galliformes; family Phasianidae; genus Gallus; species Gallus gallus. The sequence goes on from NC_052533.1 coordinate 10,385,714, forward strand.
TGCTCGCTACCGCCGTTCCCCTCCCGCCCTCGCCTTCCTCCTCCTCCCCCCCGCCGCCGCCCGCGGCCCTGCCCCTTTCCGCCCGCCCGCTGGGGCTGACAGGTGAGTGCGGGGCCGCGCCGCCCCTTCCCCGTTGCCTCGGCTGGGTGCGGACCCTCCGCCATCTTCCCGCCCGCCGCGACCCCCGCGGCCGGCAGCGGTTCCCCGAGGGCTGCGGCCGGGCTGGGGGGCGGGGGCTCGGGCTGTTACCTGCGTGTTGCTTCCGACGTGATCCCCTGAGGTGACCTGCGCGGCCCTCCCTAAAAGCGAGAGCTGCCGTGTTGTTATTATTTTTGTAACAGCTAAGCCTGAGGCTGTGGGATCATCCAGTCCTGTAGAAATTGAAGATGGGGATGGCTGCTTAGGAGACTGCCAACTTTGTGTATGTACCGCTCTGTGTCTTGAGGCCAGGCCAGGTGGGGCGGCTGGTTAATGCAAGGACTGAGTCCTGTTCTGTGCACAGATGGAGCGGGAATGGGAGGCCGCAGGCAGCGGGCAGGACGTGCTGCTGGCAGAGCTGGCCTTGGGCAGCGGGAGGTGGCCTGGAAGTGGCCGCTGTGTGTGGCTCACCTCCATCACGGTTCGTTTGCAGTATTTCTTTCTCTTTTCCTGAGCTCAGGATTGTGGAAACGAATGTTGGAGGAGAATGAATATATTTCCTCTATTAAACAGTTGAGTAGATTTCAGTTTCCAGGTGTAGGAGGAGGAAAGTATGAAGATTGTGCTTGTGCAAAGACGAGGAAAACTTTTTCAAGCTGAGCCTCAAGTCGCTGTTCAAGGCTATCTGTTCTCAGCGTACCTGAGAAGGCAAACTTCTGCATGGGTCCTTGCAGTTGCCTCTTCCAGCCTGTCAAATGTTGACTTGTTACAGTGTTTTCCACCTGCGCTTTCTGTAAGAGTAGCACCTGGAGGATTTACTTAAAGAACTGGTGGAACCACTTCTTGGGAGTGATTCAGTGTCACTGAATACACCTTGAAATTATGCACGCTCTATTGTTCAGGCACACAGTTTGGAACATCACAGCAGTATCTTTTTGGATAAACAAAGTTCTGAAACAGTTTTCCAGGCAAGACTGCTGTTGTCAGTTTTCTTTACGTGATATTTTAAAAAGCAAGCTGGTAACCTCAAGATTCCACAGGTATATTTTCGTAAAAGTAGTTTATATTAGATAAGATCTCATGCTTGCATGTGTCATTCCTAACGTGTCTTTCTGTAATAACCTTAAACATAGCTTTGTGTGCTGTGGACTGGGGCAATTTCTTTGAGAAATGCATTCATGAAATGTTAGAATTCAAGGCAAAGTCCAAGTGTCATTTGTATTTTTAATGCTGCTTTCTCTCTGTGAACGCTTATCCTTAAACTAGGTTTATTATGTTACATTTAAATATAACTTTCTCTGAGGCTGTCTGATGTGGACACCCTCATACCTTGTCTTACATTTAAACTTAGGACTCCTTAATAGTTGCAGAGCCTCTTGACTGAAGTGCCTGGGAGCGTTGGTCAGTCATGTGAGGAGTCTTGTGAGTGGGGTGAAAATAAAAGAGAAGCTTACTTCTGCAGGAACTAGAAACTGCAAACCAGAGTTACTACATCATACAGGGAGAAGTGGTGTTATTGGTATGTTTGTGGTGAGGTAGGAATTATGTCGTGGAGTTCGTGGGTCCTGGAGCTGAGGCTTGCAGCTTGTTCTGGGAGACGAAGGCCAGGCTGGTGAGGCCTGTCTGGGATGCTGCTGCTTCCAACCTCTGCAGGGAGAGTGTGCCAGCACCAGGAATTGGGAGAGTTTCCTTCCAAGCCAGAGAAGTTTGTTATATTTTCACCATCTGGTAATTCCTGCTGATGGTTGTGAGACTTAGTGTTGCAGAGTGGTAGGACTGGGGACTCACTGTGCTGTTGCACACCGTCCAGAGACCTAGTAGGCAATATGAGGAAATGCTTAATGAGTGTGCTGTGTGAGGGTTGCTTATCAGTGCTTCAGAAAAGTGTGCTGAATGTGCTAGGCTTAGTGTCAGAGCTGCTTGCTTCTGTTGCTGTCTTAACAGTAAAATACTCTAATTTATTAGCAACTGATGTATGAATGAAGGTATTAGAGATAATTCTGATTGCATAAAAACATACTATCAGTTTATCTGCTGTGCTGGTAGTAAAAGCCTGAACGTTGTTTGTTTAGAGACAGCACTGTAAGATTCTGGCCTCTAAATGAGCTGCAGTGCTTCCTTAAACAAATACCTTTGTTTAAGGTAAACCACCTTTGAGCTTGAACTTCCTTGGGATTCCTCACCCTCAGGTCTTGTATTTGCATACCTGTACATGCAACCAGACTGCTCCTGAGCCGTTAGGGATTTGCTAATACAGGAGGGTCTGTGAGACAGCTAAAGAAACAAAATGTGTTTGGAGGCTGCTCTTTAGGACTGAATTAGCAGAAAGTCATTTAGCAGGACTTGATGTTCTTTATTGAACTGTCCAAGAAAAATCAGCTGATCAATACTCATTAATAAAATAAAGCACAACACATATTTGGGTAGATAGGCATTCAAAGTGTTAAATGCAAGGTTGTATTGTATGTTGTATGTAGTATTTAAGCTAATTGAAACAGCATATTCAGTGAGTATGGTTAACACAGCTCTCTAAGGAATGCTGTATGCTTTCAGTACTTCAGCAATTCAACTTCAGAGTTCTTTGCTCTGATGATATCAGTGGACCCAACCAGGTTTCTTTTATATTCTAGATAAAAAGTCATCTATTTTTAATAACAGTTGTTGTTCAATGTCAGCTAAAGTAAATATATATGGTTAAGGATATAGCTTTTTTGCTGTGGTAGTTGGCAGGCTCAGTCAGTGATGCATTTTGATGGGATTGCAACATTTGCTGACATAGTCGAATTAGCAGGATCAAAACTTGCTAGCAGCAAAACTGGGCTGCTTTACACTTCAGTGTTGTGTTAGAAGCTTGCTCAGAGTGGGTATCTACTAATGTGCTGAAGTCTGTATCACTGGCTTCCAGCTGCATAATATAATTAAAATTCATCTGTGCGGTTTCTTTATGAAGGAGGTTGTCACCTTTTCACTGGTGGCCGATTTCCCCTCTGGCTTGTCAAATAACATCCAGTTTTGTTTGAAAGCATGCAGTACTAAATTTAGGAATAAACAAGTCACACTGTAGTGCTTGAGTGGGTTTTGTAATGTTTGAGTGCGCTTCTCACTGGTTCTGGCATCATCTGTGATGATCTGGAGTAGTCTTGTTTCCTAAATATTTATCTTTAGGAAAAACACCTAGTATTACCAAGGAGTCTGTTTAACCTGAACTTTCTTGGGTGTGCTGTACTCTTGGAATTGGCTGCGAGGTGACCTGATAGCAGCCTTTCAGTATGTAAAGGGAAGCTACAGGAAAGAAGGGGACAGACTCTTTAGCGGGGTCTGTGATGATAGAACAAGGGGAAGAGGTTTCAAGCTTAAAGATGGCAGATTTAGGCTAGATATAAGGAAAAAGTGTTTTACAGTGAGAGTGGTGAGGCCCTGGGACAGGTTGCCCAGAGATGTGGTTGATGCCTTGTCCCTGGAGACTGTCAAGGCCAGGCTGGATCAGGCCCTGGGCAACCTGACGTAGCTGTGCATGTCCTTGTTCACTGCAGGGGAGCTGGGCTAGATGGCCTTTAAAGGTCCCTTCCAACTCTAAAGATTCTTTGATTCTATTCTCTGACTTCAAAATGGAAGTTTCACTCTTTTAAATTAGACACCTTTGCATATTAACGAAGGTTGTAGGGGTGTAGATTGACTTTCAAATTCCCTTAACTCACGAGTAATGCTGTCAAACTGAGTTATATGTAATTAGGAACTTAATAACTGTAACAATGCTCCTGTCTTTCCATTCTTTCCCTGCTGCATGAAAACAACACATTAATTGGCATCTTTATTTCTTAAGGTGTTATCGTTGCGCATAGGACAGTAATTACTATTGTTGTAATCCTTTGTTTCTTATATAGTATGCACTGAACTCTGGTTCTAAAACGTATTTGCAACAGAAAGACCTGAAACAGCGTAGGAGACGTAAGAGCACACAGAAATCCAGTACAATTGTTTTGTTTTGACAAAATCCTTTAAATAGTAAGTGCTGGTACTGCTAAACTTTAAACAAAATGGAGCAGGGAGATCTTGGGTAAGAGATGGTGCTGAAATTTCCGGATGCTTTCCCTTTCCAGACCTGTGTGTTGTTTTGAATGAACAAAAAAGGAAATGCAGTACTGTAGCTGTTTGATCTGAGCTCTGACACTTCTTAAAACAGCTTTTCTTCCTGGCTTCAGCAGTATCCACACCCCAGGAGTTCCTTTCAGCTGCCTGCTGCTCTTATTCCATGTTCAGAAGTAGAAGCATGCAAGTAGAATTGGTTGACTGCTGCACTGAATTAATTTTTAAGTAAGAGACCAGTGTGCATTGGCAGCAAGGCCAATGGCATTTTTGTTCAGTGCCATTTCTTTATTGTAGCTGAATAAATTGGTAACTGGCTGCACATCTGCTGTTCACTGTTACTCTAATGAACTATTTCCTGTGAATACACGGTAACATCTGTTACAGAAAGGTAGGTGACAGAGCTTTAATTTAACAGACTGTAAAATATGATTTGAGTTTAATTAAACAGCGTAATTGAAATACCGAAGTGTCTTTACATTCAGCAAGTAGTAATCACCTGTGGTCTCTTTGCTAATCACCTGTGGACTCTTTTCTAGGACACGTTTTTTTCCCCCCCTACTTCTGCTGATTGACATGGTCAGAAATTCATCCGGTGCCATTCTCTTGAGGCTCTGACAGATCGCTGTGTGAGGAGCACTGTGCAGACACGGCATTTTCCAACACGGCTGAGCAGAAATGCTCAGTATGGTTTACAAGCTCACTTGTAATAGTGGAGTGCTTGTTTACTGGTGTGCCTTTACTGAATACACGTTAGTTATACCGTTCTTTTTTCCCTTCTCTATTTTTTTTGGAAGCACTTTTCGGTTTTATATACTCTATTTTTAGCTTCTGTGAATTCAGCTTCATTTATTCAGGAAGCTGTTCCCATCCTTCCTGGTGATATTTCACACTGCTTGTCCTATTTGTAAGGGGGGAGAGGGGAGGGGCAATGCACCCTCAGAACCCGTTTGTAACGTTTGAATGCTCTGATTAACACTGTGTGACTAATGATAAGTGAGGGGTCATTTTACTGTCTTCTTTCTTAGTTTGCTTGACTCAGATTTACCACTTAGCCTTGACGTGTGTTCCCTACTCCATTGCCCCCTTCCCATCATCTGCTGTGTTCTAACTACAGACGTTTCAAAAATGTGAAATACTTTGGTTTGTGTACTACTGACTGTTTTACTAATCAATATTTAATGTGGTTTTCATAGGATATGTAACATGACACTGATATTCTGGACAGGTAATTCTCGCTGTTTGACAACCTTACGTAATAAGGGGAATCAGGTAACTGCTAGAAATGAGCACCTGATGTAGTGATTTATTGAGCATCGTATTGCCAAGGATCTGTTCTGTAAAATCTACTGGAAAATCTGCAGCTGTTTACTGTTGTGGTCAGTGCTGAAAACGTTTCTGAAATTTCAAAGAGAAGTTCACGTTTAAAGGGACACCGTCATTACTTTTCTACTCGAGTTTATGTCTGGGTTTTATAAACTGGTCGTTACTGCTCCCTTACTAAAAGGTGACGTGGCCTTTTGGTGGAAGTAAGAGTAACATGACAGGCGGTTAAGCTGGACCCCCTCCGTTCCTCCTTCCTGTCTTCTGTGTGCACATGCCTGCTTGTCGCCTCTCGGTTGCAGCTTTGCTCTGGCTGTGTGCAGCCTGCTGCAGGGAGCTGTGCATGCTTGCTCTCCCAAACGGTGCATGGATGTGGTCCTGCCAGGGCATGAGCAGAGCACGGCGAGTGCTTCGTATCTGGCCTGTTCTGTTCGCTGTGGAAGTAGAAACTCCTGTGTAGTTCATGTGAGAATTTCACCCTGTGAAAATATCATCTTCCTCCTTGACCGTGTCCCTTTAAATTCTACATGGCACAGTGTGCTGCTTTACAGCTGCTGAATCTGTGTGTCCCGGAGCAGTCCAGAACAGTGTGTTTCTTGGTGAAGTGCTCTGAAATGAAGTAGCTTGGCAGCAGAGGTCAAGTGAAAGTTAACATAGTAAGAACAATGCCTAGTAAGGAGTAAATATAAACCATATTAATACCTTTGTATATAACCACAGCTTAGAAGCCAGTAGCTGGCAGGAGTTGGTAGGCGTTAGATTTCTTTTTGTGGCATTTAAGTGAATGGCATAAGCTGATTTATGTGATTGTATGCAACTGCGTGTCTGTATAGATGTATAACTGTTCAATGCATCTGTGTGCGCACAGTTTGTTGCATTGGGCCACACTGCAGGAACCTCGAAACTGAAAGGCACCAGAAGAGTGGTTCCCAAATGAGGTAAGAGAGAATAGAACAGAGGAGACTCTTCAGCCGTGTTTGGTGTCTGATCGTAGCTTGAAAAGAAACACAAACGTGGTGAGTGCTGCAAAGCCTGTTCCTAATTCTTAGCCATGTGTTCAAGGACAGGAAGATACTCGGAGAAAATTGGCAGTAACTTGATTACAGGGTTGGCTTTTGTTTTGTTTTGTTTTATTTCAGCCCTGTATTTCTATGATAGAGGCGTGTAGCCACAGGGAAAAAAATGAGACCTGGTGAAATAAGAAACTACCTAATGGCAGTTCTTTAATTTCTTCTTAGGTTTATATATATATATGTATGTATGTATATATAGAGCCAATTAGTTACTGCTGATTAATCACACGTGGAAAGCTCCAGTGGGATTAGTTGCGGGGGAGGACTGTGCAGAGTCCAGTGGAAATGAATAAAATCCTTGCAGTGAATTCAGTACAGGATATTGGGGCACTCTGAATTTTTGTTCTAGATTCCCTGTGGGATTGGTGTCAGGTTGCTGGAACTCAGATGTTCCAATAGCTAATAAGATACCAGGTACTTCTTGAGAAGATGTGAGGATTATGGGCATAAAATCCTAGTTAAATCTAGTCTCATTTATGTATCTTAATATATACTTATAGAAACGAAGGCAAATTCAAAGCTGTTTTTATTCATGATACATACTGTGTTTTTAGTAAGTGATACTTTTCCTTGGCTTTACGATGTGCTAGAAAGTTGCAAATCCCATGTTAACTTCACCAAACTGGTTAATGCTGGATCTTCTTCATAGTGATGGTGCTCATTCCTAGCTTGAGATCTGGTGTGTTGGCGGATCTTAAATTGGAAGTCCTGGGTTTGGTTGATATTTTTCTTTGATCAGCTTGTCTGAAAGGAAGCTCAGTTGCCTTGTCAGCTTTGCCAACTCTGCTCTCCTATTTCTCTGCAGACTGTTGCAGTTATTTTAAGTCGTAACTGTTGTTTTGGAAATCATTTATGCTGGAGAATGAATTTTTAGTTTGTTCTCAATGTTCACGATTAAAAAAAAAATTGATTAATAATTCCTAAAATGCTTTGAACATATAACAGCTGGTACTTCATGAAGCTAAAAGTAATTTCTGCTGAATATTGGGTTTAATTAAAAAAAAATAAATCCAGAAATTGTTTGTTTTTTAAAAATAAATAAAAATATTTTGACTGAAGAATATCTCCACTTGTTTGTGCAAGAAATCAAACGCTATTTGATTTTTCTTAAGCAGGGGAAAGCAGTGGATCATGCATGGTAATACCATTCGGTGATACTGTCAGGTGTTGTAAGGATATTAAAATGCATATTTGACATTAAGAAGCTGCCGAAGTTTAAAAATTAGCAGCAGCAGCCTGGTAAGTCAGGCTCACTTTCGCTGTCCTGATAAGTCAAGTGCACTTTTACTGCCTAAGAAGGTGAAACCGTGAGCTGTCAAATATGGTGGAATGCAGTTTGCGGTTTGTCCTTGGACATAACTTCTGCTATATGTAAACAAGCACACGAGCTCAATTTCATATACTAGTGCTTAATATTGCATTATACATTCCTAACCTGACAGTGTCCCTAAGTTATCATGTCTGTTTGCTTTCATTTTCCAGCTGGGTTTTAATTTTGCATGCATGTCAGTGAAATATGGTATGCGTAATGATTGTTTCCTGGAAGCGTTTTGGGGCTATTGCTGCTGGTACTCACCAAAGTCAGGAAGGCAATGAAATCTCTTTTCCTTTTGTGGCGGTTAGCTAAGTCAAAAGCAATGCAGAAATGATCCCATTCTTTATTTGCATAGTAACTTACATGTTTTTGAGTTTAATGTTGTTTCTCAAATAGCTCTCTGCTTTAATGACACCCCAAACAACTCCAAAATGTAGTATACCTAAGATCTTTGTTTGGAGGAAGAATGTTAAACTTCGGTTGCTTTGGCAGAGCAATTGGTGACGTTTGCTGCTTGTCCTCAGTTTATTGTAGGAGCCTCCGTGAAGCTGCTTTTTTGAAGTAATGCCCATAGAAAGTGGAAGTTGTGCATCTGCTCGCCAAGCAAAGCAGAAACGCAAATCGCACAGTCTTTCAATCCGAAGAACCAACAGTTCTGAGCAAGAACGGGCAGGACTGCAGAGAGACATGTTGGAAGGGCAGGTAAAGTAATACACCACTGCTTAGGTAACTTCCTTAGTGGGGGGTGGTTTTTTTATGAACAGTGTATTTTATGTGGAAAAAAAAAACGTGATTTTTCTGTGCATGTAAGTTTAAGTGAACAACAATCATAAACTTCCAAAATGTTTATAATCATGTCAGTCTCTGTGGTAAATGTAGTCAGTAGTAGAGTCTACAGTCTCTGTAGAAATGTAGTTGGAATGCTTCACCTTAATATTGAAATTAACTGTAGCTAGGGCTCCTGTAGGAAGCATTTAAAGCAGTGCTGGTTAACATAAGCAAACAGCAGTTAGAAGACTACTTAGTATCAAACTGAATATGCAGTGTTTATGTGGGCCTGGCAAAGGTTATGTAAAACTTGATTTGTTATCAAGGAGTTCTTTTGAAATACCATTTAGCTGTGAGAAACCTCGCTTTCTCTTGTGGGCTGTCTGCAGGTACTCTGAAGTGAACAGCTTGTATTTCACTGGTTTGACAGGCTTTCCTACTGAATCTGTTGTTCAGTTAATTACAGTATTAGTTTTATCATTCGAAAGTTGGATCTAAATACTTTCCTGCACAGTAGACTACTCATGTCTTGTAACTGAAAAGTAGCCTTACTTCAGGAACGAAGAGCAGCTGAGAGGTCAAGCCATGCTGCCACATCTGTGTCGGGAACAAAAATATTAACCTACTTTGGTACTTCTCATCAAACTCTACAAATGTATTATACTATGATATGTAGAATTTTTAAATGCTTTATCAGTTATCTTTCTTAATTTGTTGACTTTTAACCTTAACAGCCCACTGGCCAATTCTAACATGTAGTGAATATTAATGCTATTTCACAATGGAGCTATAAACAACATGAAATCTGGGTAATGTTTTTTTTTACCACGTTGGTTTGGATTTGCTAATGCTTCCAGGCTCTGAGAAGAAGGTTAAAAACCTTCCCCATATTCTGAAGTTTTAGTAGGATAACTGAATTTCTGTTATAATCTGGAATTAATGGGTGGTTGAATCAGAAGTATTTGTTCAATCTTTAGTGTTTCTCTCAACAGTGTTTTATTTGTGAGGAGCACAAGACCACTTCTTTCAGCATTGTGCCTGTTTCTGTCAGTTGGAAGTAGCAAGCTGAAAGTATCACATCATTCATATAAGAGTGAATCATGCACAAAGCAGGTGTGCTCTGTGCACATCTGTTAATGGTTTCTCTTGCTCTTGTCCTTGAACTCGATGTCCATAAATAACCTATCTGGCTTTCTGAAGAGAGTCATCCTGAATGTAAGAACTAGACTATTAAGTTCTGGTTGCTTAAGTGTTGACTTGATCAAAGATGCCTGCTGCCCTCTAATGGCTACCATGCTTTTGTTCATGTTTCAGTTTATAAGCATGGAAACAATTTCTTTTTGGTTTGGCTTTGCTGAAACACTGAAGAACAAAACAAACCATAATCATCCTTAAACTTTCTTTGAAATAATGAGGTTCAGTTTGGGTGATGTCCTGGATTAATGTTATGTTCCGTAATGGTTTTTCTGTAGTTTAAGGCTTCTAATGGTGGTGATTTGCATTGTGGCAGAGGCAGACTGGGTTTCCTTTTTTTGTTGTTGTTGTTGACTTTGAATTTAAATACTTTTTCCTTTTCATGTTTTCTTTCTTTTTTTTTTTTTATGTTGCTTAAATGCACATGCCTGATGAATTTGATAGGTGAACGCTGAGATGACAGTTATGCTGGAAAGAATCATAGAATGGCCTGGGTTGAAATGGACTACAATGATCATCCAGTTTCAACCCCCCTGCTATGTGCAGGGTTGCCAACCAGCAGACCAGGCTGCCCAGAGCCACATCCAGCCTGGCCTTGAATGCCTTCAGGGAAAGGAGTAGTTGGGCCTTTTTATTGTTAGAGAAAGGCTCACTAAGCAGAAACTCTTCTTGAAACGATTGGCTAACTAGATAAGTAATAACTGCATAAGCCAGCTGCGTGTTGTAATGTATCAGCAACTGAAGAAAATAATACTTTTAGGAGAATTTGTTTGCATATTGCATGAGGACGACTCAATTATTGATTCATGTTTGTAGATTAGAGCAGGTAGTAGATTGATTTAGTGCAGTTATTATACTGTCATGAGTCTATATTTTTTCCTTTCTACCTTGCCATTTTTAGTGGTATACTTTGCTTTAAATTTTATAAGGCATTTGAGTTTATCAGTCTGTTACAGTCAGTTGTCTTTGCTCGCTGTCTTCTCAACAGCTTTTGGTAATTGATGCACTGATTCACCTTGAATCCCAGCAGAAATCAATGCTTGGTTGGGATACGTTGTGTGTTTCTTTACTGAAAACATGGTGTTGAACCCTGTTTTGTACGCAAGTCAATAAAATTCAGCTGCCTACAGAAACTTATGAGCCAACTGTGTACTGAAGTCATTTACATCTTTTGTTAGTGGTTTTATCATGTACTTATTTTTATGCCTCAGAAGTGTTATATTAGTTCTGCAGAGGAAAAATTCAGCCCTTCTCTGTAAATTTGCCTCAAAATATTTTCTGTGAAGAGGAGATTTCTAGAATGAGGAGAGAAGGATTAGAAATTGCTGTTTCTTTCATGCTTAGTTACAGTTAGTGATAAGAGCGTGTGTGTGTGTGTATATACGTCTTTAATGCTAAGTTTAATTATACATATATGTATTAAATATATAACATATTTAACTTAGTGTGTGTGTATATATTTATATATTTATATAAAACTAAATGTAAAACCCAATGTTTTGCCTCCTAGGATTCTAAACTACCATCTTCTGTTCGGAACACACTCCTTGAACTTTTTGGACAAATAGAGCGGGAGTTTGAAAATCTATATATTGAAAATTTGGAATGTGAGTATATAGTTTTTCCAGCAACTTAGGAACTCACTGAATCTAGGCTGTAGTACTTCAAAAGATTGCACTGAGTGCTGTAATATAATTAAATGAGTTTTCCTGTGAGGTATTTAAAAGTTGTTTTGAACTTATATTGAAAGTACTTGTTAGTGCATCACATAACTAGCACCTGCAGCTGCTCATGAGTTTTGTTGAGCAATCAGTTAAAAACTCCAAGTGTTATCTGCAAAAGAATATGATATATGTAATGTAACATATTGAAAGTGATCCAAAGTGATGTACGATCTGGAGTAAAAAAGGAGCTATATAGTAAAGCCCCTGCTAAATTTTCCTTGTTAGATTTTGGAAGCTTGGCTTCTGAATTGTCAAACCCATCTACTTTGGCTCCATGTCAAACCTTTTTCCACACTTAAGCTATTTTCACAGTTAAACCAAACACTCAAGTTCCAATAACATTCTTGCTTTGTTATTGGAAATGTGCTGCTTTTTTTCTTCTGTTAAAAAGCTGAGATTGTATTGGTTAAGTGCTCTCAACACTACACCTTTTTTTACATTAGTGAAAGTTTGCACACCTGACTTTTCAGTCTCCTGCTGAAAAGTTGGCTGGAAGTGAGAAAAGTTTGTTCTTGGATTCCCCCCCCCCCCCCAAAACATTTATGGAACTTCACAAAAGCTTGTCAGAAAAGCAAGCATTGAATTTGCTTGTAACCCTCAGAGTAATAATTTTCCATCGCTCCCATTTCTTTTACTTCTGCATCTTTCTCCTTCACCAGAACGTTATCTTTCACTCCTGGTATTTGTGATCTCTCAGCCCCCGGGATGACTTCCAAGTTGTTCAGTCTGTTATTTTGGCTCTTGGTCTAACTCCTACATTGCTGTTGCAGTTACATTCAGTAGGGAGTCTCAGGTTTTCCATCCTGGCTTTTCATGTATTCTCTTTCACTTATTATAACTAATTTCTAGTCTCATCTAATTCCTTCTAGGCTGCAATCTCAATTCTTTCAGCTGTTTGTTTTAATCTGCCTGACTTGTTTGTTTCAGTCATCTGTTACTACAAGCTTGTCTTTGTTTACTTCACTTTCATGTTGTGTTTAGTAAGTTTAGGTGCTTGTGACTAGGAACACAGGAAAGAGAATCCTGCTTTGCTCATTTGCAGCAAACTGGAGGTGATATGCAAGTGTAAGCTGGCTTTTTTTAGTGCTTCTGTTGTGCATTTCTCAGAAATGAGGAAAAAACACAATCCTAATGGATCATGTTCTCCCATATCTGAAAGTCTTGTGTCAAAGTCTGGGAACGAATGACCTTTTTAAAGAAGCTGTAAGAATTTGTCGGAAAGGCAGACCTACCCTTATTCTTGAGAACAGATGAAAACTGCCTGGCTAAAATCTTTCAATGAAATTTGACCTGAGGAAGATGTTTAAAGATATCAGCCTGGATTTTAAGGAATAACTATAAAGAACATTTTCAGTGACCATTTAAACCAGCTAAGGAGCTGGAAATCTCTTAAGAGTACCTGATCTTGCTGTACCATTGCTCTGTTGCTCAAATGACCCTGGCAAGGGTTATAATTCAGAGAAAAGCACATTCTTGTTTCAAATGAATACTTTGTGTTATATGTAAAAAATATTGATGGTACTTAATGCTTCTAAAACACTTAAATATAAAATGTATACATTATTCTTCTGCATTTTTAATGTATCTCAAAGTATAAAATGTATGTTTGCAGTCTTTTTTGTGGAATCTCTTAACAGTAAACAGGAGGTCAGGGAAGAATACTATTTGATGATTAATCAAGTCTTTGTCAAGAGGTAACATACATCACTGTAAATATACTAGTTACACAATTGTAAGTTTTCTGCTATTGGATTTGAGTCAGTGTGGGTGGACCATATACTTAACAGAAGTTGCTTTGTTAATATTTAGTCACATTTAATAGTAAAAATAACTAATTAGAAGCCAATAATGCTTTCCTTTGACTCTGGGTCAAGGTAGATCTCTGGAAGATTCAGCATGAGTCTTCATTTATGTTTTTGTGAGAACTGCTTCTATAAAATTGAAGTTGATCTCTTTTCCTGTCCTCAGTGCAAGACATTACTTGCTAACTGTGACACTTCTTATTTAGAATGTTAACGATATTGTTAATGGTACTCCTTCTTTTGTATTAATTTGAATTTTTGTTATCAGTACGTAGAGAGATTGATACACTTAATGAGCGTTTAGCAGCCGAAGGACAGACAATTGATGGAGCTGAACTGAGCAAAGGACAACTGAAAACAAAAGGTCAGAGAACCACAGAGAATCTTAAATCTTATTTTTGAATGTAATTTTTTTGTATTTGGCTGGCCCAAACGTGGAATCTATTGATGAGTTACTTGTACAAATAAACTAATGTTGTTTGAAATATCTTCCTTTGAATTTGTCTCAACAGCCAGCCATAGTACCAGTCAACTTTCTCAGAAATTAAAGACAACTTACAAGGCATCTACTAGCAAGGTATGAGACAAATTAAACCTCTGCTTATCAGCGTGTACTCATGAGACTAATATGGCTGTCTTAAGTGGTAAATTATAATTTCTTTAGGCTAAGTACTGCTTTTTTTATGTAGATCTGCCTCAGGAAGAACAGTATCTTTATCTTGGATGCATCAGTTTCTCATTACTTCTATCACACTATTTCCTTTTTTACAGTAGCTACTCATATTTTAAACAAACGATTGGTGGAGGGGGGACAATGTTTGTGCGCATATACGTGAGCAATAGGTCTTTAAAGAGAACCATCATTTTGAGGGAAATAAAAATGAGTTGACTGAGTTTACTTGCGACAGCTGCTGAGTTTACTTGCAAAGAATTGAGTTCTCTGTATAGAAGGAAGTATGTGAAATTATATGGATTTAACAAATAGGACAAAGCTGAAACACAGTCAGATATTACCTTGTTATTTGCATACGAAACTTTGAGATGTGCTGAAATAATTTAAAAACTTTCCTCAGGTCTGTAGAAAGTTGAGTGGCATTTAAACATTTGCTTTCTTTTCTTGGAAAAATGTTCATGAATGCATAAAGAACCAAGAAGTAACCTGGACACCAACTGAGCCAATAACTGGTGTATGAAGTGAGGAACAGCTAGTAGGAATTAAACAAACAACAGAGATTTCATGTGTAGAGAAAGCGTTAATTAAATCAGTATCTATAGCTGTCTGTAAATATGTAGTGTTCTTGAATTTCTGACTCCCTGTGTTGGTAGAAAATGGCTCATACTATAAAGGAGTATTATGGCCTTGCCATTAAATAATTATGGAACTGTGCAGCAGTTTTGGAAACATTTGTACTTGTTGATTGGTAGGAGAGGGACTTTTCCCCCAGAAACTTTTGCATGAGGATTTGACTCAAAATTAGAATAACAGAATGCAAGTGTAGTTTGAGTATAAGATTGAGAGTTGAAAAACTTACTTTGAAATCTGAGAGGAGCACTGTATTAGTCCCTAAATGTTTACTTAGTTGTACTGTTCCATTTCTCATGTGTGATTCAGTTTAGTTTGAGGACCATGTTCAGTGTTAAAGTCTCATCCATGTGGTTGTAGTAAAAACCTATGAAACTCTGTAGTGTGAATGATTAATTTTTGCTATTAACCTGCTTTCCTTTCAGTAGAACCTTATTGGTTGTTGCTTCTGTGGATATAAAGTAGGAATGCACACTAACAGTTAATTTGGAATTCTTATAGGACATTGTCATTTTACCACTGGAAAGCTGTCATGCTCAGGATTTGGAATATCCTAGTTTTAAGTCTTAAAGATGTCCTTTAGCTTGTAAAAACCTTATATAACTTGCTTTAATGACTCTCCTCAGACCCTTTTTGTTATCACAAACTAATGGAATTTTAACCTTTTTTTTTTTGTTTTGTATTTTACCCTTTATTATATTTGAAATGTAGACAATTAGTTTCCTAATTTTTACGAAGTTGAAGGTATGGTTTGTATTGAAGTATTTAAAGGTTTTGAATACCTTCATACCTTTCCATAATTGCGTGCTGAGCAAAGCACTGAAGAATTGCTTTGTTTGTTTGCTCAGTGTTGTTTTAACAAAGCTTTTCAGGAAGTCTTTCTCAAAGCACAGTTATGAATTTGTGGGATTAATATTTGTGGGGTAATAATAGGATGTTTATAACTTTAGCTTAGCTTTTTTTTTTTTTTGAGTAATCTTCTAACATTCTTGTTTTCAGTTGTCTGTGGAAATGTTACAGCAAGAAACATTTATTTTAGAAGAATTACAGTCCTCTGTTATCTGAAAATTTCTGCAAGTGCGATACCTTTATTGTCTGGAGTTCTCAGTTTTCTTTTTCTATAGTATCTTGTAGTTCTCCCATTTTTGCTACATATTTTCGTTTAATTTACTACGATTTATGCACATACTAATTTGAGTCTTCTCTATCTTCCCTTAACATTGAGGGAATGTACTTGTCAAACTCATCTAAATGTTTGATGAGCCTTTAAAATGTGTTATTACACAGAATCTGGCATGTGCTCTCAGGCTAGTGTTTGATGTGATTAGCTGTTTGCAGTTTTGAAAAAAATGGTGGTAGGTTTGTGAAATGGAATGTTTCTGTATTTTATTGGAATTATGTAATAGTGTGTATTATCAAAGGCAGTACACTCAATTTCATGGACTGTCTTTAAGTTGTCAGATGAAGTTGTTTGGGAATAGACAAGGAAAGGGTTTTTTTTTTTTTTAATAATCCTTTACCCACAGCTGATGGGAAGTTTGCACTGCATTTGTACAACTGATTACTCCCATGGGGTTGTATCATTGTAGCACAGAGTAGTTTAGCCTTCTGTAAATAGGGGCATGCTGTAAGAAATTGGGTTGCGATGCAAACATACTTTCCTACCATCAAATGACAAATTCTTAGCAATAGTGAACTGTAAGATAATGAAAGAATTGGTATGAACAAGTTAGTATCTATCTGTGTTTGTGAAATAATTACTTAATCTTGTGTCTGTGTGGAAAAATTTGATCTTTCTGCTCTTTCAGATTGTATCCAGTTTTAAAACTACAACATCAAGAGCTATCTGTCAACTGGTAAAGGAATATGTTGGCCACAGGGATGGCATTTGGGATGTCAGTGTTGCGAAAACTCAGCCAGTGGTTTTGGGAACTGCATCTGCTGGTAAGGTTTTGTGTTGCTTGCACATTCAGAAAATTCAGGTTTAATTGCTAAATAATAGCAAGCGTACATCAAGAGCATACCTGAATTCTTCGTTCCACCGCTGAACTGCACACTGAAAGAGCTGCATTAAAGAAGTTCAGTAGATCAAAAATAAATTGGACCTTCCTTGAAATGCATTTATCCTGTAGAAAATTCAGACATCCTTGTTGTTAGCTTTGATGCAGGTCACTCTTCGCTTAGGGCCAGCTCTAGCTTGTTGGATGGCGTAACTGGATGGTTCTTGAAGCTGCTTGCTTGAAGAGATGTCTTGCACACAATGCCATACTCCTGTATTCAGAGATCCCTGTAAGGTTCTCTATCAGTTTAACTTAGCATTATAAAAACTCCTGACATTGGTGTCATAGTTTGCATATTCTTGTGTGCTTACATTCTTTGGGCTGTTGCTTAAGGATCTAGAGGCAGCTAAAAACCTTATTTTGTCAGTTGTTATGCATCTAACTAGATTTCTCACTCTCCACTGAAGAGAGGAAACAGATTTACTGACTTATTCAGTAGTACCTGTGATGATCCAAAATGAGTCTAGAGGATGGTGTGTTTGCAACAATATTAGGAAATAAACCATAATCAGTTCGAGTTGGTCAGTTCGAGTTGTCAGTCTTTTGAAGAGGAAATAGACACTGAGGACACTTACCATACACAAATACTATGGACCAGAAATCTTTTTTGCTTCATAAACTGAACTGTTACCATTTTTGTGCCCACTGAGGGGCACATTTTGTCTTCATAGTGATTTAACTTGGAAACAGCCGTTCTCCAATTCAGGATTAAAATTTTCCTCAGTTAAAAAATACTTGTATTAATAATTCAATATTAATTGATAATTGGGGTTGTGGAACATGTGGAATATTTGGAGTCCTTTTAAAGTAAATTTTCATAGTGCTCTGCAGACACATGCATTTGAGACTTCGAAGCAATAAGTAAATAGTTTGTGCATAGAATTTGTGTTCCTAGTGACTCATTGCGATTTTCATCACTCAACTCTTTGTGTTTCTTAATCTCCTGACAGGCGATCAGAACATTATACATAAGTATATACTCAAATTAGGAAAAATACCCCAAATAGAATGTGCCTTTCTGTACTTACTGCAAAATCATTCTGACTGGGGTAGCTCCTTTTACTTCTTTTGAGAGATAATTAAGTTGTAATGATAGGAACGTTTTTCAAATGAATATGTAAGATAATGATCAAGAGGTGCTGGCTTTTTCTGGATTTGAAGTTTGTTTCCTTTGGTGTGCCTTACAGTCCAAGTTAACTTGCTTTTTGAATTAGAGGTAAAAGTGAAAAGTATATGTTTGTAATAAATATTTACTGCTGCTTTTCAATCTTTGTAGATCATACTGCTTTGCTGTGGAGCATAGAAACGGGGAAGTGCCTTGTCAAGTATGTAGGACATGTTGGATCAGGTAAGATAGGAGCATGTTGTGTAAACTGGAAGCAGTGGTTTTGGGAGGGAGAAGTGCCTTTTGGACACCTGCAAAAATGTTTACTGTGGTTTTACTTCATGGTTTGTCAACACCACTAGCAAGTTAACTGTAAAATTCCATCAGTCTTCATCTAGGGAATGTTTTCTAATGTGATTCTTTTTTTAGATAGAAGTATTAAGATAGTTCTGTAAATTCTGAATGAATAAACAATGGCATATACAGAAAATTTACAGGCACAATTACAACATGTACCACGTGCATATTGAACCATGTACCTAAGAGCGTTGTCCAAATGCTTCTTGAATGCCAACAGATGTGGGGCTTTCACAGCTTCCTTGATGAGCTTGGTCCAGTGTTTGACTACGCTCTTGGTGAAAATGTTTATTTCCCAGTTTCCAATCTGAACTTTCCCTGACACAGCTTTAAGCAATTCCCTTTCATCCTGTAGTCAGTCTACAGAGAGATAGGCACCTCCCTCTCCACTCCTGCCCCATGAGGAAATTACAGACAGCAGTTCTCTTCCAGGCTGAGCAAACCAAGTACCTCAGCTTCTCATAAGTCATATTGTCTAGTCATTTCACCATCTTGTGTCCAAAGTAGGGCATTTCTATTATTTTATATTCTTGTATTGTGGAGCCCTAAACTGCACGCAACGCTTGAGGTGAAGCCAATGCTGAATATAGAGGTACAATTACTTTTGACCAGTTAGCTATTCTGTTCATTCTGGGATACGGTTGGTTCTTTTGGTTCACAGGGCACATTGTTGGCTCATTCTGAGCCAAAACCGAGCCAGTTGTCCCCTAGTTTGTATATACTTCCCAGATTGCACTGTCCCAGGTGCAGAATCTGGCATTTGTTCTTGTTAAATTTTTCATATGATTGATGGTTGTCCATCTATTAAGATATCTCTGTAAGACCTCTCAACCCTCAAGGGAATCAGTGGCTTCTCTTAATTATCACACATAAACTTACTTAGCATGCATTCAACTGCTGTGTCTAGGTGATTGATTAAAAACATTGAAGAGGACTGGCCCTGAAATTGAGACCTAGGGAGCACCACTCATGTGGTTTAGAAACTCCAACCTCTGGTGGATTTCTTTCTTGATTTTTTTTTTTTAATTATTTTCTTTTTTTTTTCCCCAGTTGCTACTTGGATAATCATGAAATTAATAAAAAGCTCTAAACTATGTTTAAACAGATGTGTGTAAACTGTTTAAACCAAAGAAAAAAAGAACAATGTTACATTCCAGTTCATGTAGCTTTCATTTAGTAAAACTTTGTTCACTTATTTAGGTGTGACAGTTGATTTGAAATGTTGAATGTCAGCAGTTATTATGCTATTGAGGTGATTTAGTGTGAACAATGAGTATCTTTTTCAACTCAATACTCAGCGAATTCCAGCATTCTCTTGAGAGCACAGGCATCTATTTTACTTAAATGATGAACACAAATGATTTTTAATTTCTTTCTTGAACTATTGAAGTGAAGCTTATGGGTTTTGCAAATGCAAAATGCTTAGTAACATAATTAAATCTTATTCATTGAAATAAAAAATGAAGAGCAGCTGTGTAGGCTGACAGAATTCTTGCAGGACTGTATTTTAAAACAATCATGCTTCAATTACATGTAGTTGCAGGACTGAAATCTAATTTGTTACTTGCTTTGGATCTTTAGGCATTTGTTCTTGTAATCTTTAGCGATAATGAGGAAGCTGATGGTCATATGTAGTAAGTTTAATGATTAGGTTAGGAACAGTTATGAATAATTTCACTTTATGGAAATCTAGAGCATTATTTCCAGTCAGCTTGCACACAAATGCTCAAATGGAGTTTGTTCATCTGCTTTAACATGAAACACTTGTAGTAGGTTCAGGAAATAACTTGCTAGAAAATGTGTATTGTGGTGTCTGTAATTGACTTTCTGGAACTAAATCTCTAAGGTCCTTTCCAACCCAAGCCATTCTATGACTGCTTGCTTGGTACTGCATAGGCTTGTGCACTGAAATATTACAGTTTCTCTTAACTAAGAGGTTGCAATCGTACAAAAAGTCAATTAAAACTAAAGACTTCTTGATGTCTCCAGTGCTTGTAGTGATAAAACATTGTGAAATAATTCTTTCTGTACACTAGCTTAAAGCTCTGCTTTGTTTTACGCAGTAAATTCGATAAAGTTTCATCCAACTGAGCAAGTGGCTCTTACAGGTATGTATGTTTTTTTCATTTAGTGACTATTTAATCACTTTGGAAAAATAAGTGTGTCATTTGCTACTGCCTTTTTGGTGTTGTAGGTGCCTCTCTCTTCTACTTGTCGGAAACATTGTTGATTAAATTATCATTATTTTTTAAGGAATAAGAAATCAGGCCTACATCATTCTATCTGTGTTTATCATATCATACTGACATTTGTGCTTGGTCACTTGGAATCATCAGTCTTAATACTTTTGAATTCTTGATGTTTCTGGAAGTAAAGGAAAAGAACGTTACTGAATACGCAGAAGAAAAAGTGAAAACACAGATGGTAGTGTCAGGCTGTTTTCAGGACTGAGAGTATTATCAATGCAAATTTGAGTTTGAAAACGATCTCGTGTGTTTGATGCTGTGGTCTGTGCAGCCCAACAATTGGGGCAGTACCTCTGGGATTGAAGAAATGTGACTAATTAGATTTTCCTGTTTAAATATGCTACCTGTAGTCAGTGTTGGAGTACACTTATGGAGTACTATAAACAACATTATATAAACAGACTTATAAAAGCAAATGAAACAAAACAAAACCGAAGCAAAAAGCCACCCATAGGAAGACTTTAGTTCTTTTGTTAGTTTTCTGAGAGGTGATTCTGCAAAATGTTTTCATTACAACTTTTCATATGGCCTATCTTTGTTACTTGATCAACTTACGACTACTTTATGAAAACAAAAAACTTTCTTTCCTCTTTCAAAATACTGACACCAAAAATCATACAGAGTTAATGAGCTTTCTTCTACCCTTCTTGGTCTATATTATAAGAAATTTTTTCAAACACGTTTATGTGCCAAGCCTGTGCATGCATAACAAACTGCTTTTCATCTCAATGTAGAACTCCCAGCACTACCCCTGAGTATTAGAAGCATGTTTGTTTTGTCCATAGCAAAGAAAATCTTGGTTAGTAGTGAATAACTCTCTTTTAAAAACAGGGGGATCCTGAGCTGAGCTGTAAACAGGTACTAGTTAAGCTGAGTTGCTTCATGTAGAGGCAGAATAGCTTCACTCTTGCATTTTTGGCTTTCTCATTAAAAATGGGCTAGAAATATTTAATAGAATAAATCACTGAATGAAGAGGAACTGTGGCATATTTGGGAAATAGCACATGAAAGATGGCACTTGATGTATAGAATACTTTCTTCAAATCCAATTTATTAGAAAAGCAGTGATGTTAGTGTTCTGATTTGTAGGACTTAAGTGGATATTTTCACTGCAGGAATGATTAATTTGGTAGCTACTTATATTTTTACATGAGTTTTGTTCTCATCTGTATTGAAGTCAGGGAAGTGACCATTTCATTAATGTTGAGACTTGCTTACCAAAAAGGTTGTAACAGTGTCTGTTAAAAAGATGCCATGCAGACAGTATTGCCAAATATGTAACATGGAAGCCTGTTCTGATTGTTCATGAAAATACTCTAATTTAAATTAATCAGTGCTCCCTCTCTCTCCCCCCCCCTCCATTTCTTTTTGCTTTCTTTTCCCTGTGCAGCATCTGGAGACCAGACAGCTCACATCTGGAGATACATAGTACAGTTGCCTACACCTCAGCCAACTGCAGACTGCAATGTAAGCAATCAACTTGCTGCAATTATTTGCACAGCAATTTAATTGGATATGGTTGTGATGGTAGTTCTGAGCATTACATTTATACATAATTAAAAATTACATGATTTCAGGATTGCAGAAGGTGGAGGTTTAAGGTTTTATTTAAACATGTATATTTCTGTATCTTTCTAAAAAATGTAATTCCTTTCATGTTTCTGAAGAAACTATGATGCACAAATACCTTAACTGACTTTTTTCAAGGTAATAAGCACATAAGTAAATGAAGTGGTAAGTGCAGTTTTTAATAAAAACTAAAATAATAAATAATAATAAAATTATTTCTAAACTGGCTAAGTGCTTGTAGCTTACTTTACTGAGGTATTTGAATAAACTGCAGTTGCTATGAATTCAAAACTGATGGTAAAGTTGTGTATCTTTGGCATTTCCTTAATTGTATATTTGATTTCTAATTGACCTTTGCCAGCATTAATCACACGGTCTGACATTGCTGACTGAAAAAAAGCCTGTGGTCAACATTTACTGGCTGGCAAATGCTGTATGCAGCTTCAAATCACCCTTGCTAAATTGTGAAGACGGATGTAGTTTGTAGCACGAGCTTCTCAGTAAACAAAGTAGGGGCAAGAGGTGGCCACGTAATATGAAATGCATGGACAGATTTCTGCATGACAAATGTTTGATTCAGACGAGTTGATTTAGAATTTCTATTTTGAAAGAGCAGTGCAAATGTTACCTTTTCCCATCCAAATATAGTGAAAGAGGAGTGCATTTGTCTTGCATAAGTAATGTAGGGTTCAGAGATCAATGCTTTTCTTTTGTATCCAGTTTACATGGCATCATGCAGTTCTGATTTAAGGACCAAAAGGCGATGTCATGATATTGATTCTAGCAGATAAAAACATGACTCTAAATGATTGTCTTCCCAAAGATTAAGACTAGTGCCCTGTTAGATGCTTCAGATCTTTAAAAATTTAGAAGGAAAAGTCTCTTGATAATATGCGTGGGAATGAAACTCAGGGGTAATATAGTGAGAGGAATTACAGAAGAGGCTTGTCAGACTATATGTCGGACAGATATTTAAACAGTTTGATAGAGATTTTAAAGTGAAGAAGTTATTAAAAATTCATTTAATTCAACTGTCTTTTCCCTTCAACTATGATTTTGATAGTAGATATTTAAATAGACAAGGTTCTGCAGAATTATTCTACCCACATTCACATTACATGGAGTTGGAAGCATTTACGCTGTAAAATGTAACTTAGAGACATTATTTTCCATTTGTTTTTGTTCTTTTTCCTCTTGAATTTTATAGCAAGTGTCTGGAGAAGATGAATTTGAGTTCTCAGATAAAGATGAACCTGATGGAGATGGAGATGGTTCTAGCGATTGTCCCACTGTCAGAGCCCCATTAACTTCACTCAAAAGCCATCAAGGAGTGGTCATAGCAGCTGACTGGCTTGTTGGGGGAAAGCAAGCAGTGACAGCTTCATGGGATAGGACAGCAAACCTGTATGATGTAGAGACTTCTGAATTAGTCCATTCTCTTACAGGTATTTCTTCATTCAAAAAGGTATAATTGGTGGTTTATTTTTATGGGGATTCCTTACTGTGGAGTATTTCTCTGGAGTATGGTGTGAGTTTGTACAACGCTTACCTTGCTGCTTGGTGTTGCAGTGGTTTCTAAAATTCCAGCTTCATAAATACTCTGAGCATGAATTTGTGTTCTTTCAAGCATGTGATGTAGACAACAGAACAGTTGTTTTAAACTGAATATAGCCAAATCTTAATTCTTGCAAAATACTTCTGTTGTCTTCATGGTATATTAAGTAGCAGCAACCTATTGTTTCTTATTCACTTCACGTGATTATTAGTACTTTTTTGGTCTTGTTTTAAGTATAATTCTAAACTTTACATTAACAGAAACAGAGTTTGAAATGACTAATACTCTTTTACTGATTGTTTAAAAGGTTATCAGTGTTCCATTCCAAGCATATGTGGAAATGAAAAGTCTTATTTTCAATACCTTATATGTTCTCATCTGTGATTGTAGGGCATGACCAAGAGCTAACACATTGTTGTACACATCCCACCCAGCGTCTTGTGGTGACCTCATCACGTGATACAACTTTCCGTCTGTGGGATTTCAGAGATCCTTCTATCCATTCTGTGAATGTCTTTCAGGGTCACACAGAGTAAGTGACAGTTTCTACAATTTCTTTTTAATATTTATTTTTATTTTGTACAAGTTATAAATGTACTTGGTTGCTAATATGAACGAAACTGTTTATGTTCTCTTTTTGAGGTACTAAGTTAACTTTCCTAACTTTGTAAGACCCACAGATGAGCTGTGCACAAAAAGCTGTACATGAGCTAGCAGAATGTGCTTGCAGTCCAGAAAGTCAAGTGTATCCTTGGCTGCATCACAAGAGGAGTGGCCAGCAGGGCAAGGGAGGTAGATGCTCCCCTCTGCTCTGCACCTTTGTGGCTGCATCTGGAGTACTGGGGCTCCCAGTATAAGAAAGATGCAGGGTGATGCAGAGCTGTTGGATTGGGTCCAGAGGAGGGCCATACTGGTGACTAGAGGGGCTAGAGCACCTCTCTTATGAAGCAAGGTTGAAGGAACTGGGCTTGTTTAGCTTGGAGAAGAGACCTCACTGTGGCCTTCCAGTACTTGAAGGGAGCTTACAAGCAGGTGGGGGACTGACTTTTTACTTTTTCCATGGTCTGATAGATGGCAGGACAAAGGGGAATGGCTGTAAACTAAAAGAGGGGAGATTTAGATAGGTGCTAGGAGGAAATTCTTTACTCAGAGGGTGGTGAGGGGGTGAAATAGGCTACCCCATCCCTGGAGGTGTTTAAGGCCAGGTTGGATGCAGCCCTGGGCAGCCTGGGCTGTTGGGTGGCCACCCTGCCCACAACAGGATTTGGAACTCAATGACCTTTAAGGTCCCTTCCAACCCAAGCTGCCCTGTGACCTCCGGAGGTCCCTTCTGACCTTAACTGTTCTGTGATGTGGTGATTTATTTCAAATATTGTGACAAACAGAGATAATGTTTGATAAACGATTACAACAGTACCCCTAATCTACAGGCATAACTAATAATTAAAAAAAAAATCAACGAGCTATCCTCACAACTTAAATCACTTAAAAGTTTTATCTAGATATACAGTATAAGTAACATCACACCATGAGCTATGGCTGCTGTCTTGAAAACTAAGTACTGCTATGTATTGTTTCAAAGAGAACAATTAGGAGTTTTCTCTAAAAATCAGATTTTTTCACACATACAGTTAAGATTGTCACTGCCTTTTTGTTCTGATCTGAGATCCAAACCATCATCAAATCCAAGCAAAGCATGGTGATCCGGAATTGAAATCTCATTCCTCTGTGCTGCACTTGATACTGCAGCTTGCTTCTCTCTTGGATGCTGTAAAATGCTTATGTTGGGCATGAGTGCTTCTCAGTGCACTGGAACTAAAATGTGAAACTGAAGAGGAAAAAGAGTTTTTACTAAATATTTCAATATCTGTGGAGCCTGTGAGCAGAGGCAGCAGGCCTGTCAGCAGATGGCACCAGAGCTCTACTGTGACTACCAGACTGGTGTCCGTAGCTCCAGCTCACAGCTTCCAATTAGATTTAAGATTTAGTCAAAATGGCACATGATTTATTAGAAATGTAATGCAGTGATACTGATGTGGAGAGGCTAAGTAAGAGACTTATATGCAGAGTATGATTTTATAAAGCTAATTGGCTTAAAAAAGATAAACAATTACTGTGCATTGCCTTGTACTACTCAGTGACATTCTCTTAAAATAAGTGTATACCAGTGATGAGGGACTGTTTGTATTTAAAGTAAATGGACTAAGAAATTACCTGTAATTTTGGTATTCTGAGCATGTAACTGTTCACTCTATTAAAAGTGGGCTGTTTCTTGTAATTTACTGCTGTCACAGTTCTGCTGTAGTCCAAAAATAAATAAATCATCTTCCAGCAAAGGCAGAAGGAGTCTGTTGTGACCATTACACCTGTGTTGGCCTTCATCCATTGATGCCTATTTTGAATTAGTTGTAGTAAACTTGTCCGATTGTATATGAGGCTCTTCTAGTGATAATGATTTTAACTTAGCCCTTGGTAAAACCTGTGTGTTGCTCATTCCATTGTTTAACCTCCCTGTTAAAGTTTTTGTGGTTTCCTAGTTGGACTAACTTCAATTTCTGGCAACTGGATTTTATCTTGCCTTTTTAATATTAAAGAGCTTTGTTTCCTGTATTAATAGGTAGTTAGATGACGATAACAGTTTCATTTATTTATTTTTTATAAACAAAGCATGTTTTCCAATATGTTTTGACATTTACTCATCCAGAGGCCAAGCCAGTACCTGAATAGTAGTTCTGTACTTCAAGCCTGCATTCAGCTGAGTCTCTAAAGGGCATTCAGGTCTTCTTTTGAAGATCTGTAAACTTTGTTGACCTTTTTCTTGTATGTGACTGTTTCAGTTCCTAACTTGTGTCACATTTTATTTTACATTTGATACACCTCCAGTTTGTCTCACTTATTATTTCCTACAGGTTTAAAAATAATGAATTGCTGTGGGAATAATGCTAACTTTTAAATATTATTTTTTTCTCTGCATTTTGTGTGTGCACCACAAGAAACTTGTATTCCTGGTACTGTTAATCCCCAGTTGCATCCATCTATGAGATGTCTAACAGGACCGTGGGAAAAGCTAATGTTTATGTTACCATCACTTCTTACATGTTAATTGAATGGACTTCCTAGGTTGGAGCCTTCCTTATCCTAGAATGGCTTGGGTTGGAAGGGCCCTCAGAGATCACCTGGTTTCAGCCCCACTGCTGTGCTGCAGTGGGTGGTGGCTTGTAGGACTTCCTGACTACTGCACGTTCCTCCTTCTTCCATTCGTACTATGTGGTTGTAGGAGAGGAATGGAAAGCTCCAGTACGTCAGCTAGATGGCGAGTTGTGCCTCATTGTGAGAACTGTGAAGCTAGTGAAGAGCGAATATGTCTTGCTTGTTCGACTTTTTATCTTCTAAATCGTACGTTTGCTGGAAAATCTGAATTAAAAAGATGTAAAAATGTTGGAGTAGTGACTTGATTAGAATGCTGGGCTGAATTCTGACATTTAGTGAATTAGGAATTAATTTCACAATGGATTCCTTTATCAAGATACTAATAGTTGTTTTATTTTCATGGGCACTTGGGTTTGCCCAGGTCAGCAGGCTTTCCCAGATTCTTTGTTCCTCAAGATTTAATTCTCATTCTCTCTGATGTGTCTTACTTAGTGAAACAAATGTATAACTTCATGCAGTTTTAGACGTACGAGTTCTGCACCTTTGACTAAAATCTGTGCAGTGAGAAGGAAGTATTTGCAGGCTTCTTATGACAAACAAAATGCCACCAATTGGCTGCTCTCAGTGGAGTTCAACCAGTTTAAACATTGGTTCTTCTGGAGATACTCCTGTTCTTACCTCAGCTGTTCATGCCATCAGTGATACTTTAACCTCCCATTTTTTCTACTGCTCCAAATAATTCCCCACGTGTAGGTTTCAGTTTAGCTTCTGTAGAAGTGCATCATTTTTCTGTAAGGTTTTTTCAGCTTTCTCCCAAACCTTTCTGATTAACTACATAATTCTTCAATTACTTTAGTGGTACTGCCTTGTTCTGTCTACTCCCCAAAATCACTTCATTTGGCTGTTACTGCCATGTGCGTATAAAGGCAACATGACTTGAATTACTAGACAGTAATTAGTAGCATTCAACTTATTTACGGGAAAAAAACCTATAGTCAAACTATGAGGGAAGGCATTAAAATATGAGGTTATGGAGTTGATATTAGATTCTATAGTTTTCATAATGAGAAAAAATTAGATTGCGTCTGTTTTTTGAAATATTTTTTTCATTTTTATTGTAAGAGAATAATGAAAAGCTGATGACTTTTAATTGTTATGTCCTATAAAAGAAATGTGCATAGGATTGTGGTGAAAATGAGTTGAAAGGAGGTTTTCCTATAGGAAATGCTACTTAAGATCAGTTACTTAAAACTCTTATCTTAGCAAGTTCTCTGCTATATAACCAGTGGTATGCCCTCTTTAAGCTAGAAGAGCAAGTGCTTAAAATTAAAAGCTCTGTAGCTAAAATAAGAAAATCCATTACGTGTTTTATGTTAAGGGATTGGATATGTAGCATACGAAGTTTGAATGCACTTCATGTTAGGTATTGCAGTCACTTAAAAAAAAAGAAAGACGTGGGCAGTAAATCCTGGAGAATCTTAACTCTGTTTATGAATGCATGCTCTAAAAAGTGCTGTGTGTGTGTGTATAAATAAAATATATATATTATATATATATATATATATATATATATATACACACATATTTAATTGACGTACATAAGAGCGTGGCCAAAGGCCTTTTCTTTGTATCCTATTCAGTGGAGTATAACACTTGATAGTGTTTTGTTGTTCTAAAGCTTACAGAAGATATGCAGCAATACTGCAGGGATAAATGAACCTTTTTTATTCTATCCTAAAGGTAATGGAATTCATTTTAAAGACACCATAACTAATTTGCTAACTTGCCATTGAGGAATTCTCATAAAAGCTACTGATTGGTTTTCAGTACTGCATCATTTTATTATTTTAAGACAGCTAGAAAGGAGACATTTGTTGTTTTCTCTGAGCGTCATGAAACACATCTCTTTGGAATAGGTGCTGTTGATTTAGATGCTAAAAAATGACATTTCAGTGCTAACAATGGTCTATGAATTCCCACCTTCTCTATGTTATTTTTTTCATGGCTTGTTCGTAGCCTTTCTCAAGTTAGAGGAAAAAGCTCTGCTCATATTTGGAGACTAACTCAGAAATAGACTTAGGGAATAGTATGCGTATGTCTTCTGGGCACTGAGTTCCTTAAGGACTCCTAAAATGTAACTGTGCACTCAGATATGGAGATAGTGGTGTGTTCCTCACATGGTACTTACATGGCCAGGGCATCAGTCCTTTTGGATGGGCATCTGTTGTCCATACCTGCAGGTTTTAAACCCAGTTCCTGGCTTCCCCTCAGGCTGTGAGCTGCTCTGTGTAAGGATGTGCTTTATTCCTCTAATAGAATACCAACTCTTCTCTCCCAAATACCTCTTTCTTTAGGTTTAGTTCCTGAATGTTACCACTTAAAATATGAGACCCATATTTGGGCACTCAAATGTTGTTGTTTAACTGTGATTTGGTGTACGTATTTATCTGAAAGCTCTCTTTTAGTTCATTTCCTCTAGAATTTAGTCCCTCATGCCTGTTAGCGCTCATGAACTTAGTCCCATGTGCCCATTAGTTTTGCTGCCAGGAAAACATGTTCTCTCCAAGTATTCAACTGCAAATCCCAGTATGGGTTGCAAATCAAAATAGAAACAGCAGTGTTAACTTTTTTTTTTTGATGCATTGCCAGTAAGTGGTCTGCATCAGCATTTCATGGTCCAACATTTTCAACATCATTTTTTTTTCTCCCTGTGTGTGAAATTTCAGCAGATTGTTATGCAAAACAGTTTTGTGTCTCAGTATGACTGGGGAGACAGCTGTTCAGCCTAATGAGGAGTGCTAGCACTACAGTATTTCTGTTGATTGAGACCCACGGAGGGAGCAGAATGTTCGAGGCCGGGCAGCGGTGTGTGGTGAGGAAGTGCCACGCTGTCAGCTGGAAGTACACGCTCGGCTGCTCCCTACGACAAGATAAATGAGCTTTGCTGGGGTTTGGCAGAGGCTGAAGCTTTTCTGGAGGATAGTTGTAGCACACCAAACTCCTCATGGGACCCATGGTTTGAAGTGTCATAAGAATGCTTCTTTTTTGCCAGTTCTTTTTTTTTTTTTTTTTTCCAATGTCCTACGATACTTGTCATCTTTTTGATTTATTAAAAACCTAATGCCTTCTAGCATTCCCTTAACAAGGTTTGATGATCTTTTGTTGACACTTCTTATTAATTTAGCCAAGGAGATGTTAACCACAGGTTTAGGTTTAGTTAGAACAAATTGAAGATTACTATTGATGGAAAGTAAAAATAGCCAAGTGGAAATGCAGGTCGATGTCTTTTAATGTTTTGATGTGGGTGGAGTTAGGAAGGCAATACTTCTGAAAGGTTTTTGGTATACTGGCTGCTCTGCCAACTTATTTCTTCCCGCCACAGACTTTGCTTTGCTTACTTCTCAGTAAGCAGGCTTTCTTCTTGTTGCTGTTTTGCAGTAAAAAGGGCTTTTATGTCTAGTCTTTGAATTCAGAGCTTTTTTTACAAGAAAGGCTATTTCTGTAGTCACTTGTGCTTGCAAACAGTGCATATCCCAGTCTGCAGTGCCTTTTAGTGATGAATTTTGGGATGGTAAACAGCGGATGAAGACTACTAAACACACTTGTAAAGATGTCATGGAAACTACAAGGCAGTCTTCCTTTTCGTAGAACCATAGAATGATTTGGGTTGGAAGGGACCATTAAGATCATCTAGTTTCAACCCCTTGCTGTAGGCAGGGATACCTCCCACTAGACCGGGTTGCTCACAGCCCCATCCAGCCAGGCCTTGAATGCTTCCAGGGAGGGGACATCCACAGCCTCTCTGGGCAACCTGTTCCAGTGTCTCACCACCCTCACAGTTAAGAATTTCTACCTAATATCTAGTCTAAACCTGCCCTCTTCTAGTTTAAAACCATTTCCCCTTGTCCTGTCACTACGTGCCCTTATCAAAATTCCCTCTCCAGCTTTTTTGTAGGCCCCCTTCAGGTACTGGAAGGTCGGTATGAGTCCCTCAGGTTTTCTTTTCTGCAGACTGAAGAGCCCCATCTCTCTCAGCCTGTTCTCGCAGAGGAGGTGCTCCAGCCCTCTGATCATCTTCGTGGCCCTCCTCTAGACCTGCTCCAACAGCTCCATGCCCTTCTTTTGCCTTTCTATCCTTTAGCCGGTCATCAGAGTGCTACAGGGGGAGCTTTACTGCTCTGTTTTACAGACTTTTTCCTGATGTGCCAGTAGCATCTGTATGAGTGGTTAAACTGAAAGTAGTACAGACAAAGATTTTGTTTTATTTTGAAAATCATTTTCTTCTGACAGGAGCAGAAAGGACTGAGCTAATCTAGGGCTGACATTCTGTTTGCATGGCAATGGCTTTGACTGTTTTCATTTAAAAGCTGATAAATCTAAGAAAGAGAGAACTTTATGTGGTCGGAAAGACTTAACTGTTTGACAGTGATAAGTGATAAAGGAGAACCAATATGAGATCAAAGAAGCCGGAAAACTGTTTAAAGTTGTGAAAAAAGCATCCAAAATTGGAGGGTTATTTTAAGACAGTTTCAGAACATATTCCAGCTATAATTGGAATAAAATGTATGATGGGAAAGCAGATCATATCTGTGTGTTGGTAGCAGAATACTAAAATACTGTGGATTCACTCACCTGGAGCCTTTCTATGACTTGAATTCTTCATACTGTCACGTATAAGGAGGTCTCACAATGTGTGTGAAGTACACAGATTTATAGTCAATGTGAAACTTGTAAACCTTATTTCAGATGTGCTGTAGCAATATGGAGGTGTGAAACATTTTTTTGCAGCTTGTGTGAAAAACTTGTGAGGAAATAAATGAAGAGAATGAGTAAGATTTGTGGAGGTTAGGCAAGCGGAAATCAAGTTGTGTGCAAAGAACATTCAAACTCTTGTCTGCAGTAACTTGATTGTGTGAATGAATTTTCTTCCCAAATGCAAAACTGCCTATTGAAAGATTCATTTGCTGTGTCCTTCGTGTATCTTTTGGCTTTTTGACTTTTGGTTCATGAAGTCCAGAAGATTAGGTGAAGACCTCTTGATTCTTATTATAATCATCTTTCTGATAGCTTAGCTGCACTCTAATAATGCATTAGGAAACTTGGTGTCATGAGTAAAGTGGACCTTCATCCTAATTAAAACTTAATTTGGTGTCAATTTAAATTAAGAGGCTTGCATAAACTGGTCCGTTGTGACCTGGCTAATGCTAATCTCAATCAGCAGCTTGGATAGGACATGAATTCAAATTTCTGCAGAACAACCAAAGTGACAGTAACGACTGACAACTTAAATTAAAATTACTGAATTCTAAGAAATTGATATGCGTGACCCCAGTTACGAGATCGTGGTACAAGGTCATTAAATCAGATCTGTAGAAAGAGAGTTGAGAAGCCTTCCCTAATGATTTTAGGCACAGACGAAAATGCTTTGCTAGCGCACTCTAAGGACAGAAGATAACTGGTTTTCATTTGAGGATCCGCATAGTATTTAACTGAAAATAGAACAGAAGTGTAAATTGCTTACTATGAAATAATAGGTAAAAGATGTAGAAAAGAAGTTTTTCAGTCAGAAAAGAATTTTTCAGTTGAGCTCAGCAGTATGCTATTCTTGGAAAGTATAACATCTGAAGGCAGTGAAATCCTTTGTATATGTGAATACAGTTAATATTTAATAACTACATATACGTAAAAGTACATAAAATAT
Source organism: Gallus gallus (assembly GCF_016699485.2). Taxonomy (NCBI): domain Eukaryota; kingdom Metazoa; phylum Chordata; class Aves; order Galliformes; family Phasianidae; genus Gallus; species Gallus gallus. Next base: position 10,418,183 of record NC_052533.1, read on the forward strand.
GGTTCCTAAAAGGAGTATTTTGTGCTTCTACTTGGTAGAAGGGTTCTTGAGTCTTTCTCTGGCTGACTTTGCCCATTTGTAGCCATAGTGAGTGACATTTGAAGGACTGTCTGCTCATGCTTCTTGACGTTACTAGTTGCCATTTGTCTTACCTGACTGTCAGAATTAAGCTATTTGTGAAATAGGGATTAAAATCAGAATTCAAAGTTATTGGATTGAGATAGCTGCTGCTAGTGGAGTTATTCTGGAAGCTCTGTTTGTGTGTAATACCATGTTTAGATGGATTTACAAAATAGTGTTGGTTACAGTCTTGCATGGGGAAGTCTTCTGTTGGGTACTGGTGATTCAGTTGTGAGTGTCTGATGTTCACATTAATACAGAGCTTCAGAAGTGAATTAAGGCTTAATGAGCTAAGCATTTCCTGTCCTGTTAGGATAAATGGAATATGAGAAGTGCCTCCAGACTGACTCTTCACGGAAGGAGAAAAACAAGCTATACATTCTAATAGAAACATAGCAACAGAAACTTTAAATCACTTGCTAGTTTAATAACAAACCTCAGGGTTTGACAGTTTTCTTTTTTACTCCTAATTGTTTAGCACTGTGACATCTGCAGTTTTCACTGTGGGAGACAATGTTGTTTCTGGTAGTGATGACCGCACAGTAAAAGTTTGGGATTTGAAAAACATGAGGTCTCCTATTGCAACCATTCGTACAGATTCTGCAGTAAATAGGTAAGCAGACCTTCAAATTACTATGTTCTTAATTAAGGGAAATTTAGTCACTGTAATTAGAATTGTATGGTGAGATTTATGAGATTTTGAAAAAGGTCAGAAGTGGTTTAATAAACTAGAGATTTAGTCAGCATTCATTTTCAATGAATACCCTGCATTGTTTTTTGAGATTTTTATATGGGATGCAGAAGTTAACCCTGTTAGAGCATCTGGCACAATGAACCATCTTAACGAGTTAATACTCTTCATTTCTGGCGTGGATTCTATTTAGAAGGAGTTCAGCTACATCACTTCGTGTGAGCTTAAACTTGTATTGTCCAGTTCTGTTTGCCAGGCTCACTGCTGTATGCATAACCCACTCTTTTTTTTTCCTCTTCTGCACAGGATTAACGTATGTGTTGGCCAAAGAATCATTGCCCTTCCGCACGACAACCGACAGGTTAGGTTATTTGACATGTCAGGAGTGCGATTAGCACGCCTGCCTCGCAGTAATAGACAGGTAATGGCATTTTTATACCCTTAAAGTATGTCTGTTCTTCTCCTTATACAAGGATAAAAATAGGGTTTGATGTCTCTAGTGCAGAAGCTGAAGAAAAGCTGAAAGACGCTTGTCTGTACATATAGACTGTAATTGAAAATGACCAACATGCAAATAAGTGACGTATTGTAGATTTTCTCATTGGCATTTGAAATGGCATTTGAACTGAGTTTCATCATGTTTTTCTCCTTGTGAAAGTGGGAGTAATGTCTGCCTTCTCTGTGAGATAGAAAAAAAAATGTTAAAAACGTATTTGAAACACTCTATGTCTTGATGTGAATCTTGTCAAAAAGTGACTGATTTTGAGGTTTCATTTTTTTTAATTCCACTGAGAATTTTTTCAATTCCTCTGTGTTGAATTTGTTATATAAAAATTATAAAAGGAAAAAATGGCAGTTAATTCTGAAAGCTCTTCTTGTGATAATCTTTCTTTTTTCCCCATGATAATGCAAATCAATTCTTGATACTTGAGACCAAGTACTACACTATCCTTACTGCATTCAAAGTTTTGTGCATTTGAGGTGTTATTTGGAATGGCAAGCACTGCTAATGGAGCAAGTTAGACTAAGTGAAATTAATTCCATTATACCACTTAAAGAGACCTTTTTATAAACTTTTAACTTCAGTTGTATGGCATATTTCATATATTTCATAAACAACAGTTTAACTATACAAAGGACAGGGTTTCTGACTGTCCTGTATTGCTCACAGCTTTATGGACATCATGCATGTATGTGGATACAGCTGTCAGAGCATACAAAAGGGTTTTAGAAGCTGTTAAGTGTTTACCTATTGTTTACTCTTGATACTGTGATTTTTCTGTTTTTTTCTTTATTTTTCATAAAAACTTCATTATTTTCATAAAAAATTCATTAAAACTGACACTACAGAAATGGAGAGTTTTTTTATTTATTTGTTTTACTTGAGCACTTGTCAGAACCCTCCTTGGAGTATTCTTCTTGCTACTGAACTTGAACAATACATAGGGCATTGTTTTTGCTCAGTAGGACATTCCTCCTGCTGTACTGTTATCCTTTTACAGAGAAATCAACACTTCATCTTGCAGGTTCATAAGACAGTTGTTGCCAGCAAGTAGTTTCTAGTTTTAAAGTTGCTTTTATAAGTAAAAGTGCTAAAATCAAAATTCAGTTTGCTTTTGTAAAATAAATTCCATTTATAAAAATGTAGAGCATTAGCAATTTTCCATTTTGACTCCTGCCAACTTGTTGACACAGAAGCTTTCAAAAATGTTGTAAGTAATACTGACATCTCCTGACCTGTCGTAGGGCCACAGAAGAATGGTGTGCTGCTCAGCCTGGAGTGAGGACCACCCAATATGTAACCTCTTCACCTGTGGATTTGATCGTCAGGCTATTGGCTGGAACATCAATATCCCCGCTTTGTTACAAGAAAAGTGAAATGCTGGAAGAATTTTTGCATTTTATGTTGCCATGGACTGCTGTACTTCTGCAGACTTCTCTGAATACCGGTCTGCTATTGGTCTAAAAGCTCTTCCTTAAATGGAGACTTCAACAGATGTTGTTCTTGTTACCACATTGTGCACAGTTTGCATGAGTTGTACAGAAAATGTGATTTTTTTAAAATTAGTTTGTCTTGTGTATGAACTTTTATATTTTGGCATCCACTGGTCAATATGTTCACTGTTGCATAGAGCACATAAATGTTCATAAGTTATTTAGCATTTGATAGATAAACAGTAGGGCATTACATTTGTGACATAAATGTGAAACTTATGTAGTTAATGTAGAGAATGTATAGCAGTCTGTTACGTTTTTCCATGATCTACATATCTGCCTTGTGTTAAAAAGAATCTGCAGGGCTAAAAGTTTGAAATGAAGTGTGAATTTCATTAGTTGTATGATTGTAAACATTTTCCCGTTTGCATCTGATTGGAACGGTTATTTTTAGTGCTGCAGTATAGTGCAACTTCGGCTCCATTTTCAGTCCAGTTATGGGAGAAATAGTAGACTTGAGAAGGAAAATATAGGCAGCTTGTAGTGATTATAGACTGCAAGGTGTATTCTGAAAGCTTTTTGTACTTTTCCTTTGGAAAAAGGAAAATGTTCATTCTGCCCTTCTTATATAAAGTGATTCTAAAAATCTCATGGCATTTCACACTAGCAAAAATCCAGAATATTATGATCTAGTCAAGCAAATTTTGAAGCACTTTAGTTTATAGCTATTGTTATAAACCATTTATGAAAGTTTGACTTTACCAGTGAATGTGAGCTGACCTTTGTAAGAAGGATTGCTTCTTTTTGGTGATCTGCCCAGAAAGGATATAATTTTTTCTTTTTTTGTCTTTTTTTTTTTTTCCTATACCTACAGAGAGTGTACTTTTAAATGTGTTCACTTCCTTTTTTTTTTCCTTTTTTCTTTTTTTTTTCTTCTTTTTTTGAGCCAGCAATACAAAGTAAATTAGTACTACCTCAAAAGTGAATGTTGGTCAAGATGTGCTGAATCTCTCTGCAGCCTAGAAAAAAAAGCACTTTTGGTCTCTGGCTGAAGTACTATTTTTGACATGAGAGGAAAGACAATCATACTTAATGTGATCCTTAACCTAATTAACACTTAAGGCTAATGGTGCAGTATGATAAGTAAACATCATCTGTTACCTTTGTGTTCTCAGCTGTGGCAAGGGGCTGCAGCAGTCTTTATACTGTTGTGAACGGGATAATTATGTAGACTTCCCTTCTTTCTCCCAAATGATCTTAATCTGCCTTTGTTCCCCGCTGTGCTCAGCCTTTTTTGCGCTGGCATTGCGGTGTTATACCACAGCTGCTGCTTATTTAAGTAAATGCAAATGGCAGCTGACATCTTCGAACAAACAGGAAGGCTGCTTCAGTCAGACACTTCTTTTTAGCTAGAGGGAGATCCTGCCCCTAACTGTCTGACATATTGCACTGTAAGATGAAGGGTGAGGGTAAACTAAGGATGTGCTGTTACAGTGGGAAAGTTTATGCTGGGCTGCCATTACATGAGTAATTGGAACTTTTTATCTCATTCTTTCGGTTACGTGAAGCTGTAGCTGTGCTCATGTCCTCTACAACACAGTTCAGGCTGATGTGTTAATTGGGTTCCTTGTTGACTGACGTGGTAAAAGCATTGGAGTGCGATGGGATGGTGAATGCATCATTGGGTAGTTGCAGGGAAACTAGAGTCCTAGAATTGGTGTTGTGGAAGATCAAGGCATGTAGTGGAAAGTGGGTCTAATATCTTTATAGTATAAGCCATCATAGTAGTATCATCTTAAATTCCATAGTGTTTTTTTCTTTCTTTTTTTTCTTGAGGTACAAGTTATATACAGAATTGTACTGAAGCAGTCTTAAGATACCAGAACTAGTGAGGTTGAGGAAAGTGGCTGCAAAGCTTTAAATCTTCTGGTAACAAGGGTTAAAGATGGTGTCAGCATTTATTTTCACTTTTTTTTTTCTGGATTTTTAAAGCCATTCGATGTTGACAGATTTTATTCTTTAAGGAAAAAGAAAGGCTCACATTTTCTTTCGGTTGATAGTGAAAAGAGCTTTATGCAGGTTGGTGCTGCTTAACAGAGAAGCTTCTCTCTAGTCAACAGAAGCAGTTTCTGTAGCAGAGCTCATGCATAACGTCTTGAACAATGACCAACCTTCAGTTATGTGAGGTGAGGAAGAGAGGGTCATTGCTCTTGGTCCTGCTAGCCTGAATTGACTGCTTAAATGTCTCTAGTATACAGATGTGATACAGGACCATGAGACTCTATGTAGTTTGATAACCATTGCTGCAAAATTCTTATATCACCAGAGGAACAGACCTCTGGCACCAGGAATGGGATGATATATGCATTCATTCTGGAAAAAATATCAAACAAGGTGCTACAGCCACGTTCTTATGAGCAGGCGAATACTCAATCAGCTACATACTGAACTATCTCTTAGCTTAATTTTGTATACTGTACTGAAGATTAAACCCAAGCTTCCATTTCCCTTGAAGCAAATCACACATAAGCAGTGGTAGTGACCACTGCTGCCCTGATTAAATATGTGGGAAGCATTTCATAGCTTTGGATATCCTAGAGAGAGCTTTTTCAGCATTGAACAATGTCCAACATTTCATGAAATGGAGAAGAGTTGCAGTTACAGTTTCAGTATTGTGCAGAATATTCGGAACTTCATGGAAAGTTCATCACTGGGCAAAATCAAGCTTTTTTGTCTTTCAAATAATGCACATCAGTTTTCACAAGTTTTGAGTGTACTTTTCAATCAGAAAGATCTGGAATGCAACATCTTATTTGCTGCCTAAATCTGTGAAAACCATCTTTATGGAAAAAGAATTTATATGTTATGTGGAACCACTTTTTATTATTCTGCTAATTTGTTTATAGATGTAAAATCTTATCCTTCGTTATGATTCAAAAATGCATTAAAACATTCAACTTTTTTTTTTTTGCAAGTTACTGTTCTTCTGTTTTGCATTAAGGTTAATATTAAATATCTCATTAATAGTCAAATGATTTTCCTACCCATTTTCTGCTCTCCTACTCAAGAAGTTAATTTTCAGTGCAATGATGAGCACAGTTGAGGAAGAAGGTCAGGTGAACCCCTGAAGTAGGACGTGCATTTGGTCATGCTGACATAGGAAGGTGCTCAGTCTTGGCATTTGTACTGTTGTCTTTGGTTTTGTATGCGGTATTTTGTAAATACGTTTTGTTTTGCAGATTACTGAAGTCTCCATGTGATTTTTCAGTATTATATAAATTGATATTTTTAATGGTCTAAAAGCTGCTATCATTATTTCTGTAGGTTGAATGTTGCTGCTTGTTGCACCCGTATCCTTTGAAAGAGAGCTTTGCACTGCTGAAAAAGCTTGTTGTTTCAGTAGGCCATGTCATCTGGCTTCAGGTGCTTTAGCAGTGTTGCCAGCCAGTACCCAAGTGCAGAACACATCTGTGTATGCCACATTTTGAACCTTCAGATTTCTAGTCCTCTGGAAAATGACTTTTAGTGTTACCGATGCTGTGGATCAGAAATAAAAGACCAAAGTTACAAGGTGACACAACTGACTTGGGGGCTGGATTGAGATAGAGTACCACGCTCTCGTTTTATTTATTTTAGTCAATTTTAATTGAAGGATTTAAATCGGAGCTTATGGCAACTGATTTAAATTTGTGATACTTATAACCTTCTATTGTCTTATGTCTTAGGTAATATACACTTTACAATGGCTATTTCTCTTCATTCTTTGGCTTGATGGGATTTGAAGATGAGCGTACACTGAAGCATAGATGTTTTTCTTTTATAAACCTGTGAGTAGATAGCATGCACAAAAGAATGCTTTCAGTAGGATGCGTGCTTGAACTTGAAGAGCTGCAGGAGAACTGCTCTTACCATGTGTCATGCTGTGTTCTTGACTGACGCTGAACTTTTATTTAATGCTCCAATGAGACAAAAGTATGTCTCTGAAAGCTTAATCAGCCTTGAGATATTTTAATTTTTAAGTAGTAGTATTACCTTTTCTAATTCTCACAGCTCATAATTTTGAGAAGTAATTTGCAGGAGCTTACCCAGAAATCTGGTTTAATTCAAACTTTAACTCCTGGTCAAGATGTCCCAGTGGTTGGGAGAGGCATCGTAGTGGAGGAGGGCAGTTGTGCAAACATTCTGTGGTTGCTGCTTGTCAGTGTCCATTTCTCAGCAGCAAAGAGGTGAGGCTGTTGAGTAGTAGCGCTGCCTCACCAAGTGCCTCAATTAGCAGCTTTGGCTCTTCATACAGATTTCTGAAGTTTTTAAAGGGTGGCTTAGTGCTCCGTATGGAATTAGGAAGTTAAGCATTCACACTTTGTGCTAAATGGGAATACTGCAAAGTGTCCGTGTACAAAAGAAGCGAGCTGTAAGTAGAAAAGTTTTGGCTGCACAGTTCCACCTGCTTCCAGTGGAAGGTGAAGGGCAGGGACTGTGCTTGCTGGAAACACAGGCATCCAGAGCTTAGAATGGGTACTGCTCGACATTAAAGATCTTTGCAATCTTAGTAAGAATAGATGGTTGTTTTCAGGAAAGACTCAGTTATATAAAACACTATTATATTTTTTTCAGTTTTCTACTTCAAATATTGTAATGGTGCTATGGCTCTATTCGAGTAGCTGATGGATTCGCTCCCGCGATGGGAGTGTTCCAGTGGAGGGTTACAAATGTTACGTGCAAACAAGCTCTGTCCTGCCAACTTGAGGTATGACAGCATGACGTGGCTTGTTAGGAACCACTCCTGGAGTGGAGATCTCTTCCTTTTTGCATGAGCAATTGGTTTGGAAAAAATGAAGAGCTGCTGTTCTACAAGGTTTCTTTGGGAACATGTGGCTGGTCTACAAAGAAATGCTCAGCATTTCAAGCTTAAGCGTGATTCCAGACCAAAACGAACACTTGCCTTAATTCTGTTTATCTCAATTTAATTTGAATTGACAAGAGAGTCTTTTCGACCAAGCCAAAATAGAGGCATTTCCATGGATAGATCGCATCGGGGAGTTTCTGCTCTATTTCCAATAATTACCTTTGTTCTGGGGAAGATGAAACCAGCTCTTCCTTCACATTCTCGCTTCATTTAGATGACAAAGTTTGACGCCCTCCATCGCAAATCCAAGTGATGAAAAAGATCATTCTCGGTTTCAAATCTCTGATTTCAGTTTACCTCAATGACCTTTAGTCTAAATAGACACCTAAGAATACAGAGTCAGGCTTCAGCAAACACAGCATTTTGTGCATTCAGCTTCATCAAGGTCACGTTCTAAAACTGTAGTTTTAGTATTTAATATTTTTAGTTACTATTTTTTTTTCCCCAAGCACTCTGTGAATAGAGCCAGATATCTGATTTTTATTTTCCTGTTCATTTTTAAACCTTATCTAAATCTTTGCACTATCACCCAGATCAGTCTCATGTGTGTAAAGGCAAACCAGCATCTTTTGGTGGAACACCACCTGTCCTCTGAGGCTGCGATTGCTGAATATGTACTAAGGAGAGAATCTCTACACATAACTAAGGAAAAGATCTGACACACTGCACAAAAAACAGCTTTAATCGTGTTGATAGGATGATAAAACTTGAAGGGGAGGATTAAACCATTAGGGAGGAGAGGGAGAAATAAAGGGAAAGCAGAACTTTTCAGTGGCAGTTTAAGGATAGAGGGAACCATGAAGATACCACGATTAAGATTGTTTTTCAGTGTGGATAATTGCAGGGCATGTTTTGGCCTTTCACGTTTTATGAAGCTTGTGCAAATGCCTTCGCCGGAAGGCTATCAGCAAGTGGGATGCTGCTGTTCAGCAGTGCAACTCAGTGAGTGTTGGGTGCCCATCGCCCTCAGTGTAGGCTGAGGGTGGCTGGTGGTATGGAGAATCAGACTCACATACCTCAGTATGGAATAAGGCACTTCAGGTACCTATTTTTGAAAACCATACCCTAATTTTGTATGCATTTTATGTTGTTGCCAAATCAGTGTACTGTGAAGTTCTTGGGCATAAATGCATGGTTTAATGAAATATACAAAAGCTGGAGAGATGATTTTCCCTCCTGAGTTATATAAAGCTCCTTGGAGTGTACCACTAGAAAACTGAAGCTGTGTTGCGTCAGCTCCAGATACAAATGCTTACTGATCAGTGAGTAAATGTGTTCTTTCAGATTCTCGTTGCTCCTTTTGCAGAAGTTTTCCAACCAGTGTGGAAGTCATGGCACATGGAGGCACTCAAGGTCAGACTGGATGGGGCTCTGAGCACCTGATTGAGCTGTAGGTGTAGGTTCACTGCAGGGCAGATGGACAGATGGCTTTAAGGGTGCTGTTATAGGTCCTCAGCAAGTCTGTTACGTGATTTGTGTGACTGAGCTCATCTAAATATATGTATAAAAACCGCAATAATTATTCTGTTATAAGCAAAATGGAAGAAATCGAATCATATCCTTGTGGGGGTCTGAGCTTTCAAACTGGTGCCCTGTTTCTGTACAGTGTGTTTTGTTCTCGTTTGATCTCTCCAGGGTTAAACTTGGGGGTAGCACTAAATATCAATAAGCAGGTGAACTAATGGGAAGCCTCTTCTGTGACCAAGTACTAATGGAAAAGTACAAAAATCAGGTGGAAAGAGCCTTAGCTGTGAGGAGGCAGCTGTCAGCCCAGGCTGGAATGGGAATGGGCTATGAGCAGCCTCCTGCAGAGCTGGGGGTGCATGGCCTCCTCCCAGCAGCACTGCTGGTGGGGTCCCACGCTCTGGAAGAGGCATTTTTAAGAGTGGGTTCACAGAATCGTTCCTGCTCATCACTTCGTGGTGGTTTTTGTCTGCATTTAAGCCTTGCTGCTTAGGATGCCTCTTCAGTTCTTGGAGCAAAATTGAATGTTGCAGTTACAGAATAGTCATGCTGGAAGTGGCCCTGCATCTACCTTTCATCTGTGTTTTTCTTGTCCTTTGCTTGCTCCGCTGCAAGCATGCGATTTCAGTGGTATCTTTAATAATACAATTTTTGTCAGGCTACTATTTTATTTTGAAAAAAGCACTGACAAGTTCTTAAGAGAACATTCTATAAGCAGACTATGAGCAGTGCACTGCAGGAAAGAGGAGATAGTAGACAGGGCCATATCCCTGCAAAGATAAATATGAAAGTCACAAGGCAACACTATTTCCACTCCTTGAGTTGTGTTGGGAATAGAGACAAGTAGGTTGAGGTACTTCTGGAGAACGATGTACAGGAAGTTAGTGTTAGCCCAGTGTCATCGTTGTCATCGTAACTTGTAGATGCCTTCACAGCCATTCCATTGACCCAGTGGGGTTCCCACTGGGGACAAGTGGGTACTGGAGGTGCAGCATAGGGAGTGTAAGCAAATGGTGAATGGCTCTATGAGTGGGCCTTCACAAACAAGGACATGTTTGTGCATGGAGGATGTGACGACATCACAAAATGGCGGAGCATTACATTAGAAATAGAAGAAAACTACTTCCTCATCACCAGAATGGGGAGAAGTTGGGACAACCAGTATTTCGTTAGAAAGAACAGATCTAGAAAGAGGTGGGTTTGTGTGTCATCAGTATGTGAGGTCACGTGGAGGCCCAGAAGGACACCAATGGCAGGGCCCTGTGGTGCCACAGGACAGGGCCCCGTGTCTCCCAGTTCAGGCTTTGAGACACCGGTGAAATCTTTGATGTGTGTACGTAGGAAAAGGATGGAAAACGCTCAGAAGAGGATGAAAGTGAGTGTAAAGGCAATGGGCTTGAGTCACTAAGGCAAGTGAAGGAGTCAGAAGATGGAAAATCAGATAAAATGAGTGCCTGTGGAAGAGTAGGAGGAGGAGGCTGTGGGACAGGGAAGCTGACATCGTGTCTTTGCCAATTTTCATTTGGAGGAAGATGGTGTGACTCAGCGCAGTGATACCAGGGGGCTGAGGATTGAGGGTATTTGAGCAGGAACCAGGTGAAGCTCAGGGCATGGGTCTCAGCTCAGATGGATCCTGACTGATGTCTTCACAGGCTGAGAAATCAAGGTGATTACAGCCCTAAAAAAAAAAAAGAAAAGAAAAGAAAAAGAAAAACAAACAAACAAACAACAAAACTAATGCAAAACCCGTCTCTTAGAACACTGGATTAATAACTGAAATTTAAGAAAGATGATATTGTCCTTGCCAAAGGGACAGCCCTTCGTTATTGGATCTAAGATGCATTGCTGAAAGGACATGCAACTGTTTCTGTTACCTCCTTGAGAATAAGGTCCTGAACCAACAAGTTACAAGTTACAGGGTGCTCTAGGAACACTGTTTAATGTTCAATATCTATTATAAGTACTTTATTTTGGTGGTATGTTAAACATCCAGATGTGCTTCAGTTCTCTTAAACCCCTTGGATCTGTGCAGTTCCGTTGGATTCAATGTGTCTTCAGCAATTGTTTGCAAGTCTCATCTGCTCATTTGAGTTATTACCTTGAACCACACCAAAGTGCCTTTGAAATACAACATATTTCTGCTCTCAATGGAAAGTCACAACTACTGAGATGTCCCCTTCTGATGTCCTCTCCTCCACTGAAAAAGGTATTTTTAGCTCCTTCCTGTCTCAAAGTGACTTGAAATGGGAGAGAAAGGTAAAAGCAAACAGTAGAACGAGTCCATATTTGACTTTTTCCTTTTTGCCCCAACCGATCTGTTCTGTAAACAGCCTCCTTTATGTTTATTTTCCCATCCTGAAGGCCAAAGATTAATTTATCTGGATGTCCACACCACCTTGCAACAAAGGCTTGTGTTGTACTCGATAACATGTAGAGCTATTTTAATCCGGCTTAATTTGATCTTGATCCTTATTTAATATCCTTTTGATTTTTCCTCTGACTTGTGTTCCTGAAGTTTACAAGTATAAAATCATAGGAGAAATGGTATCTACCTTCTGATCCACTTTGTTAATAAGCTGATTACAAGTGTTTAAAATTATCTCCTCTTCTCCAGAAGCAACGGAACAAATGACCTCCAAACGCAGGCAGTTCTGCCAACAGGGTATGGAGCTCCTGCTGGGAATGAACTGTGTCACAATGCAAACACAGGCCTTTACCCTGCAAGTCGAGCCATTCTGCAAGGCCAACCTGAAGGCAGAGGAGCTCAGTAGTGGGCTCAGGGCTGCAGCTCTAACCATGTGTAGACTTTGCATGAAACTGCCAATAAGCAGAGAGGTTTATACAAAATATTTGCTGATATCTTGGAGTGGTTTCTCTTCAAGTACATGAGTCAGCTGGTGGAAATGTCAACTCTGGTATGGTGACCGGGACCAGGGGTGGTCAGGTGTGAAGATGTGGTTGGGATCCCCTTTCTGGAGACCTGGTAGAGGGGTGCTTGGAAGATGATTGAGAACATAGCTTTTTAACTTTCAAGTGTTGTGGAGGGAGGCTCCTTGCCCTGGGGTCTGACTACCTTGGTTTGGAGGATTTGCAGAATTATAGAATTATAAAATCATTTGAGTTGGAAGGGACCTTTAAAGGACATCAAATCCAACTTCCCTGCAATGAACAGGGACACCTACAGCTCCATTAGGGTGCTCAGAGCCCTGCCCAGCCAGATCTTGAATGTCTACAAAGACAGGGCATCCACTAACTCTCTGGGTAACCTGTTCCAGTGTTTCACCACCCTTATTGTAAAAATGATGTCATTGAATCCAATATAAATTCAGACTTTTGGGGTTTGTCCTTTAGCTCTTGGGTCCATGAGCTGCTGGTGAAAGGTCAACCAGACTTGTTTGTGAGCTCTGGCCATGAAAAGGCTGCTGCTACTCAACTGTCTCCTAACTGACCCTATGCAGGTCTCCAGAGTGGGGGGATCTCAAACACATCTTCACTCCCCATGGCCTCTGCTCCCACCTTCCCAACCCAGGGCTGACATTTCCACCAGCTGCAGCAGGTGAAGCCCAGGTGCTTGTTTGATTGGCCCTTTACACGTGTGTTGAGAGCATCTCTGCTCCAAGGGTTTCACAAAGAACGTGTGCTGCGAACTCTCACAGCCTTAGGACTGCACCTTTTTTTCCCCATAAGAGAACCCATCTCTTCTCCATGACATTGGTTTTATACCAGTGCAGTTCTTTTAACAACATTCAGCTTTCCACGTTTCCTTTTTCCAAGCGTGCTGATTTTCAAACAATAAATCAGCATCAAACTACAGCAGAACTTCAGGGAAGAATGACAGGAGTGATTGGGCTGTGGTGGAACAGCAGCTCTGTACTGATCCGTGCGTGGTGGGTGCTGTCTCCTACCAGCAAGCCGATGGAGGTTGCATTTGCCTTAATTTTCTTCTCTTTCCTGAAATTTCTCATCGTGTGCATTTGCAGAACTGCTGGCCCCAGGCATTCCCAGCACGGGAGGTTGGAGCACGCAGCGATGTCGTTGGGAAGAAATGCCACCAGAGGGCATACCGAGACACGCAGATGGGGAAAATACAAAATTATGCATGTTCAGTTTGTCTATAGTAGCAGGCAGAACTGTGCTGGTTCATAATTGATATGCCTGTAGGACATTGTAAGGGAATATAATTGGTCTGTCAGGGCAGCGGTGGTATTTTGCTTTGAAAAATGCTGTCGACAAAATATCTTAAAACAACCATGAAAGTAGCATAATTTTAGATCTGCTGATAAAAAGAAAAGTGACTCCCTCCCCTGGCTCACCTAGTCCTTTCCCATTAACTTTTCCATCACAATATTTAGTAAAGCATAACGCTGAAAGTAGAGGTTAGCTGTTTTAAAGGCACAGAAGCTTTTTGGTTTTAAATAGCTATGTCTTCAGCATTTACATCATGTTAATTCTGCTGCTCTTCGGGGCTGGCTGTAAAATATGTAGGTCTGGGGCATTAGATGTTTTTGAGTTTAACGTGCTGGTCTGTGGGATTGCGGGCATTGAACATTCTACTGATTGAACACCCAGACATGAATCTTTCTGTAGAATAAAACATCTCGCAGACATCTGGCTGACAGCAGATGCAAGCCGTACCGATATACAATTGCATCCTACCAGAGTTATTAGTGGCATCTATTGATTCAATGATTTTAAACTACACAATGGATAGCTCTTCCCAGGGACACCATGAAAAGCCATCAACCTCAGGGTGTCCCCTGTCCTTTGTGTCCCTGTGTCTGGTGCTCAGGTGGGGGCGGGACCAGCAGTGATGGGATGAGGTGGTGGTGGGATGAAGACTGGATGGACAAGGTGCTGAGGTGACTCCGTGACCCAGATAACCCCAGGTGCCAGGGAGCTGATGCTCACTGCAGGAGTGGAAATCCTGTGCCACGATGAAAATAATAATAATAATAAAAATCTCAGCTTGATTTTTAAGTGTTTAAAGATAGTAAAAGTGTTTTAGCTAATCAGGCTAAGTGTTTAATCAGACTCTTCTATGCTGTTTAGTTTCTCGTAGATCAGAAGCACAGTTTTCTCATCACTAAAGTGAGGTTTTCATTTGGCAGGTGGATGCAGGGTCTCGGTGCCTGCCTGCAGTGAGCCAACTGCAACATTGCTTGGCATTGTGCTGCAAACCAGAGGTGGGGCAGTGCCAGCCCTAGTGGCTCTCACACCCCCGTGTTTCAACTTCTTTTTGGGATCTAGGCAAAAAACAATTGGCCCAACCCAGTGTGATTTTCATTTTCTAACCTTGAAAACTAGCACTGCTTTGAATTACTATAGTTTTTCAAAATTTCAAAGCAGTGTTTGCTTCTTTTTGCTGAGAAGTAAAAAGATACCCAAATGAAATTAGGAGTTCGCAGTCAACCAAAATGTATTTTTCAATCCAAAGAGATATCTGTTATTTGGCACACCAGAAAGGAAATAACCCAGCACACAGATATATTGAGGTTGTCCCAGCTCCAACTGTAAAAGCAATGTGTAGGTGGAAAACATCATGAACTTTATGAGAAGATTTACTTCACACAGATCCAGGAATATTTCCAATACTGCCTTTGGTACACAATCAATTTCTCAATAAAATATCTTCTCCTGAATCAGAACAATGACAAAAAATCGCCCCTAAACTTGTTTTGTTTGGCCAAAGCATAAAGTATAAACTCTAACTAACAGAGAATTGGTGGAGCAATAAACAAACATGTTTAGCACCTAAGGCACTGGTACCCTCTGTGGACTCAAAGAGTTCATTAAACCTTGCCCTGTAAACTTATGCCCCGCTTTTGTCTCACGCTGTCTGCTCTGCCAAGATCTTGCTCTGTAATTCCCTAAATGGGATATGCTCCTAAACATTCAGCCAGCAGCAAAAGGAGTAGCAGCCCAGCATAACTACTGGTCCCGCTATCACAGGAGATAAACTCCCATGTATGCTCTGTAGGTAGGTATGCAAAGTTTCAAGCAGCTATGTGATTCCCAAAAAGTGAGGAGTAACTGGGAGGCCTTTATGAAACATTTACAGAAATACAAATTTAAATCCAAGCCTTTTGTATTTTTACATCTCTTTCTATCTTATTTTCCAATATGTTTTTAGTAAAATGGTAGTTCTGAAATAGGGGAAGCCATCATGCTTTTCCTGGGATAAGATGTGGTTCAAAAAAGTAAGATATCTACCTATAATTATCTCATTTTTTCCGTCCTTCATATGTTTACTTTCTCTGTGCAATGGGCCTGTGTTTATCACAACTTAGTCCCAGGCTAAGTGGCTGCCACCCTATGCTATTAACCTAAGCTGTCATATATTCTTTATAGATTACAGGCCTTAGAATTGCCTTAGAAGACTTGGAATGCAGTCATTAGGCTTATTTTGTGCTCCTCGAGCTGGCAAATCATGCAAACCTCCTAGAAAGAGAAAAATGTAAGCTAATAGATCATAAGCAGTCACTTCTTGTAAACAGCCTTTCAGCTCTCAGCTGTTAAAGATGAATAGATGAGGCTGTGGCTGAATCCAATAGGGGATCTAAGAACCTCTCCCTTCCAGGATGGAGCTTCCATTCCTGCCTGTCCTGGACACTGGGCAAATGAGGATTTAAAGGGCAAAAGCCTGCCTGTGCAAGGAATTCTTGCAGTAGGTAGAACCAAGGTGGAGAAGAGAAGGAGGGGGTAATGCCTTGCACCAAGGGTAAGCAATATGTTGGCTTCTTGCTCTGCCCCATCTATGGCCATCAACCCAAGGTGATCCCAAGGTGATCCAACCCAAGACCCAGATCTTGAACGAGTTCTCAAACCAGGCAAGAGTGCAAACCACTGCTCCTGAAAGCCATCTCTGTGTGGGCACCTTTTTCTCTGCTCTTCAATGTTTCATTTTCTGTGCATGCTCCACTCTTGCCTTGTAGTATACTACTGGGCTGTACCTGTCTTTCTGGGCCACTTGAAGCCCAGCCTCATTTTCCCAGCTGTTCTGTGCCCACCAGTGTCAAGAGGCTCCAGTGACCTGTTCTCCCAGAGCACATTTGGGATTATTTCTTACTGAATCCCTCTACAAGCTCTTATGGGGAAGCTACTGCTGTTAATTAATCTTGCAGAGAACCAGGCTCATTCATGGCACTTAACGAGCAGTTACATTTGATCTGATTAGTGCTGGTCATTCCTGTCTTAAAAAGGGTAACTCCTGTCTGACTCACTAATGTTTTGGGGCTATAAATTCTCCTTTAGCACGTCAATGACACTTTGTAGCGTGATATTTGATGGGTGAAAGCATGCATTATCTATAGCCTATTTTCTCTAAACTCAGCCCAGGAAAGCAGCATGCTCTGCTCTCTCTGGGAATATTGCAGAATGCTTTCATTTTCAGTCATAACCACATTTAGACATAGTGCTGCTGTTTTAAATTGGGGTAATGAAATCTTGACAAGTGTTTTGGACAAACACAACACAAGCAATAACAGAGACTTTAATAAAATGAAAGGATTTCCAGGGAATACCTTCATTTCTTCCCTCCTCCAATTTAATTCTTTCAGAGAATAATCAGACCATAACATAAGACTAAATTCAAGAGATGAAGTTCAGCTGGAGAAGAAATAATGTCTATAATATGTTTTCAAATGTTGTTCATTTGTTTGAAATGAGTTCTGTGAGTCAGACTTATGTTTCTTAAGTACTTTATAAGCAAAACCACTTTGCACTTGGAATACCTTTCCATCTAGGGATCTCAAATAATTTTTGAGGAAGGGGGAAGGAAAACTGTTGCTGTTGCCCGTTGCCAACTAACAGCAGGTGGCTGAATCTTTCAAGACAGCTTTTGAGATCCAATTCCAGTGCTGCTGGGAGGGGAGGGGGGGAGCAGGCAGCTTTACTATATCCATCCTGCGGTCTAATGCAAGGATTACGCAGGATGGCCACATCTCCCCATTGAGAGCCCATTGGGAAGCTGCAATGTGGGAAAGGTCTAAAGGTTTTGTTGGCATTTCAGGGCATTTGGCTGAATAACCAAAGGTGATGTATGAAAATAACTTGTTTGTTAAGGAAGTTTCAGATCAGGCTTCAGTCCACATGATCAAACTAACCTTCATGTAGGTCCAGAGAATCTCCAGATGCTCTCCTTCCCCTTCCTGTGTGGGGAATAAATAGAAAACAGTCAGCAATGCCAAAAGCACTCTGTTGTCCAGTTCTGCTCTGAAGGCACATGTTCCTTGCTTGCCTTACTCTTTGGCTGTAGTAACTCTGGTGAGCTTCTTGTGAATGGGCAGAGTATCTGCATTACAGCTCATTTTATTGAAAGGATGAGTATCATCTCCTAAATCCCATAGCCAGTAAAAAGCCTCTTAGAGATGGCCACTTGTCCCACTGAAACAGAGCAGCCTTCATCCATCCCACTGCTGTCAAATCTTGAATGTCTGTGGCATGTCACGTGGTAAGGGAGCAATGACTGGGGAGAGATTGGAGTCACTATGGGTGGTTCTGAGTCAGGTCCCGCTGAAGGACATTCACTTCCAGATGAAAGACAAGGCCCTGCACTGAAGTTCACCACGTCCTGCTATTTCTCTTGGGTGAATAACTTCTAACAGAGGCCTAACAAAAGTCAGTCTGAAGATGATGAGACTGTGTGCTTCATTAGTACTATTTGTATTTGAATGGACAGTGGGGCAATTAACACAGGGCTCATTACACAAGAATTTTGGTCATTTGCTCTGATTATCCATCACAGTATTTCCACTGAGAATATCAGAGACTGTGATTAAGTACAGGAATAATTTGTGTGGTTTCTTCATTGAGATTTCTATCACCTTTTTTTGGGTCTAATTGCTTTAAAGCCTTCATTCCTGATGAACTCATGGCAAATACGCGTACTGCCTTGCACATAAACTGTGCTCTTCAGATTCTGGTTAAGGTTACAGTCATATTCTACTACACACCGGTAGATCCAACTGAAAAGAAATTCAACTAACAGCCTCAAGGTCTAGCAAGGTCTAGTAAAACATTCTGAGAACTATAAGATCATAGAATCATAGTATCACCGAGATTCGAAAAGACCTACCAGACCCATAATAAGCCCAAAGGGATGCTGGCTTTGGTCCTGGACTGATTACCAATTGAAAAAATAGAAATTAAATATTACAGAATGGCTTTAGTGGGCCAAGCCAACCACTAATTACCCCTTGTTTTTGACAGTAGACGGATGATTCTAGAAAAGAGTATAACAACAGTACAAGCAGGCACTGATGGTTCTCAGGAATGCTGTCTCAGTCTCCATCAGCAGAACCTTTCTAAGCCAGTTACATGGCTTCATATTTCATAGCTTTAGGTAGATTTCTTTCTTTTATATTAATTTGTTAGTTATACGTAGTATGAGAAGATTAATTCATAGTCCTTTTCCAGGACACAGGAGGAATCAAGTAAGTCAGTTTCTCCACAGAACAGTATTATTGTCTGCCTAAGGTTCCAGCCCTCAAGTTGGAACCTATTTCCACCTCTGTCGTTGAGTGAGATTGGTGTGGATTACTGTTTACTCTGATGCTAATGTTTTCCTTGTCCTCTTTTTCCTTTCCCATCTACTTCCACTGCTTTGTCTCCAAAATCTCTGCAGCCAGAAAAACTTTGTTGAGACTTTCAAATATGAAGACGTAGGTTGCCCTTATCTAAAATGTGCCTAGGGAGGACTCCAAGGGCAGCAAAAAGGGGGCACAATTGGAAGAGAAAAGGGTATAAAATAGATTTCATTTTGGAAAACAGATCCTCTACCTTCTTCATCTATAAAATCCTTCTCACTGTGATATCTGGGGGTGTTGTTGAAAAACCTGTATCAAATGTTGTACCGATTTGTGTGCAACACTAAACAACATGAAGATATTGTAGAGGGACTGTTTGAAAATGCAAAGGCAGAAATTGCATAGAAGTGATGTAATAAGTAATTTTCTCTTGGAAAGTTGTCTTTTAAGATATGGCACAATGTAAGTTTTTAAAATAGGAGGAAATAAAAAGACTGCTATTTCCAAATGGCATAATATCAGGAATAAAATATCTTGTTTCTTTGACAGGCACGGAATGAAATTTTGGCTGAAGTTTTGAAAATCTTTGACCAGAAATCAGTCTTGTGTTCCTAAGTCACTTTGTTTTTACCTCTGTTTCAAAGTGCTGGCAACAGTCATTGTGTAGCTGAGGTCTGTGTTGAAAAGATATGGGTCATTTCTGCTAAAACCCATGCAATTATATATGTTTTCAGACATTCAGAATAAATTAAATGAGTATCAGCTGAACGTTCACAAATGGAATATTTTATTTTTTTGAAAAGTGGAAAAGCATTTTGACTGCTTGTTAATGAGAATATGAACAAATCAAGTTTCCCATTATTTGATTAGTGTGGACGCTAATATATTCTGCCTGTGAAGCTAAGGCAAAGAGAAATTCTGAGTCCAATACGTACAAAACTGGAAGAAGGTTTCCTTATTCTGCAAAGATATAATTTGCTTTTCCTGCTCAGCTGCAAGCTGACACAAAGACCTCTCAGTGAGAAAAATAATTGTGCTTGGAGCTTGGCAAATGGGAGAGGTGAGATACAGAGCCTACAGATATCCCAGATGGTGGGTGCAGCCACCCTCCTGCCCCAAAGTGTTGCTGAGGTTCACTTTGGCATCCTCCCTTACCTCGCCTGGGCACAGTAAACAGGCTTCCTCAGAAGCCACCAGCTATGTTCAGTGGGATGGCTCTGGCTCAGCATGGAGGGACCAGTCTTGCTCTAGCAGAGGACACTGTTTCCACTCTTCAGGGGCAGGAATGTGGAGTTCTAGGACCTGACTGTGAAGGTCCAACAGCCCAGGCAAAGTCCTGAGATGATGCTAGTCTGCTCTAGAAGACCTCTTCCGGTGTCTATTTGTGAGCTCTGCCCAGGACCTGTGCACGTGGTACTGAATCTCCTGGGAGTACATTCAGATTCTGGTGAACCAGCAACTTCTAATTTAAGAACAGTTGTTCCAGTAAAGGTTTCCTGGCTGTTGCTATTGAAGTATTTTAGTCTGTGCTAACAGTATCATATTGCTAGCAGGGGAAGTTCATTCCATCTAATTGTTCTAAGCGTGTGGTGATGGAGATGGGAAGCTAATTATCTTCATCAAATTGATTTCATTTTGGTTACCGCACGGCTATTAGAGGAACGACAATAAATTTTGGTCTCTTTGATCAGGACTGGAGTTTAACCAACATTTCTGAAGTCATTAATGTGTTATGCCTCCCCCAGGCTAATGATTTGATTACCATGTAAATGTACTGGAGCCAAACACCTCAGCTATATGTTCCGGGTGATGGATAGGAAGATCTGAAAAAATAGATGTTGCACCTAACTACTCCAGCAGTGAAATACAGAGCATTTCAGAATGTTACTGGCAGGCAGGAGAGACACAAACATGGAGGCTTTGGTACAGGTCTGCCCCAAGCGCAGCAGGGAGGAGGCAGCTGTGAGAGCCGAGGGTGGGTCCTACAACTCTGGCTGCTTCACTGTGGGTCACCCAAGAAAGGGGGGGGAGGGGATGCTGACCTGCTGCTGGGAAAGGACTGGGGCCTTCCTTGGCTGGATTTTGTTCTTGGGAAGGATAAAAAAACACCTGTATTGGGGTAGTGCTCAGAAATTCTGTGGGATTTTATTGTAGTGTTTTTAGAATTAGTTTTTGATGCGACAAGAAGATGGGTGGCATCAGGTAGTGTGCCTATTTTAAAATACGTGTGTGTGTATGCATGTTGTAAACAAACTTGTTACTGACACGATTATCAATTACACACCGTAATATCATGTGACATAATAACAGATTTTATTTTTATTTTAATGTGTTCTATTAAAAATTTTTGTCTAGCTGCCGTCCTTTCTTATTTTTAACAAATATTTATTGATAAAGAAATCATGTTGGTGCTTGAGATCAGGGGACCTGGGTTACCAGTTCAAAGACTTTGATGTTCCGTGCTAAACTACTCAGTCCCAAACATCCAGGGCCACCCAGATGTAAAGGCAACTGATGTTTGGAGGGTACCCCACCACTCGACTCGGTCCTCGGCCACAGGGTCATTGCATACAATCTCTGTCTCACTGAGGCAGAGCCCTTTACCCTGAGTTCTGTATGTAGGCGGCAGGAAGGCTCACGGGAAGCTGTGTTTGCCCAAAGGACACGAGGTCTTGTGGAGGCACTGCTCATCTGTGGGGCTTCACTGTGGCCTAGGCACGCTGTTCTTGGTTTTCCATCAGTAAGAGATGATTATGCAAACTGTGTGTCATTCACTGCTTTGGTAAGGACAAGGGGTGCACTAGAAGTACTATGGATAATATAGCAGAATCATAGAATCATTTGAGTTGGAAGGGCTGATTAAAGGTTATGTAGTACATCTTCCCTGCCATGAACAGGGACACATACAGCTCCATCAGGGTTCTCAGAGCCCTGTCCATTCTGACCTTGAATGTCCTCAGGAACAAGACATCCACCACATCTCTGGACAAACTATTCCAATATGAGTATTTTGGGAACAATAAGCATCTTACCTATATATAGAAATCTGTTTCTAAGGACCTGATCTTCTGCTCTGCCCATGAAATGCCATAGAAAGGCCATGATATTCTCAGAGTGAGGTGAGCAGAGAGGAGCATACCGGGCAGGTAGGGCTGTGAGGTTGGTCTTTGTCTTAGTTTCAGCTGGGATGGAATTGTTTTCTTCAGTGTGTGATATGATGCTACGTTTTGGTTCTAGGAGAAAAGCAATGTTCCTAACACACCGATGTTCATAGCTGCTGTGAAGCAGTGCTGAACAGAACCAAGGCCATTCTCAATGAGGAACCCAAGGAACTGGGAGGGAACAGAATTAGGACAGCTGACGTAAACTGGACAAAAGGATATTCCATACCATATGACATAATGCAGAAGTTTTGAAGGGGATGAGAGGGCATCTCTGTCTCTTTTGGAGCTCGGGGGATAGCTGGGCATCAGCTGGGGAGTGGTGAGCAATTGCTTGTGCACTTGTTATATACACTCATATGCGTATGTATATATATGTATATATATAATCATAACTATTATCCTTTTTTTTTTTCTCTCTTTGTAAATAGTTTCAACCCACAAGTTCTGTGTTTTTTTTTTATTATTATTATTATTTTTATTATTATTATTATTATTTTTTTCCAGGAGGAGTGAGCAAATGACTACATGGTGCTGAGCCACCCGCCACAACAGTCCTCCTTAGATTTGGGCTTCGCAGACCATCCTGCATGCACTGATCAGCATTCCAGAAGCCTGGCCTTCTCTCACCAGCATCCCTGGAAATGCCACTGTTGTTGATTTAATGCTAGGGCTGGGAATTCCTCATATCTCATCTGACTTCCCTCCTTTCCCCAGAGCCAGTGCAGAGCATCGCTGTGCTGATGGAGCATCTGCACGAGGCTGTGGTTTCCCCGTGGGTGCCCCAGGATGGTTCCAAGGCACTCAGAGGTGGTGAGGAAAGACAAATTGTGTTTGCAAAATGAGAGGAAATAAGGAAGAAACCACTGGTGCTTGAGGATGAGGCTGTGGAACAGGAAAATCCCCTCTGTGCCCCACCCCTCCCTGCCTCCCCCAGCTCCTCAGCCTTTTGACCCTCCGGAAAATGGTTTCAACTCTCCAGCCTTAGAAGCATTTATCATATTTTCTGCTGTGTCAGTTTTCTGCCAGCTTAGTGATTTGAAGCCATTTGGGAGAATGGCAGCAAGAGGGCAGGATGTGCAGGAGGAGGAGGGAAGAGAGAGGAAAAAATGCTAAAACAGGAAGAGACACACAGCCTCTTATTCCTATTTTACTGGTAGTGGGGGCACTGGCCAGATGATGAGCCACTGAGTGCCGATGTCTTGATGTGGCACATGGGAAGTAGCCCTTAAGCAAATAACATATATTTGTATATATTCACAGACATACACACAAAGAGATAGGCACTCCAAAGCCTGTGAGCTGTAACAGCCCCTTGGATACACTGAGAGCTTTTTCATTTGGAAGCGGACCTGGGGATAGCTGGTTGGTTTGCTCCTTTTCCTGGACAGCCCCTCCCATCTCCCCAGCGCCAGCTGCTGCTGCCAGAGCTTGGGGAGAGGGATGAGAGGGACTGAAGGGCTGTAGTCTATTAATTTATTGTAATGAATATAAATTAATGCCATTTTATTTTCTTTGGCTTGCAGTTATTAAAGGCCAGGAGAACTCATGACTGTGCTCTGTTATCACCGGTGACAATAATGCGTTAATCACCCCTGATGGTTCCTATGGCCCTGTTACAGGTGAGGGAAGCAGACACGAAGGCTGGGTGAAGGCAAACGACCACACACTCTCCAGCTGCTCCAGGCACAATCCAACCAGTGTGTGGGACTCCAGGCAACCCTAATACCCAACATCTCCACCTTGGTTCATCCCCACAGGGCATAGAGCACCCCCAGTGGTAAAATACGCACCGTAGAGGATGGAAGAAGTATCAGTCAGTTGACCAGTGATGATGATAATACCAATAACAATGATGTCAGTAGCTACTGCATACCTTCCTGTAAATGATGGAGTGCCACTTCATTTAAAATATGTTTTTAGTTTGGCTTGTTGTTTCTTCATGTGTTGCTTTACACTTGTTTCTATCAGCTAGCAGGGTACCCCAGCAGCACCAGACCTCTGGGTCAATGTGAGACTGAAACACTGGGGCTGATGCTACTGCTTTCTGTTGGGGACATTTGGAGCAAGAGACAAGGAGGAGAAAGAACAGCAGAAACTGAGCGTGTTTCTTAAAAAATAAATGAAGAAGAGCTACATCTGAAAATAATGTTATGGATCTGCTCTCATGACAGAGGTGCTGAACTTAGGTACTGAACTTCTGTGCATGTGTGAGATCACTGAATTGTCCCTTCCACCTTGTCACGAAAGGCTAATCTTCACTGCAATGGCTGCATAGAGCTTTTTCCCCATGAAAACTGGAGGAAATATGACAAAAAAAAGGTGAGGAATTTGAAGCAGGATTAGAGTATGGCACTTGCTGGCCAATCCTATAAGCACTAAAATGCTTCACCAGTTAAATGTCATTTCAGAGGGTAATCCTCAGCCAGCCTTGTCCAGAGACACTAGCAGACTGCTTTGGCACTCAGCGGTGCAAATCATTGAGTTGCACAGTGAAGTACAAGGAGAAGGAATGATGAAGTGCTTTCATGTACCTATTTCATCTGACCTTAACACCCTGGCTCCTTCATAAAGTGAATTCCGCTCCATTACAGTAATCTGAGTCCTTTGAAGTCAACGGAGTTGTGTTAAATTAACAGTTATACCTTAGTTTGATGATCTTGTACAGCAGTGGGCCAAAATTATGTTTTGGTACATCTCAATGACACTTTTGGGGTAGCATGACCTCTGCATCACTCCTTGAGTGAACAAGGGGATATTTTCAGATTTAGTCAATCTTTGCTTTTTCCACAGTGCTTCAAGAGAGATAAGTAAGCAGAGAGACAAATGTATGGGCAGATTAGCTACTTCTGATCTCTGCATCACTCCTTGAGTAATCCCCCCAAAAGATAAAAGAACATTTTAGGAAAGCCACATACATAGAAAATAGAGCTGAACTTGTAGAGCTGATTTACAAATATACTCCCACCTGTCCAAGGGTCAAAGAGTTACTGGGACAGATGTGAAAATAGTACAGCTGAGAAGTGCTGAGCCGCAACAAGGAAATTCTAATGCAGAGGTTCAGATGGCAGTGGAGGATGGTTTCGGTTTCCACTGAGTACAGGTGCATCAGGCCTAGGAACCAGGTTTTGGCTCTTCCTCATTTGAAAGGTAAAGCCTACACAGGAACTCATGTTTGCCCTTTTCCTGGTGAAGTGTCCTAGAACCAGCTGTCGTGCTTTTTGGTCTTTCTCATGCCAAAAGATTATTCAAGTATAACAAGTAATTTAGCTTTCTCCATATAGTGTACAGTATCATAAATGTAAAGCGTATCCTCCTGATACATTTCTTTCAAAGTGCCTGTTGTTCTGTTGGCTTCAATACTCTCTTGTCCCTTTAGACAGCAGCATGAGCCATTTATCAACTGAGTTACTTAACAAAGAGGAGCCCTCCTTTTTCTCTTGGGCATGATCTTGTTTTGAGAGGACCACAGGTAGTATGTGTAGATGAGTCTGGACAGGTCTCAAACCACAGAGAGGATCAGCACAAGGCCCACAGCAGGCAGCCAGGACAAAGCATATCCAGAAGAAGATCTGTAGACTAGAGAGTATTTAATGTGAGAGGCTGAGAGGCTGAACAGGGGCTTGGAACCAGCAGTGTAGGGTTTAGGTGTTGACTATGACTGAAATCTGTGGTTGAGGAACCCAAGTCTCACTATTCTGTGTAATAGTCAGGATTTTCGGATTCTGTGGTGTTGAGGGTGTGATAGCATGTAAATCATATTGTTACTCCTGAGAATGTTTCCTTTCACCCCTGTTTGTTTTGGTCCCATTGGGTGTAGAGGAAGGACCTGCCTCTCTTCTTGCTGAGCACTGCTGTGAAGGTGTCTGTTCAGGGCCAAAGGAGAGTGAAGAGGACCTTTTCCTCTCCTGGGCAGAACAAGGCTTTCATGGTCTGCTGGAAGTAATTCTGTATCACAGTGGAAGTTGATAAAATAGAACATAAACTTATCTAATGGAGGATTTAATTGCCAGGAAAGCCAGACTGAATGAAGCATTTGAATAGAACCATTTCATTGCTGAAAAGACAATAATTTGGTCCTTTCTCCAAGGCTGAATTATTTATTTAGGAAGCTTAGGATTGACAAAAAATTTGACGTGTCTATACCTATGGATGTGCTTGCATGTCTTTGTGTTTTTTTATTTGCATTTTGTATGTGTGTGTCTTTGCATCCAAGCAGGCTGTCACTATGCTTGAAAAAGTCACAGCTTTTCTGTGACTTCACGCAAATTTCCAGCTAAACTAGTGTATCCACATGATCAAGCTGAAATCAACCAAATTAATCAGGTATAAGGGCTGGAAAGTAGGCACAACAATAATGAATCAAGGGGCTTAAAAAGCTTTTAAATTGCTGTTTCATTCTTCAACACACAAGCAGGGCTATCGAGGTTTAACTGCAGCAGAAGGACTTATTTATTTTATTTCAGAAACAAGCACTTCTCTCAAGCCCTCTGTTAGCTGATATACCAGCTTGTTCATGTTTTATGTTGTTGTTTTTCCAATGTACAGTTGGAAAAGAAATAACTGTGCCCGATGATCCTGGGGTGGATGCCTGTAAAGTTTTAAGTGCAGTTCTGGTATTCAGCCTTTAAACTCAATGAGATTAAATACAGAATCCATCCATATAATTTCCTCTAATGACTGCTTTGTAGTTGTTTTCAGCAGCCAAATCACATCACAGTGTCTGCCATAGTTGGACACTAGCAGCTGATTGTAGAGGGGAAAACAGGCTGGGAACCACCTGTGGTGAGCTCAGATATGGCCAAACTGCCCAGGTGTGGGCTGGGGTCCCAGGATGCTGGGAAGGCTGGCAGGGACCCCCACGTGATGGGGATCAGGGAGACATGTGGGGCTGTCACCCCTTTCATGGCCCATATCTGCATTGGAGCTGGAGGTAGAACATGTCCTCTCTGAAGCTCCTCTGTGGGGCAAGCTGATGCTGCTTATTAAACAAGCCAGGAATCCTGGCATTTACACTTTTTTACATGAAAGTAATGACAGGTTCACCACTTGGAGTGTGGTTAGTGGCACAAACAGCCTTACTGGTGTAGCTTCTCTCCTTTCTTAATGTTCTGCTGGCTTGAGCATCTTTGCTGACAGGGAAGTAACAAGGCTGGGGTGAGAGGAGAGATGATGGGATTTGCTTCACCTATATCCAGATAAAGTGATATAATTTGTATGTGAAAATAAATTTTGGGATCTATAAATACTGAGAATCTGATGCTTTTATTTTTCAAGTCACAAGTCCAGCGTGGATGGATCAGCTCACAGTGACAGTTTCGCACGAAGAAAACCTCACCCTGTAAATGTTTTATTCTTCCCCTCTCCTACTTTTCCCACCCAAATACCTAACAACAT
Source organism: Gallus gallus (assembly GCF_016699485.2). Taxonomy (NCBI): domain Eukaryota; kingdom Metazoa; phylum Chordata; class Aves; order Galliformes; family Phasianidae; genus Gallus; species Gallus gallus. The sequence goes on from NC_052533.1 coordinate 10,445,381, forward strand.
AGACCCAAGCTAAGGAAAAGCAACTGCCACAGTGTCTAACCTTGAAATAAATGATATGCATAGCCACTGATGATGTCCTGCTGTGCCAGGAATGAGACCCATGGGATGGCCCATGTGGGTCCAGCATCAAATTCTTCAACAGGAGCAAACAAATTCCTCTGGGGTCCAGTGAGCTGAAGGGGCTTTCTGGAAGCTGTTAGGCTCAATTTTATCCTGGAAACAAATCTTCACAAGGAAGGGGATAAGAAAGTCTCTTTCTAGAAAATTTTAACTGTGAAGTGTGTGTATACTTTGACAGTGGGCACTTCTGAAAGGCTGGTAACACTGGAGATCTCTGTAAGGAATGGCTGGAGGAAACACATAAAGTGATGCCTAAGCACTAAGTGTGTTAAACTTTTGCATAGGTGATGTCATATGGACTCAGTGTGTTTCTTGTCTGCTGTAACTAAATACCTAAAGCTTAACTCAGGAGGAAGCCGGGGCCACTCCACCAATGAAGTGGTCTGCAAAGATGCACTGACCCAGACCTTTTGTTAATCTCCTCAGTTTTCTTAAGCAGCTACAGACAGCAAGTCACATGAAGTGTGAGTTTGTAAAGATGTATCTAATTTTCATTGAGAAAGAGTTTTCAGAGTAACCTGGAAATAAGTTAATGGCAGACTCAGCTCACTCATCTTTGACTGTCCCTAGAAGGCTTCTTCCCTACCAGCAACCATCAATGCAACTATATGTTTCCTATGACAGATCAAATCCAAACAGGACAAGAACGTGTTGACTAGAGATCTACTGTGTGTGTATAAAAATATGTTAGTATATCTTGGAGCATTTGCAAACTGATTTCTAAGCCACTGTGAAAAACAGTCAACAAACAGTGAAAGAACAATTTTACTTGGCATTTTATTCACTTAACAGAAACATTCACTTATCAGGTATCACTGAAGTGCAATTTACAGAATTTAGCAGCAAATTCACGTATGTAAATTCAGATTTATTTTCTCTTGTCCTTTTTTGTTTCTTTTTCTTTTTTACAAATGTTACAAATGTACATCCATTAGTACAGTATTGCCATTCACTCATGCGTGTTATGTACAGAATCTTCACTAAAAGATTACTACTGAGCAAGTTTTCCTTTGCTTCAGGAAATGCTGCATGTAGGTCATGCATGCTTCTGGGAGCTGGTCCCATCACACTCTATCACTGCACATAATGAGAAGAAGTAGACATTTAAGGTCATGTTCAACCCTTGTGCAAGTGGAGGGGCAAATCCATTGCCTTCAGAGGGACCAGCTGATGCCCACTTCCAGCGGGACTCCATTTGATCTCCACCGCAACTGAATCCAGGATTTCATTTATGTATTTCTTGCAACAAAGGATAATTAAATCTTGCCACACTTTTCTTTTTGTCCTTAAAAATAGCCAGGCACAGCCTTTTGTTGTCACCTTAGCTGCAACACCAGCCTGTGGAGCTTTATGCACTTGTTGACTGGCCACTGTGCCGGGGCTGAAGGAGAGCAGGGGAGGGCTGGGAAATGTAAGGAGAAGCCTTAAGGTCTCTCATGTGCCAGATGAAGACTAACTTGAAGAGGAAAAGCAGAAGACATTGCTTCTCCATGTCCTATGGGTCTCTGTCTAAAAGCCCTCATCCTCCTCTTTGGTTCTCTTACGGCTTCCTTCCCTCATTGGGAGCAGTCCCTGCAACCATCACCACTAGCATTACCCATGGCATCTACTGCACCACTGGCCATGGTCATGACCCCGAGCCCTCCCACTGCTCCCCAGCTGTCCAGACCTTGTGGGGGCTCTGCAGCAGGGATGGCTGTGCTGGAGGAAAGGACCATGTGAAAGGAGTGAGAAGCTCCAGCAGGTGCCATAAATATTCAGAATGCTAACCAGAATGGATGAGAGAGTAGTCAAAATATTGACAAAGTGGGTACCACAAAATGCTTCCATTACTGAAAATGTCTTGGGTATTTTTTCTTTTTACTATTTCTACTCTAAGGATTTCTTTTTTAATTTAAATATTTTTGGTAGTTAATATGGAATGTATTATTTTGTTGAAAAGGTCTCTGGAAGGGGGGAGCTTTGTTTTATCTAATTTAAAAATTCTAGTTTATCACAATTGTTTTTATACAAGACACTATAGATACATCTTGCAGTTTATAATCTAAAAATAAAATTTCATCAAAATACTGTAGCTATTCTATTGTGGGCATCAATAAACAATGTATTTACTGTATATGGCTCTCCAAATATGATAAACCCTATACAAAGAACATCTATCTTTATTGATAGGAACAGTTTCTTATGTAAAGGAAATTACATGGAAAAATATGAGCCTTGTGTTATTTGAAAAGTAACTCAACTTGACAGTTCTGAGAAAATACCAAGACAATTATCACAAATCAGTAGCAACATGTTATATACAGGTTTAAAGAGAATCACAAGAATAAAAAGAAAACAGTAGTTATATACCCGCAAGTCCTGTCATTAACAAAGAAAAAAATAATAAAAACACAAAAGAAATATGCAGGGCATTTGAAGGTTGATTCTGCAGTGGGACTATCAAAGCTTGGTTCTCCCACGACAGTATCTTCTGCATTCTGATGAAGTTTGGGATGATTCAAAAATGAGATAATATCAGATCCAGTTACAATTATACAGGAAATGATACTTGCCTCCTAACTGAGAAACAATAATATTTGTCATTTATACAGAGTTAGAATCTGGAAACTCTTACATGGAGAGGGACCTTACCCAAGTTTGTAGTTCTATCTACTGCACTTATGTTAATTGGACAATGTGCAGAGGTGAAACTCACTGTAGAAGTGACAGCATCTGGCTTATCTGGGACCTGGCCAGAACACTCTGCTCCTGCCAACTTCTTTAGATGTGAAGCATATGTTATTATCCCCATTTTGCGGATGGAGAAACTGAGGCAGGAAAGAGCCAAGTACCAAACATACTGTCTGTCTAGTTTGGGATGTCTCTGTTGTGGATACCCAACACATCTGGGAGCATCCTGAGTTCACACCGACTTAATTTAGAGCAGTGGATTCTCAGGAGCTGTGAGATCTGAGGCCCTGGGTGCTGGCTCCAGCCTGAATGATTTGCAGCAGCTCCGTGATCTCTGGATCTGGGAGCATCCTCTCAGAGATCCTGCAGTCCAGCACCATGGAGAGTACCAGCCGCAGTGGCATTCCAGGGGGGTGAGGGACACCCGGTTGGTTTATAAGGGGACAAGTGTGGTGTGAATGGGCTCAGATAATTCAGATTTGCAGTGTGTGAAACTCATGGCCAGGATCAGAGGTGTGGTGGGAAGTAGTATGTCCAGGGCATCAGAGGAGTGCAGTGTAAACACCAAGGGAAAGCTGACGCCCAGCGTTGTGCTCAGAGCCAGCAGTGGGAAGCGGAGCTTAAAAATTCTGCATATCTTCAAGGCCCAAATTCTTTATCACAGATTTAGGCAGTGAACAGGATGATTTTGCATAGAGGTTCAACACCTTTACTTGTGGATGATTATGGATGCCCAGAGCCCTGCTGAGTGCCTGGGGTGCTTCCATCTCTGCTTACTGTTTTCCATTATTCAGTGATGACTCTTGCACTGACTCTGTGAGGGAAAACAAACTCTGTTTGGGATCAGCCAGGTGGCCTGCTAACGCCTCAGATTGTGAATACCAACAGCGATAAACTATGACAAGCAAAATCTTTGTGGGATTGGCATTCTAATTTGGGCAGGTGCATTCTTGGGAAGGGATCATGAAAAAGCATTTTCTAAAGTCGACTTCAGTGCATCAGACACATTTATATTTAAGTTTTTCCAATACAGAATTAAAAGAAAATATTTCTGTGGAGGTTGCTATTAAATACCAAATCGCTTCCATTCTCAGTCCTGCCCAGCCTCCTCACCAGCTGATTCGATCTGGTCGCATAGCAAAGGTGTTGAGTGATTTACTCAGTCAGTAGAAACTGATCTTGCTCTGGGGGTTTCTTCACCCAGGTGCCCAGCCCGGCTTTCTGAAATGCCTTAAACAGCTGCTGCTTGACAGCCTGGTATGTCTGAGCCACTAGCTTCGCCTCGCTGTACATCGATGGCATGTCTCCATGGCTTGGTGTTCGCGTGCTCAGCTGCAGAGCAAGAGGCAGGGAAGGGGAAAAATGAAATAATAATAAAAAAATCAACCATCGAGCCAAGAGAAACAGGAGGTTCAGTAGCCGTATAATCTTCCTGTCTACATGTCATCAGCGGCAAACAAACTATCACTGTGCTTTGTGTGTTTACTTTTGGATTAACAACAACAACAAAAATGGAAGCATTGAATGCCTGCAACACTGTTCCAAACCATTGCAAAGAGTAGGAAGGTAAACAGCTCTGCCTTGGAGTTGGCATTGGCAGCAGCAAACATTTGTGTGCTTTACAAAAAATCTACCTTTTGGTTGAGATGATTTTTGGAAAAGAAAGGGAAAAATCCAGTCTGAGGATTTTTAAATAATGTGCTCAGGTTAGCTGAGCAGCTTTAGGCTTCAAGGTAACGTGAGCAGACCACAGGAGGAAAGGCTCCTTGTGTACCCTCCCTTTTCCTTCTTGTATCTGTTACTGTCAGAAATGCTGTGAAAACTGCCCAGAATGGGGCAGAAATTAGCATCTAGATCCATGCTGATGGAGGAGTGAGCACTGTGCTGCCAGCCAGCCAGTCAGATTGATAGACAGATATGGCCTGCACACACGCCTGGAGCACACAGAGGCTGCAGTACCCTGAATTGTGCAGAAGGACCAAACTCTGACCTGCCAAAGCCTCAGCAGTACCAAAACAGCAGTGAGCCTTTGACATGATGTGAAAGAACCTGAAGTCTGGAAAATGCCCTAGAGCAAGCAGGCAGGTGAAAGTCCAATGCTTACAAGCCAGTGAAATAGCACCCTGTAGGAAAACACACCATCAAAGCACAGCCTTGGTGAGTAAACAACAGTTTTTCTTCTCTGTAAAATAGGGAAATTCTGAAAGAGAGACTCCAGGATAGGGCAATCATGCAGCCTGGAATGAGCTGATCTGGTTTGCTTGGTGCCATGTGGGTACACTCCATGGGCCTGCTCAGCTTTGAGGTGTTTGGCACAGCCAGTGCAGGAAGTGGTGCTCCAGCCCGAGGGTACATGGGCCTTCTTGAATGATTTTGCTGGTGGAAGAGGTTGCAAACTTTCCTGCCACCTCTCTACCTTGTTCATTTATTTCTCCATACAAATAAGGTTTGGGCACTTAATAAAAGAATTTATTTCCTGTACTAATTTTCTAGACTGCAGGACAATTCTTGACAAGCCTTCATATAGCAAAATAACATTATATCAGGGAAAGAAGGTGAGCTGGAGAAACAATGCATGTTTTCCCTGCTGCTCCTAATAGCAGTACTGGAGTCAGTCTTGCTGACTCGGTATGTGGGTGCTCCTCTCTCCCAGCATCTCCTTGAAAGTTCAGGCAGGAAGAGAAACACTGACTACAAAATAAAAAAAAATAACAGAAACAAAGAAAACGTCTGAGACAAACATTCAGAAAACAATGTGCCCCCTGCTACATGGCCAAATCCTATTCACGTAAAATCACAGCAGTGATTTGAATTGCTGTTATAACACCCTTTTCTTTGACTTGGTTTTGGACTTTGACTGCAGAAAACATTCTTAATATGTTAGGCCCATTTCTATTTCAAAATGCTGATATACCCACATATCCTTGACTTTACGTTTCCCAACTGTTGGCAAGCAGAAGGCTCTGAGGTACTCACTCAGCCCTGGAAAGAGGCTCGCTGCTTCCAAATCCCTTTGGCTCTTCCTTATTTCCCATACCCTTTTTTTCTTTCATTCCCTTATTCCAGATGAAGTTTCTTCTATTCATTTCCTTCAGCTCTAGGCTCCACCCTGTAGTTTTAAACCATCCATCTGTCCTGTCACTGTCTCCATCCATGGGAAGTGAAATGCAATGGCAAGTTGACTTCAGTGCCATTTCAAATAAGGGAGTTCATAGCCAACTTCTCTAGGGGAAGCCCAGCTGTCAAGGGGTGGTTGTCATTTTAACTAAGTATAGCCTATGTTTTAATACCTTTAAATTGTACTGCTGCTGAGTAATGAAATCAGAGAGCCTTCAGCATCTGGTCAACTCACCTTTTGAGAAGCAGCTGGGTATTATCAGTATTAAATGACACATCTAGGGGAGTAGGGGAGAGAAAATGAATGAGCAATCCATAGCACCTGCTTTAATCAGCTAACTACAGTGAGTCTGGGAGCAGCTGAAGTTGGGAGTTTAAATTGCTGTGTAGGCAATGAAGTGATGCAGATATCTCCAAGACTATGACAAATACTTCTCTCAGGCCTCTGAGACTTGGTAGGTTGAGGACTCCCCTTGGAGGCAAAGAGATACTTAGAGCAAGATGTGAAAAAAATTTCTATTTTGCTTGACTGGACACTCAACACTGCTTGTTTGAGCTTGAAACTAGTGCCATGGACAATCAGAACACCCATCTCCCTTCCAAATGTGCCTGGGTTTCTGCTGTTGGCTTTCTCTGTGTCCTCAGCTACCATAGGATCTTGGCTCCTAGTAACCTCCAGCCCCACCCAGGCTCCACCAGGAGGAATGCTGGACACCTGTTGTGGATGCACCTTCGTCACGAGATTCCCAAGACAGGGTTGATTACAGGGTAAGGATCAGCCCACCTGCTGCTGGCAGCAGTGTCCCGTCAGCATGCCAGGCCTACCTTGCCATGAAGCTTTGCCCACCGAGCGAAGAACATGTGCTTGCAGAGCCGTGAGGGGCTCCCGCAGTTCCTCTTCCCTGTTGTGGCGTTGATAACCTCCAGATCGGCGTTCCCCACAATCCAATTCACGCTAAAGCTGGGAGACTTTCCAGGCTGCCGAGCATCAGCATGACTAACCCCTGGCAGGAGAGAAGAACACCAGTAGCATCTAGAGCTTGAAACCCTCAGAGGCTGATAATTTGTGATGGTTCACTGAGGCACATGAGATGTCCTTGGGTAAATACACTGACTCGTGCTGTTGTCACAATTTAGCAATTCCTGTGGATCTTTTTAACTTGGCGGGGAAAAAAAATCATTAATCTGAGGAAAACTATTAAAATCATAGAATGGTTTAGGTTAGAAGAGTCTTTATAGATCACCAGTTTGCTCTCTCTGCTCCTTCCAGCATGGTCCCTTCTGTCCTGGAAGGGAGCTACAAGAGCCTGGCAGGACTGAGCCCACACAAAGAGAGAAAGGTGACCAATAAAGGGAAAAATTGCTTGGCACAACCTCTTTGTATTGTGAAATTGCAGAGACCCTCTCAATCACTGGTACTGAACTCACTACCATGTAGAAGAGAATTACAGCTAAGTCATAACCTCTGTCAGAATTTGTAAACACATTCATGTTGTATTAATGCCTTGTTTAATTTTTTTCCCTCTGAGATAGCAGATCTGTCTGTATATAAAATTCCAGTTCACCTAGGCAACAGGATATAAACTGAAAGCCTGAAAATCAGATAGCTCCTGGCGCCATTGAAACGCCTCTGTATGAAGCAAGATCAGAATCTGCTTCTTGACACCACATACAGTCTCTGTAAAGATAGCACCCATAAGAACTGAGTGCCAAAAAAATGTGATAGCAAACACGCTGCCTTGTGAAGCTGCCACACGTCACTAGATCAGTCAAAATGCCATGAAAACACCAAGCAGAGGAAAAGGAAAGGCAGCACCAGAGACAGAGCAGGCTGTGGTACTCATCAGCTGGGAAGTGGGGGATGTACACCCCATCCTATGCCCACCCCAAAGCTCTCTCTGCTCATGGTGGACATCTATGAGAGTAGGGTTCCTCTCTCAGTGCCTAGGAAATCCTCTTTGCTGGTTCAGCTTTCTCTCTTTCTCTTCCCAGCCATCCTATATCAGCTCACGTATTTAGGTAAGTAGAGGATATTTTCACATCATTGTTTAAGAAAGGCTTCAAAGCAAAAACTGTGAGAATCATGACAGCCACAAATGGGATGGCAAGCCTGGATATATTCTATGTTGATTTCAATCCCTTCTGTAATACTTTTTTTCATGTTTTTCTTTTGACAAGTAATCATTCTGACTTTGTTTGAAAGGTAATTCCCAAATAATCTATATCATTTTCTCTCCTTTATGCAAAAAATATCTTCCTTAAAACCAACACAACAAAGAATACAATAGAAGACTATTGGAACTTGAAGGAATAAGAAAGTATTTGTACAAACAATATGAACTTGAGCACTGTGGTAGATGAACTGAAATCTGTTCTTATTCTCCTCTCCCTCCTTGCAAAGCCTCATGCCTCTTCACGATACACTATAGAATAGCCTGAATCTTAAGAGAAAAGGAAATAAAAATGAAACAGGGCTTTTCTTTCTTCTAAAAAATGCACCCAAGAGTAATTCCAGCAAATGAAAGGATTTCCATCCATCTGGAACTGCAGTAAGTGGAAAACCTCACTGATTATTTTTTCTGGGGGGCCAATGAGTTATTTCAGGATATCTCATCACACACTCTGACTCTCCTCTCTGTCGAAATGCTTGTAGTGTTATGATGAAGTGCCCCAATTATTGGTGTCCTTATAATTGAAGGACTCTTGCAAGTCCTTGTTTGTTAAAATCCCTGTTTGGTCTGATTCCTATGAAGGAAGTCGGGGGCAGAATTGCCTGGTTGTGGCTGCTGAAGTCTGTAATGAATTCAGTATGGCTTTTGACAGGTGGCCATTTCCACAGCCACTGAATATGGTGTTGGCACAGTTTTCCATCTGAAGGAAATTCAGCACAAACCTCAGTGATGTAAGTTTTAAGCAGGGCTGCAGCATTGGCTCCCTGGGAATTATGGGGGAGGAAAGATTACAAATAATGGCTTTAGAGACAAAAACAATGTAGACAGAGAGAGACAGATTCTTCCCACTGCTTCTCACAAGCTGAAGAATACCCACAAACACATCCAAAAGCAAAGCAAAACTTTTTCCAACAGGGATCTCAGGGAAGGAGGAAGCCAGCCATGAAGCATGCAGTGACACCAGGTCCCCTCTGACGTGCTTCTAACTCCCTTGAAATCTCTGATAATCACTCATGGACATAAATACGTATTTGAGCCATTATGTCTTGTCTGCAAGTCCAATCCAGCAAAACAATACTACTCTATGGTTAAATCCTTTATTGAATTTTCAGTCCTTCAGCAGTTCAAGCTCAGTTTGATATTGATCATATGGGTGGATTGCAATCAGTGAGGGCTGGCAGAAGTGACTCGAGACACGCAGATGCCTCCTGCAAGCAGGGGTGTGTTACCGAGTCAACAGACAGATTTGGAGAATGGGGGATTTTTCCTCCCTCCCTCCTGTTGCTTGCTGTGGGAAGAAAGAAGGGACTTAGTGGTGCCCATGGTAGACTGGACCAGGAAGGACTCGGTGGTGGAGAAGTGTTTCTGCATACCTGCATTACACAGGCTTTGGCTGGCTGCACTGAAGAGTTAAAAATTGAGATAAGCTGTTCAAATAAGGTAAGTTTTTTGACCTATTCACCTCATAACACGTGCATGCACAATACACTTACCAGATGTACTAAACCACAAAGAACCTGAGAATTCGCCCAGTGGCTAAACTATCACTTCTGCCTCAGACAGTCAAACTAATTTTGTCTCAAAGACACATAAAAAGAAAAAAAACAAACACCAAAGCCAAGAAAGTTAAAGGACAAAACAGCACTGACTTAGGAACCTAGAAGACTGTGAAAGGCAATGTTATACTCCACTAACACAGCCCAACATCTCATCTCTGTATTTCTGACATCATATTTATTTCTTAGTGAATCCTCTCGTAAAGCAAATATCAATGCCAAAGAGCAAAATATTGGTGTGATCCTGTGCAGAGCTGGTGGTTCTCAGCACTCACATGCTTCATGACATTCTGAAGGCATTTGAGGCTTTGAGGAATTTGTGCAATGCAGCTGGGCGGTTGCTGTCTGGAGGCAATGGAAGTTAGAATGGAGATGGGAAGGACTAGAAATGAAAGGAATGGTAACCAGGGGTAGGGAGAGGGGCTGATAAGAAGAATGGTGGCAGTGGAGGAACCTTGAAAGATAGCTGGGAGCCACAGAATTGCTCACACAACCAGAAGTATCCTCAGTAGGCAGCTCCAGTGCCTCCTAGAGGTCTGACGAGCAGGAATGACCACCTGCAGGAGCCAATACCCCTTCATGGATGGCCATCTGCTGAGTATGATTGCTAGTAAGTATAGGAGCAGGAGCTTCACATAAAAGGCACTGATGGAAATGCTGCATTCATAGTCCAATGGTATGAGGAATGGTTCTCTTGACGTTCCACATTTGTGCCGTCACTGGGTGAGGGAGGGTGGGATGAGAAACTTAAACCTAAAATGTACTAAAAACTTTCTTCCTGATTTTTAGAGATCTTTCACTTAGAAATAACTTTTTTTTTTTTTTTCCCACTTAGTATAGTAGCAGTTTTCCTACTGAACTTACATACACTACTAAACTCTGTTCTGCTTATTAAAGAGAGACTGAATTTAAATGCATTCTTCATTCTACAAGTTAATACTCAGCAGGAAAAAAAGAAATCATCGGCTAATGGTTTACTTACAAACATGTAAACTTTCCTGTTGGCGACCTGCACCATTAGTGATGGGAGAGGGGCTTGTTTGTCATGCGGGCAGCTGTTTGCTTACCACTGAGAAGAAGCTGATTGCGCCGATATGAAGCTGGCAGCTGACCAATGTCTTCTGTTCTATGGCTCATTACCCGGGAAAGGTGACCAGTGTGATAGAGGCTTCCCACAACGATACTGTGTAAGTACATGGGTTCGATGAAAGAGCTGAGAAGAGCACCTTGGAGCCCAAGGATGTTCCATCTGGAAAAGAAATTCAGGAGGGAGAAAATAATGCATGGGTGGAGGAATGGCCACAAGAGAGCTGCCCTGGGAAAATCTGCAAGGCCAATGTGTGGGGTGGAGGTATGAGAGGTGAAACCTTCCTGTTCTTGTGCTATGAGGCACTGCATTGGTGGATTATGATATGCCTTTAGGACCCGTTCCCCCAAAACAATGGTTTTATATTACTGTGATGCCCCTGACTCAAGGAACATATTTCTGTTTTCTTTTATTGCAAACACCAGTTTCCTGTGGAAACCTATTTTTTATACACGCATTTTGGTTTGACTGAAGATCTTCTGTCATGTCTTTAGCAGAATTTAATTTTTTCCTGCATCCATATTTTTTACACTTACAAGGGTAGAACTAAAATGAGTGCTTTTGTTATTATATCTTTCTTTATCCAGTATCTTGTATCACTACTTTCCCCTAGCTGTACAATCAAGATGCTATGTGACTTAGGTCGAAGGTCTTGTGAATAATTTTTGAAAACCTCATAGACTGAAATTTTCTTGCACAAATGGGCAGACATATATGAAGATATCTATAAGAAAAAAATGAAATTCTGTTCCTGAAGACAAAGCAAGAGTTACATGCTAAGGCAATGTATTTGTAACCAATAGCTTAACCTGCTCTGCAGTGTTCCTAGTGATGAGCATGTCTCGCCTTGTTGCTGTCTCAAAACGTGCAACAGTGTGATGGTGGAAACCTTCGGGCCTTCAATTTGTTAATGACTGAGCTCCTTGTCGCTGCTGGTTGATTAGTTTCCAGAACTGTTCATCATTTTAATATCCTATGCATTTTACATCATGCTAGGCACAAATAGGCATGGATGCTCTCTTACCCTTGGATAGCATTTTATATGTAAGTTGAATGCTGTCAATCTGTCTGAATAGTTTTGAGTTCAGGAGTTCAAAATGAAAACTCGTTGGAAAATGTAGTTTTGCAGAGCATATTTTGGCTCATTAAAAACCAAAATACTGGCAACATTTGGAAATCCATAGCTGACTGAAGAAAAGGATAAGAGGTGCCTGCTATTTAGGGCAACATCCAGTAGCTGCCATGCTAAATAATGTGTTTAAAGCACAATCTCCATCAGCAACAAGCATTATGTAGCTAATTTCTTACATCATTGTTCTTTTCATTAATTAACATTTCTCAACTGTTAGTGCAATTATTGCAGTACCTCCATGCTGTATGTCTCTTCTCATGATTAATAAGAAGTCATTATATTTCCCTTTCCCAAAGCAGTCAATTAACACGGAATACTTTCCATTAATTACTGAATGTTTAAAACCAGCATGCTGTACCTGGAGAGCAATCTGCTCTAAGAACCTGTGACACCAATTGCTTTAAAAAGTTCTCTTTAAATTTTATTCCAAAAACACAAGCAATTTAGCTGGCTATATTAATTTGCCTCCGAAGCAGGGCTGTGAATGAGAAACATCTTTTAATCTCATGCAAGAAAAGGCAGCCATCTGGCTGCTGAGGATTTCAGAGTCAGACTCTCCCTGTCTCCCTCTGTAAATGCAGGTCATTAAAGTAATGTGTTCATCTACATAAAACTCAAATGGAATATAAAAGGTAATATTTATATACAAACAATTTAGTCCCACAATTTAAACAGTCATTGGTTTTATGAAACATTTACTTTAGTCAATCAGATTTGCATAACTTCAATTGGGAAAAAAAGTGTGGTCATTCCTTCAAATAACATCACTTTTAAAGGAAAGAATTAGCTGCCTCTTTGAATAAATATCTTATCGTGATGCAAAATTAATAATGCAGGCTCAAGAAATAGAGTTGAACTCAGATAACAGCTTCAGATCAGCTTCTGAGGATGTTAAAGAAATTAGACAGTGATACCTTTGTCCAGATGGAAATTTGAGATCTCGGTTCATTTGACATTTCCTTAAAAATATTCCTTGTAGATTTGATTGAAGGAGAGAAAAAAGTACAGCTAAACAGAAGACCAATGTATGTTCAACACTATTGGAATTTTAACAATATGCATATCACAAGAAACAATCTGAGCTTTATTTACCAAAACAGGGGACTGTGTTCAGATCATAATTTACAAGCTAATAGTGATTATTTCATTTAAATGAATTGCAAGGAATCTGCCTTTTATTTAGGTAAATTTCCCCGCCTAATTCTGAACAAGTTCATCCTTGTATAAAAAGGGATTCAAATGTCGATGGAAATACAGTATTGGAAATCACGGCATAACCGTGATCAGGTCAGCCCCTGTGTGTTAAAAGCATTTCATAAACAATTCTCATAATGCTTCTGGGAGGTAAAATCCCATCTTTAGGAATCAAGACGGAAAGGCAGAATGATCTGCTGAAGTCTGCTGCATTATTTGGCAGCAGAGCTAGAGTCCACAGTTCCTCAAGAAAACCTGTCTGAAAAGAAGACCCAGTCATGTTTGAGGGAACAAGAAAATCATATGTCAGCAATGGTGAGTATAAATAGCTCCAGGGCTGATTGGATGGAGGGGTCACACCAAAGAAACAAAGGGACATATGGCACAAAAACAGCTGAGACTGATGAGAAACAGGTGTTGTAAAAAGAGGCTGTCCCAGAACTAGATAGCACCCTATAGTATAAAAGGCAGAGAAATCAGAAGAGGTGCTGACACCAAGAAGACAAGGTTCATAGGGGAAAGTAGCTTGGAAGCCTTACTGGTTCTCTCTGAGTAACACCAAGGCTGTTGTCCTCCATAGTGGCAGTGGGGAGACAAGATGAGGGGGATGGCACTGCCACCAGTACGTGTGATGAGTGACATGCTACTGGTTGCTTCCTGATTTGATACAGCCTTATTTTGTCAGCATCCATTCAGGGAAGAGGGATGGAAAAAACAAAGAAGCTTTGCTTGCAAATTTGGCCCAGTGTCAGTGTTTGGCTGTTTTTTTCATTCTGGAAAGCAATCCTGAGCATGTGCATGAGTCCCACCAAGTCCAACCAAGCTCTAGGAAAAGAGCTGTTCTGCTCTGAGCTGCCAAGCAAAACAAGACCCTTGCACTGCTGTTCCCATCCCTCAGAGCACAGTAAAAGCACGTTGTTGATGGTGGAAGTTTTCACTTAATCACTTTGTTTCTGTTCTGTGGATAAAGTGATCTACTTTCAAAGGCTGCCAGTTCAGCATTTTGCATAGAGAATGGATTTAACTGGGAAATACTTAGAGGAAGGTCTTTGGGGTCTTTTGTCCTGTGTATTGTTCATCCCTTGACCAACAGACATGGTTGCACTGAATTGTAACAACTAAACGTGGCCCTTAGAAGGCAGAACACTGATTGGATTATTTGGAGGTAGACGATATGGAAAGAGCAACAGTGAGACTGTCCATAAGATTGTTCACTTCTGAAGAGGTGATTCCTCTGTAGTCTGATTTGGGTGCATGAAAATAGCTGTGTTCCCATTTGTAACAAAGTGCTCACTTCAAATTCAGCTTTTCAAAATAAAATTATTATTCAGAGCAATGCAGTGTTACATTTTGGGTCCTTGATATATCAAAGTACCTTTTCTCCCTATGAAGAAATATACTGGATCATTCTGAATTTTTATAATTGTGAAGGATTTTAAGGATTGTTTTCAAGTCTGTGCATCTTTCTAATAACTTACACACCGTGCTCTTCTCAATAACCCTTCCAATACAGAGAAAATCAAGCCACTGCTCCCTTAGTCACAAATGGTTTTAAAACCCCCCCAAATCTTCAGCAAGCAGGATCAACAAAACCAAATGTCTTCCCCTTTTCACTTACATATAGGAGATTTTGGTACTTCAAATGGAGGGAAAGCACACTTTTCCTTTTGTTCAAACACTGGATATTACTGCACTGTTTACAAAGACAAAATTCTGCGTCCAGTTTCCAATATAGATAATCCTTCAGTCAATACGTTTTTCCCTATTTGTCAATCACGGAAATGCCAGGGATGAGTGGGAGGCATCCCAGAGCAGGCAGTCTTTCTTTTATGAGATGCTGTGCTCTCCTGGCCCCACCGGGCACATCAAAACTCCATCTGGCTCCCACGCTCCTCGGTGTCCAGCACCACTAGGAAGGCATGCAGGGAAAGGCATCCCCATGTCATCCCCAAATTATTTTCAGCATTAGCCATATGATCATACAAATTAACATCATACAAAATTAAACACCAATGCGTGCCAGCTCTCAAATCCCTTTGAGGCTGAGATGTGGGGAAATTGGCATTGATGCTTCAACAAAACATCTCGGGGAAAGGTGTCCGCCTGCCATTGAAACTCTTTGAGACTGAAATGTCTCCATGGGACCTTTAGAGACCTCAGCTGATGAATTTCAAAGCTTATTTTGTTAGGGCTTTTTACAAAAGACACACTTTTTTTGGTCATTATTAAGAGCTTTAAGTCTTATCCACTTGGCACGTTGTTAACCTCCTGTGCCACAGTTTCCATTACCAGTATTTCTAGCTATGCCTCACACAATATAAATTGTTATTCATGGTGGCCTGCACTCAGCAGAACACCTGTGGTGTTCCTATTTATGTGACCATTTAGCTATTATTGGTTAGGAAACTGGAACTAGCGCATTAGTTTTTGATCTGTATTTTAACAGTAGGTGGTTTATACATGTTTTCTGGAATATACCTTGTGCTGAAAGATTGAAATTGAAATCTCAGTCACATAGAAAGGGGTTAAGAGGGAGAATTACAAATCATGTGCACAAATCACCTCTAATTGAAGATCTTGCTGTGCTAATTGATTTTCATTTACATTAATATGCAGCCTTTGAAGTAGCTTTTCTTAAAAGTTACCTTGTCAGGTCTTCTGTTAACAGTGGCTCTGGTCAACAGGCTAATGCTAAGATAGATCTAAGAATGCCAATTTCTAGCACTGACTTTTAGTCTTACAGTTTTACACACATTTAAATATAGCTCAGTGTGCCCAAATCATTTTGTAAAGAGCTTTTTTTCAGATTTCCGCTGATAAAACCTGAAACAGTACTTCAAGACCACATCATCTTACAATACTGTGGAGATATTCTCAGAAAAGATTGCTCTAGCTTGTGGGCCCACATCATCCGTAAACTTTCACCACGGGAGAAGAATAGATTGTCAGGGCTGTAATGCCAAATTTGGAGGCTCTTTGTGATTGCTTATGACATTTTATAGGTGAGATATAATTAATATGTTCTAGGTCCTATTTAACCTCCAGGCTTAATGCTACTGTTCTGTGAAATACAAAGAAGCTGATGACCGTTAACCTGGTGGCAAGAAAACACACAGTCTTTTAAAGGTGACCTTTTGAGAAGTTGTAGCAAGAAAACAATTTTAAGGCCAAAGCTTACAAGGTACACATTGAATTCTGGCTTTTATTTGCTGAATAAAGACAGTGTTTGTGAGGACTGTTTCCCTCAAAGCCTGTGTAAACACATTTCTCAAGCCTGCACCCTGCAAGGGCAGCTGCAGATTGGCAGCTGGCAGATGCCAGCTTCTGAAAGAAATGCTATGTCTCACTCACTTTCAGTTATGTCTGTACACTGTTAGATGTAGGTTGGATGCACAGAAAGCTGGCATCTCCAAGTAAATACAACAGCTAAGGTATCCGGTGAGTATGAACGTACTCTGCCCTGGCAGTAGCTTAAGAGCTCCAGTTCCCTTGTGGAGGTCGACCAAGGAAGAGGGTCCCAGGGAAGCGCTGTGTACTGCAGAACTCAAAGGGACACCCAGATAAAAACTAATTTTTGTTTTAAGTAAATCATTGAATACTTGGACTTAGATCCTCAAAATAACTTTCGTGCATTTGTATGTGTACGTATGACCTAGGAGTGCTGGTTTATCCTATGTGTCTGTTGTGTCATGGTGGCCTCCTCCACGTACTCCCAGTGCCAAACCAAAGGCAACAGTCATCATTAAACCTTTCCATGCAGCTATCTTGGAGGAAAATACAGTTATTATGGATTGATGGATGCTGGGATAAATATTTTCTCCAGTTTCTCTGCATGGAAGAAACACAGTGGCATGGTGAGACTAGGGTGTGAGCCAGCTCAGACGATCTCCATAAGTCAGAAGACAAAGCTTAAAAAATGGAAGGAGGTTTATGGACTGTGTGGCAGACTTCCTGCAAAGGACCACTGTATGAGTGGGTTTGCTTCCACAAGAAAAGTAGATATTTTGGTGCTGCGATGTTGACCTGAGATGTCTCTGTTGATATAAAATTGTTAATACAACTACTAATTGCCATCAAGAAAATGTTAAAGTACGTACAAACTGGTTCCCCAAACAGTTGCTCTTTTGCAGAATTATTTTGCTCGTGACATTGCTTCTTTTTCACAGTGTACATTAAAGAGGGAAATGAAAGTCAGAATCCTAGGTGTTAGTGTAACTACTGAATTTGGGATACAAAGAACATGGTTGAACCCTAAACTATGCAACAAGAAGGCTGCACTGTGAGACTCACAGAACTTGAGTGTAAAAGCCAACACTCTCTCAGAGTGGGTTACCTGGGGATTCATAGAACCCTAACTTTTAATTTGCACATATAAATGCATAAGTTTCTAAAGCCAGAAGGAGCCACCAAGATCTAGTCTGACCTCTTCTATTGCATGATCACAGAATTTCACCTCATAATTCCCTGCCTGAGCCAAATAACATGAGTATTCATGCCAGAAGTGTTTGTACTTTAATTCAGTAAGGGAATGGGTATGATACCAGGCTGTTTATTCTGCAATCTCAACACAGCCACAGAACTCAAATAATGCATACCAAGCATCAAATCCTCGCAAATTTGTGTTGATAATAAAAAAAATTGCTAAATTCCTTTGAATAACAAATAAATCTGATTAAATTGCTCTCTGCTTGTGGCTATCCTATGAGCAGGAAAGAACATAAATTCTTAGATACATGATTTATAGAATATTACTCACTTTTCTGGGTAACTCTATTCTTGAGTCTTTGATATTCTGATAGCAATGTCCTTTGCAAATAATGTGAAATGATGTATATTTTAACAGCTACTGGTTAGATTCTCAAGGGGAAACATTCTCTAATAGCCCAGCGCTCCTGAGGGGCTTTTATAAGCAATAAAATCCAAAGTATACAAGTCAGACTCTTTGTCAAATCTTGGTTATACAAACATGAATTTCAGCCTTAGAGATTTTTTTTTTTTTTCTGTTTGTGAGACAAGTCCAGATGATGTGAAACCAAATTCCTGCATCCTGCAGACATTTGAGGAGTTATCTGTCTGTGTGTTAGAGCAAATATTTGGAGTCTGAAGAATGACACAGAAACCGCCTTCTGGTCTCTTGAGGAGGGTAGACAGGGGGAGGAAAGGGCCCTCACACAGCAATCTCCTCGTTTGCTGTTCTCCTGTCTGTACTTTCTATGGCCAGAGAGGTAGAATGTAAAAAACAGTCCTATATGTGGTGAAATAGAGGTTTAGCAACAAAACCTTTGACTTCTTATGAGTGAGAAGGAAAAGAAGGACAAAACTGATCAGAAATCATATTTAATATGGTAAATTGAAATTTGGGATTAAGTTTATTGAAGATGCTATATCCAAAACTTTTCTCACCACTCTTTCCTAAGCCCTACCTAAAATTTCTAGCAGCCCAATTCCCTGGCAATGTACTCATCTGTGGCCTGCCATGAGGGACTGCTTATTTTCTGCCACGCAAGAGATTTTTTTTGGTGAATGCTTCCTGCATTGATACCTCGTTTTTACTAGCACATTGATTCCTGCACCAGAACTCGTGAACCCAGCTGACAGTGTGACACAAAAATGTGTAGTCTGCAGCCTGGTGGAAACAAAGTCACAGAACCTAGTCTCACAGTGTGACCACAGGAGAAAAAGGAAGGGAAATGTGTGAACTTGAGGAGTAGCTGTGGTTGGGAACGTCTCTAGAAAGCCTTGTTCACTTGCTCAAGGTCTCAGAAAGATTTTCAACAGTCAACTCTCTGTTCTCTACGTTATTGAATGAATATTTCTCCTCAAAATTCTCACTTAGATTCCCTTAGTTGGTTTCCACCATTTATAGTCAATGGAGCTCCTTGCACCATGCCCATAAATAATCTCTCCTATGACCATTTCCTAACTCCAGCCTTCCCTTTTACAAAGAATGATCATTCCCCTCTTCCTTGAATTTCTCAATCTCTTTGCTTTTGTGATTATTTCAGAAGTTTTTCTATCCACTTTCCTTGTATCAGAGCTCTTAACCTGATCAAGAAGCAACCAAGGAGCCAACATGCTTGGAAGTGGTGATTTTTGCAACACAACCCTACCACAATTACTACAAACACTGCTTTTCCCTCTCCTTTTAACTGGGCATTTAACTGTCCCTTGTGAGAGTAAATATATGCTGCTCAAAGCAGAAATTAACAATTGTTGATTTTTTTCTTTGTTTTGTACGAGAAAATCCCATGCCCAGTTGAATTATAGTGCAAAATACACATTGCAGTAATTCACACAATACTGCAATAATGACATCAACGATGAGATTTGTATTTTTTTTAATAATTGAAAATATTGTGATGAATTTTTTTCCTTCACAGACATTAAAGCTGTTTAGATATGTGGCAAAAAGGAAAGGATTCTTTGATTGTGCTTAGCAGATGTGCTTGGAGAAAACCCAGCTTCCAGTAATGTGAGTTAGAGTCAGCATCCCCATCAACAGCAAATGTAATACTATTTGCAAAGCTGATATTTAATTCACTGGTTAATGACATTCAAAACCTCAGTGCAATATTTCAATTCACAAACTTGAATTTGTTTATTTTTTTGAGTCTGCATTTGGAAAACCCAACTGCACCTGAAAAGAGTGAGAGAGATCTGCTGAAAACTGTGTGTGTTTTCTGTTATCTCTTTATGAATAAATGAAAATATGATAGCAGAAGATGCTCTTTTTCTGTCATGTAAACACAATATTTGTGATGATTACACTTAGAAGAGTGTGGATTTTGTCTTCTGTCCTTTGAACCTTTTAATATTTCCATTTGTTAGTTAGGTTGTACTTTTTTTCTGTCGAAACGCCAGGCTTTGCTAAGCCTAAAGAGAAATTGAACTTCAGTAGGTCATCCAGCTAAAGCTAAGAGAATAATTTATACATTTACACTGAACAAAAACATGTTTTTAAAAAAGATTTTGTTTATGTTGACCTTCAATAATTGAACCAAATTCTGGGCTGCTGTAATTTGACTGAGATCTTAAGCATGATATTCCAGCAGAGAATTCTGCCATAACGTTTACATTTTTTACAGCTACAATGTACTGTATTCTAAATATAGAGCTCCCCAGGGAGGTGTTGGAGTCACTGTCCCTGGACGTGATCAAGGCACATGTAGAGGCAGCACTGAGGGACGTGGTCAGTGGGAGGGGAGTGATGGGTGGATGGTTGGACT
This sequence comes from Gallus gallus, assembly GCF_016699485.2. Lineage (NCBI taxonomy): Eukaryota > Metazoa > Chordata > Aves > Galliformes > Phasianidae > Gallus > Gallus gallus. The sequence goes on from NC_052533.1 coordinate 10,465,657, forward strand.
TGATGATCTTGGTTGTCTTTTCCAACCCTAACAATCCTATGATTGTATGACATCTAGCTAACACACACAATATATATACATAATTATGAGCAAAAGTACACATGTATAGGTGTATACTAATAATATAGTAAGTATGCATCCCAGTGTGTGCATTTTGGTTTCAATTTGTGATAACCTTCATTTGCTATTAGTTAATATTGTAAATATTAACAATATTGACAAATGTGTTGATGTTTTACGTACCACCATGAAATAATTATGAAATATTTGTTATTCTGAAGTTATTCTACGTAAAGTTATGTTATATGTGCAAGACAGAGTAGAGAGTCACAGAGGTGGGTGTGACATGAGAGCTCTGCCATGACATTCAAAATAGTAGCAATATTCTTAACAGCACTTAGGGCACTTTATCAGTGCAGATGAGGTCAGTTTATCTGCATGGTGGTTGGTTTGCAAGCTTTGCAGTAAATGATCCAGTAAGAGCAGAGTGTATGTATTTCATTTGCACACTGAAATTCTACTGGCAGAAAACGCTGCAAAGAGAGTTTATATTTTTGCCACACTGTAAAGAGCAACTAATGACCCACAGAGAATTTGGGAGACCATTCTATTTACACCACCTATTTATAGGATCTATCTTTGCATACAAGGGGTAGGACCTATGAGCTATTCCCGACCAGTAGCCATCATCCTCAAACTTCATTTCCACATGCAAGCAGCTTCATGACGCATGCACATGAGATACAACAGTACCTGGCGATTTTGTCAGTGCAGGACATGGTGATGAGCTGCTCACCCAGCAGCACGCCGTCCCACGTCTGAGCTGCGTTATGGCACCGCACCGGGATGGTTCCTTCTCCAGACTCGATCTTTGTTCGGAGGTGCCCTCGATATTTTCTCACTATGTGTTTGCTGCTGTTCACTGCACAAAATTACAAGAATGGCAATCGTTAATTGTTTTTAGATGCCTTTTGAAACTAACAGGCTGGGTTGATGCCATAGCTTGCATTTGCAGAACCACTTGCAGAGGTCCGTGAAGCTGAATGCAAAATAAGACAAGACCGTAGCCTAAGCAAGGAGCACGATGGAGAAAAGTTGGTGCTTCCCTGCATGATTTGCTTCTCACATACTTAATACAATAATTAACATATACTGATGTGAAGTCACCACTTCCTACCATGTTTGAAAAGAATAGAGGCATATGATTCTTTTTTTTTTCTTTTTTCCAAATTTCCCATGCTAAATATTTGGAATTTCCAATGTTTGGAAAGCCTTGGTTTAAGAACTGCAACCAAAGTCTCACCTGTGCAAGCCAACTCAGTCCAGCAGCCTGATGTGATACCCAGTGGCCTTTTCTGAATCATTTCAGAGCAGAACTTCTCGTTTGCTACCAAGGAATTTCACATAAAATTCTCAAAAGCTAAAGTTTCAAACTCTGGGTCTAAAGCAAATTATAATTTGGCAGTTATTGCTTGCCTAAATTTCCTCCGTAGTGTCCCTAATGGGAAGCACACTATTGCCCTTTGTCAAACTGGTATCTGTTATGACTTTGCCATGATACTACATTTGAATACGAGGTGGCTGCCTTTGTGGCGGTGCAGGGCAAACAGCTAATACACTTATCCTGTGCTGCAGTGAGTTTAATTTGCAGATAATAAATTAAGTATTTTGCTATCATTTTCATGAAATGAAAAAAGTGGGAGTTCACTATCAAAATTACTCTTTCTCTCTTATACTAATTATTTGCCTCTATGTATTTTGGTTGCAAAGAGCAGCAATGTTGAAAAAGGAGAAAGGAAATCCTCTGGATCTCATTCTTACCCTCAGGGGGTTTAACTGGGGAATACTTTCTGCATGCAACAGTCCTTTCACATTGCAGCTCAGAGGAAAAGAAGGAAAGGCAGTAGGTACACGGTGACCTCTGCTTTCCAGGAAAGGAGTGCTGCTTCTACAGACATGAGGCTTTTATCCAATTTCCAGATCTCCAGTGTATTTTTCCATGGCCCTTAGCTGGACCAGAAGGTTTCCGTTGGTGAAGGTGGTGCTCCTCAGCCCTTAGTGGTTATGTTATCTGGCTTCTTTCCTCACATTGAGTAACGCTGGGTGCCACAGGTTGGCTGACCAAACCTCTGGTCACCAGCAGCAGCGTCTGTAGTGCTCACCAGCCACTATTGTCTTCCTCATCCTGTTCCTCACCATCTTTTCTTTGTGCAACTGCTGCCTGTGCTGTGAGCTCTGGTTGAAGCAATTGATTGACTTTGGCTGCTGCCAATTGATGACTTACAAAATGAGAAGAGTAAAATAAATTACTTTGGCCTGCTGGGATTAGCAAAGGCAGCAAACACATGTAGAACAAACAGCAGAATCAGCTGTGACCTGCCAGCAGACGCAGCGGCTGAACCCACACAGATCATTTCCTCTTGGATTCCTTCCTTCCTTTTTAAGTCTAAAAATAGGAATCTGAAAACGAGCAGCAGGCTGGGCCAGCTTGGATGGAGTGGCCACAGCCAAAACTGATTCCCACTCAAACCCAAGCTCCATCCTACCTACTAGATACATATCTGGTGTTCCTTGTGCAGCATCATCCAGAGGATGTCTGCTGTGCTGCATTTGTGTGGGATTATCTGTCTGGGAACTGGTCCATATTTTTATGGGGACACTGCAGGAAACTTTCAAAACATGATTGGAGCAGCAGCGAGCAGCATGTTTTATTATTAAACAACAGAGTGGTGGGGAAGGAACCATGAAATTTGAACAACAAAAGGAGAAAGTGATTGCTTCTGCCTAACAAATGTGTCTAGCTGTGCAACAGAGAGAGATGTATGGTGAAACCCCCTTGCCTCATCCTGCATACACCCAGATCTGCAGCATGACAGAGCCAGATCCCCTCCACGGGAGCAGTGAAGCAACTCGAGGCTATTGCTGTTTCAACTGGAAGAAAGTTTTACTTTAAGCAAATTGGTTCTCTTTTCCTAAGCTTTCCCGCAGGTAAAATGAAGATAATGATGCTTCCTTGTTCTGCAAATTCATTTAAAGGCACTGCTCAACATGTATTGATGAGAGCCAGATGTTCTGCTTTCAATAAGGACCTACCACAGGAGTCCACCTGCGGGAATTCCCCTAGCACAAAATGATTTTTTTCAACATTTTTTCCCCATCTTTTTTAGGAAAGTATTTTCTTTTACTAAGCATCTCTGCCTCCATTTCTGACCTCAGTCTGCACCCACCTCTATTCCTCATCTGTGAGCCCCCCTATCCATGCACTCGTCCCCTTGACCACTTTGTTTCAAAAGTGGTTCACACAACTGATGCTCACATGTTTTGCATGCAAGGGGACATGCAGTTGCTGGGTGATTTTAGTGGCCACATGAAGAGATGAGCAACTCATTGTGTACATGACTTTGATTTCACCTTCTAAATATTATCTAGGGAGGGGCAGAGGGGAAAAAAACCATCAGCACTGCCAAACGCTGTTGAGTATCTGCGGCATTTAAAGCCCAGGCCCACAATTTAAGGGGAGAGCATCTGAAACTCTTCTGTGAATTGAAGTGGGTTTACTGATCCAACTTCATTTGTCTGTTTTACGAGACCCAAACTACTCCAGGTGTGGTTGCTAGTGTAGCATCTCAGACCTGGCCTGCACATACCCAGCGCTGAAAAACAAAGTTTTTTAAAGCATTAAGAAATGCGTGTGACTGCACAGATCATCTCATTTTCCAAATGCTTGCATTAACTCAGCCCATGTATCAAACTTTGCTCCCTTAATGCGCTCCGTACCCACGGTGCAGCCAAGCGGGCAGCATTAGCTGATAGGATTCGGGCAGCTGGGGCCGGCATACGCTCACCCTGGGATGCACTCCCACAGCACCGATAAGGGGTTTTAGCTGCTCAACTGCTATTAAATTCAATGAATAGGGTGTGACTAAAACCTTCTGCTGTGCTGCCTGTCTTGGGCTGCTCACATTACTGGGATAGCGGCACACATGCTGCAAAAAGATCCGTAGCATGCTTAGGAAATACTAATAACTCAGAGCTCCGAATGCTTTCAGAATGATAATGATTAAATAAATCCAGATTGACAATTGCAACATGCTTAGTCCATTTTTTTTTTTTTTTAATATTAAATAGTTAAATAGTGCAGGAAGATAACAAATACTGAAGAAACCAAAAGATGAGTTTTGTGTGTTCTACACAGACTCTGGCGCATGATTGCTGGTAGTAAGAGATGTAGCCCACGTGCTGGTACAGCCTGCTATGGATCATTTTAAAGCAGCCTCAGAAATATATTTATTTGTGTAACAAAGCCACAAACTACAGCTGACTGCTGTTCTGCTGTTCAGTATGATCAAAGCATCAGAGACTATGAGCACTGCTGATCTTTCCTGTGCTGCTTCTCCAACTGCTTAATCTCAGCTAATTGCAGGGGAGAAGGCGTCTGAGGATGCCACTTCAACCAGAACAAAATGTCAATTTAAACCAGAATTGGAAAGGACAAATTTAAAAATCATTTGGAGTGGATTTATGATGTGTGCTGTGCTCAGATGTGGAAATTACTCCTGAGAGTTTCTAAGATAAAAAGATGCTGGATTATTAATTATTGGATTACGAATGTACACAGGTGGCTTGTATTCAGAACAGCATCTTGAAACCCAGTGATTTCAAAGCTTTCCCCTTATTTTCACATTTTCTCCAGGACTTGTTCTGGTTCAAATGCTAATGAAAAAAGCTACCTCCATATTTATTATTTAGTTGAAGAGTGAAGTGGAAATGGACGGTGATTAAACAGAATCACACGAGTAAGGCTCTGTCGGAGATTTTGCATGACTGCCTCAGAGGTTCATTTTCTATTTCCCTGCTTCAGTGGAGTCTGCTCTCTCCTCATGAAGGAAGAAATAAAACAGCATATCTTGCTTTTTTTTTTTTTTTTTTTTTTTTTCCCAGTGCTGGACCCTCCATTCATCACAATGGTTTATAAAGCTTCCTTAGAGTGGTATGAAACAAAGCGGTGAAGAGAGAACTGTTAACATCTGACTGCCTTGGTGTTTTGATGGTTACTAGAGGTACATACTCCTCACACTGATGCTGGACAAATGCATGATATTCCAGTTTCTGGAAATGCTGCAGTGAGCACACTGAATGCCTTAGGCACATCTGCTTTTCGGGGAGGTGTGGGTGGCCAAATTAGTCTCTGCTGTGGTGTGCTTTAGCAACCGTCAGAAGGTGAGCCTGAAATGTGATGGCCCAGCTTTGGAAACTGAGAAACATCAGGGATATTCTGAAAGGAAGTTGGGTTTGGGAAAAATAGAACAGATACCTCCACAAAGGAGGTTGAACTGTGGCTACTGACTGTGGGATTCATCACATCAAGAGCTAGGCAGGTAAAGCCAGCGGTCTTGCATGAGGATCTATGTAGCTCCCACTGGAGCGAGTGCAGGGATGCATCCTTCCCCTGGGAAACATACACATCCGGCTTGCATGTGTCAAATGTACATGCAGGTGAATCTCTTAAAGTCCAGACATGCTTTAAATTGCAGGCAAGGAGGTCTGTTATATCTGAGCCCAGCCCCAAGAAGCTCTTCTGCTCCCTCCTAGAGACAGACAGCATAAAATCATGAATCACAGAATCATAGAATCACAGAATCATAGAATGGCCTGGGTTGAAAAGAACCACAATGATCATCAAGTTTCAACCCCCCTGCTATGGCAGGGTCGCCAACTACTAGATCAGGCTGCCCAGAGCCACATCCAGCCTGGCCTTGAATGCATCCAGGGATGGGGCATCCACAGCCTCCTTGGGCAACCTGTTCCAGTGTGTCACCACCCTCTGTGTGAAAAACTTCCTCCTAAGCATCTACATGTTCAGGCCATATCTGGGAGTTGGACCATGTCGTTAAGACAGATATGCAAATATTAGTACTGAATACAAACCTTATTCAAGATCTCCTGTGATTTGTGAAACTGAAGTTGAGTGTTGAAATTGATTTTCCTTATCTTTTCCCTTTTCTGTGTGCCCTTCTTGGCTAACATCCTGATTTTGGACAACAATCAGATATCCCATGGCCTGGTAGGTGATATATTTAGGATGTTATTCTTTTTCCTCATCATTAAGCTTCAAATAACATTTGTGAATCTTTCCATCTCCTTCATGATTTTTTCATCTGCCAATAATTTCAGGTGCTATACAGATAAGGTACAGATACGAAATCGAAGGGAATCTGTCCATTCATAATACATCAATATGTGGCAGTTAATCCATATTATTGACGGTAGGAAAAATGTAATGTTTGAACTCAAAAGAACAGAAAGAAAATGACTGCATCATTTGCCCTCATCTGTTTTAAATGCATATTAATTAAATGAACAAAGAGCACCACTGTATTTTAAAGAAAACGCTTCATTTTGAACCATCAAAATGAATGATGGTGACTGAAAAATGATGGTGACTGAAAACATCCCTCTCATTTTAAAGAAAGAGAGAAAGGAAGACACAGGGATCTACAGACCAGTGAGTCTCACCTCTGTGACAGAGATCATGGAACAGATCCTCCTGGAAGACATATTAAGGCACATGAAAGACAAGAAGGTGATCTAAGACAGCCAGCATGGCTTCACCAAGGGCAGATCACACTTGACCTATTTAGGGGCCTTCCATGACAGCACTGGTGTACAAAGGAAGGGTAACTGATGTCCTGTACTTGGATTTGTGCAAGGCCTTTGACACTGTCCTGCACCATGTCCTTTAATCTAAACTGGTAGATAAAGAGTTGGTTGGATGTTTTCAGCCAGAGGTTTGTGGGTTCCATCAAATGAAGAGTGGCCAGCAGTGTGAGGGAAGTGATTTTTTCCCACTGCTCTGCCCATGTGAGGCCACATCTGGAGTATTGTGTCCAGACCTGGGGGCCCAGCACAAGAAAGTTGTGGAGATGTTGGAGTGGGTCCACAAGAGGGCTGCAAAGATGGTCCCTTCCAATCCAAGCTATTCTATGATTCTATGATTTTGATGTTTGATGAAGTTCTAAGTGAGTCCTTCTCTGTCATCAAACTTTAACCCTTGGGACAGAAACCAATAAACCAACCAACCAACCAGAGAAATACATCAAAGTATCTACCTTACAAAAGAGTTCTGTTTTTGAGGAACCCCTGGGATCAAAATAGGAGTAACTAATTAAAATTCTCTTTAAAACAATTTGTTGACAACCAAGTCATGCACGAAGAGCTATAAATAACCATTACAGGCAAGGAAGAGCGAACAGTTCTGGGTCAGGCGTGACAGAAATCCTTCATGCCACCCACAAACTCAGTCTACAGACTCCAGCCTATTCTGGGGAGAAATGCATTAGTATGTTGAAGCCACAAGCAGAGGATCCCTCCATGGAATTAAGATTCTGTTCGTGTGGCAATCAAGGAAAGTAAAACTTGAACACTCCAAGATTATTATTTTTAATTACTAATTGCTTCTCTCATCTAAAATTAGATGTGTAATGCCATTACTTTTGAAGTGCAGCTGCCCTGGAGAGAAAAGTCTGGAGACTTGGCAAAGGGCTGCAACGGTGTTGTGAAACTCCGTTATGGAGAAAACCTCTGCCTCTGAAGCACCTGTGAGCCTCATCACCAGCCACAAAGGTAAGTTAGCTGGTCTCCAGGTCAGCATCTGAGAAAACAGTGAAGGGAGGCTGTATGGGGACAGAAGGAGACTTGGTGGTTCACCTATATCCTAAGCTACACAACATCATATCTTCTGCTCATTAAAAAAAAAAAAAAAAAAAAAAAAAAAAAGGAAGAAGTTTTTCTCTTACAGCTGGGCTTTATCTTTCAAACATGCTTTCTGTGAAAAATTGTCAACATTTCTGAAGTTGCCCATTTGGCGGCAAATCTCTCCCTTGGTATGTTTTAATCAAAAAGATTACACATACACAGAGAGAATGTGTTATTCATCATAACTCTCTTTTCTTTATCAAAGAAAGGGGAGAAAGGCACTACAGAGGGACGTGGATAGACTGGATCGATGGGCCGAGGTTAACTGTATGAGTTTCAATAGGGCCAAGTGTTGGGTCCTGCATTTTGGTCACAACAACTCCAGGCAACCCTACAGGCTTGGGGAGGAGTGGCTGGAAAGCTGCCTGATGGAAAGGGACCTTGGTGTACTGATGGACAGTCAGCTGAATATGAGCTAGTAGTGTGCCCAGGTGGCCAAGAAGGCCAATGGCATCCTGGCTTGTATCAGGAATGGTGTGGTGAGCAGGACTAGGGAAGTAATCCTGCCCCTGTATTGAGCACTGGTGAGGCCTCACCTTGAGTACTGTGTTCAGTTTTGGGCACCTCAGTACAGAAAGGACTGGAGCAGGTCCAGAGAAGGACAACAAGGCTTGTGAAGGGCTTGGAGAATATGCCCTACAAGGAGAGACTGAAGGGCTGTTTAGTCTGGGGAAAAGGAGGCTGAGGGGAGACCTTATTGCTCTCTTCCAATATCTGAAAGGTGCTTACAGCAAGAGCGGGGTTGGTCTCTTCTCACTGGTGACAGGTGACAGGACAAGGGGAAATGGCCTCAAGTTGCACCAGGGTTTAGGTTTAATTTTAGGTTGGATATCGGGAAAAATACAGAGAGGGTTGTTAAGCACTGAAATAGGCTCCCCATGGAGGTGGTTGAGTCACCATCCCTGGATGTGTATAAAAACTGTTTGGATGTGGTGCTCGGGGACATGATTTAGCAGAGGGTTGTTAGAGTTAGGGTAGTATGGTTAGGTTGTGGTTGGACTCGATAATATTTAGGGTCTTTTCCAACCTGAGCAATTCTATGATTCTATGAAATATGCTGTTACTCATGTGAGTTTGGGATTTTTATTGTTTGGAAATTGGAATCTTCAAGAGTGATTTAAAAAAAATGTTATGAAAGAAATCAGCAAAAAAGTGAAAACAGAAGATGAAGTCCATAAGGTAGAAACAACAGAAAACTGTCAATAATATTTCTGCATTACGATGAGCTTCAGCCCCCAAAAGGTTTCTTTGAGCCCTGAGAGACTGTGGCTCCTGCTGCAGCCCCTTACTGTATTTCAGCTTCAGTTTCTGGAGCTGAAGATGGTGATTACTGAGTAAAGTCCTATGGTCTCTGGTTGGCCAAACTGAATCACCAGGAAATGGTCCCTGTTGGCCTTAAAAATCTGAATTGTAAATACTGAATTTTCCCGAGTAAAGAATATTCGGAATAGTGTTTAAAAAACACAATGCATTCCGTTTTAATACCTTACTCTGAGCATTACTTACTCTTCCTCAAAGTTGTGACAGCTGGATACCTTTTACTGCCATTTTATTAACATGGAAATAGAATTAACCAGAGTAAAGTGAGTTGTTTGAGGCTAGCTAGAGAAGCAGTAGCACTGTCATGGCTAAATTAAATTCTGTTTGTTGCTCTTACACAGTTGTCTTTAGAAAACTCTAAGAAACTCCCCAGAAGTCTAAGGACTTTGAAAAGTCCCACAGAGATCTTAACTGTACCCGGAGGATCCTGACAAGCTTTATAAAACTTATCTCAAAAGCTTTACCTGTGACTTCCAGTCAGTGGAAGAGTTTGACCAAACTAGGTCTGGATCGATATGGTTTTTACCACAGAGAGTTTTCAAATTATGATTTGATATTTTCTGCCCCAAATACTAACTACAATCAGGTGAGCACCTCAGTCACTGAACTCTACCTGACTATTGGCTGGTTGGGGCTGGTGCTGGAGCAGCTATGTCCTGAACATGCGGCCATTTTGTCCATTCTGCAGAGGATATTGGAACCCTGGAGATCACGGACAAATTCTATCTCTGCAGCTTGCCTGGGTGAAAATTTCTACTGCTGTTCTGAAAGCTTCTCAGCCATGGCCTTTTGCTGAGTAATGTAGTGTTTTTATCACATCTGAACACTGCGTCCAAATGCAATGTTGTACAAAGCAGTAAAGCCCAGCAACAAAGCAAAATCAATAAACACAGTGCAATTCTCTTTTGTGATTCAAGCATTCTGTTAAGTTTTGGATATGATTACAGCTGCAGAAACCTGTTTTCCTGAATCCTAACAAACACAGTTTGCTTTACATGAAAGCTTTTCAGTGCTTTGGCCAATGCTGGCTTTGAACTTTTTTTTACAGGTTCAAGCTTCAGTTTGAGTCTAAGTGTTCCTGTATGAAAAAACAAAAAACAAAAAACAAAAACCAACACTCCAAATTAAAATGATACATTTATTTTCTACCCCTAGTTAGTATGCTACTAACCAGAAGATGAGAACAATATGTGATATAATCCTATTTTCACAAAATTTCTATATTTAAAAATCTTGCCTAAAAGATTTCGATTTCTTTGCAGCCAGTACTTTGAGATCTGATAGTTGCCCGTGAGATGGTACTTCTTCAGTCATTTTATAGAAAAACTCCACTAAAAAGATTAAATAACCAGTCTGGTGGAGATAAATAATAAAAAATGAAGCAACAGCAAACTTTCAGAAGATGATTATTTGGTATCAGAGCTCAAGAACTTCCAGTGTAGCAAAACCAGAGTCTCTTTCAAGGGTCCATTCTGTAGTCCAGTAGGATAATACCAACATTGAAACCACCTGTCCTTCACAATCTCACTTCACTCAGTCCTCTGCCTTTCTAAGCCAGGGGACCACTAGTTTCCCTGGTAGGTCTATGGATAAGAGATGAACTGGGCATTGGCCAAAGGTCCAGTACTGCTGACTGTTTGGGATAACAGACATCTCCTTTGGATTATCAAAACCAATGAGATTTACACCACTCAGAACACTAGAACCAGATAATCCCCACTCTGTATTTGCAGAGCCTCTGGCACTGTTGCTTGAGTGATGGGCCCATTTGAGCATGAACATGTAACAGCTCACACTTCTGCAGATCTTTCCTTAGGCAGCAACAGAAAGGCTGCAGAGCTCACAGCAAAGGGCGTGGGCCTTCCCACATTTGTTCCTCCCTACCCTCTGACCTCAACTTTCTTCTTCTCCCTCCTCTATACTCTTGCTCTGATGCAGCTCTGGAAGAGTTCAGAGTGAGTAGGAGACGCTGGTGGAAAAAAAGCTTCTTGCAGTGCTGAAGGAGTTCAAGCTGCTGTCTGCAGGACTTTCATGGGGTAGGTTGAATGTGTTGGAAGATGGACGAAGGTGGATTTCAAAGCTTTCTAAAGTCCTCACCTACTTCTTGCAGGCCTTACATTACTGTCTTCTACCTACACCCTGCAAGGCAGAACAATACCAACTCTCCAGATTTCCCATTATCACCATAGTCCTCCTGTTGCAGAGTCCCACTGATTCTTTTCCACCACACTTTCTTCTCCTGAAGTCCTCTTACCCACTTTCTCCTGCAGAAGAAAGTTCTCCCTTGGACTTTTGTTGGATGCTGGGGAGAAATCCAGTACATCTAAACCTGGGAAGGACCATTGTTCACACCCCAGGCGAACAGAAGAGCATGGCACCTGGGCTGGGCTCTGTTGTTGTCCTCTCCCATTGCTCCCAGCCAAGTGTGACGTGAGTACATAATGGAGAACACTATCCAGATCTGTGGTTGTAACTAACTTGAGTGCCAATAGCCACAATCTGAAAGAGCATCTCAACAGTGTGAGAGGATAGTCTTTGTGTATGAAGATGAGTGCTTTCAGACCTGAAGACGAGCATAAGGTCCTTGGTAGTCCAGCTTCTAGTCAACTGAAAAAAATCTTTGCATTTCCTCTGTATTTACTTTGGCAAATTGAGAATGTGCCATTGGTAAAGACAGGAAGGGACCATTGCTTCAACAGGACTTGATCTCAAAGGAAGCTGACAAAGAGTGCTGTGCTTAGGCCCCCAAACCCAAACTATTTGGACCATCTCAATCTAGCCTCAACAAAACGAAAGAACATTTTCACCTCACCTTTAATAACCAGTTCCCAAGCATGTGAACTAATTCAACAGCCTCATGCTGTGTCTGCACTTTTTGCAGCATCTTATACATGACAAAGAAATCTAAATTGACCACAGAAATTAATTTAGTGCTGCAATTATTTCTCCCAAGGCAGTGTTTGGTGTTAAGGCCTACAGTGCTGTATGTATTTTTTTCTTTCATGTTACTTCTGGGCATGGTTCTGTATGATAATTTTTTTTTTTTTTTTAGTTCCCCCAAGATATTGTTCTGCTCAGTCATATGAAAAATAGGAAAATAATGCACCTTCATCCCTGTTCCACAGACAGGTCATTCATCATTGTAAAATCGACTTTACAACCTAGGAGGAAGCTGCTCCACGCTCTGAATAGCTACGAATTTCCAAAATGTATTCCCAAGAGGCAGCAGGCCAGCAGTCACAATGGAACTACAAGACACCTGGGAGAACTTGTACAATGGAAACACTGCTCAGGATGGCAGTTGCCCTTGATTTTCCTAACAGGAGCATATAACAATATGTTAGAATTTGCCTTTTCCAATAGCTACAGATATCTGATTTCTTTTCAGGTCACTGAGTTACCTAGATGGTTCGTCTTGAAATATTTTTTCCCCCTTATCAACAATTTTTTTTCCCCCCCATTTAAATAACACATGGGATTGGCAGAAGTAAGGCAGAGATTTCTTTCCTTATCTAGTGACTGGCAACCATGGCAGTAAGCTGGAGCTTGATGATCTTTAAGGTTCCTTCCAACCCAAACCATTCTGTGATTCTATGATTCTATTATTCCCCTTGCACTTTTTATAACAATTACCAAAATAAAAAAATTGGGGTGTTAATCTATTCCAGGTGGTATCATAAGTGCCCTGAATGTATCTGTACCCCTGATATCTGCCTACAGGATCCTGAATGCAGAGCTCTGGGGCTGAGAGTTTTCTGACAATTAGAGATCATTTGTGTCCACCAAGTAGAGATGGACATGCTCCTGATGTGGTTTCTGCTTGAATGTGGCCTTCTTCAGCCACTCTGTCCAAGCAAGCTCCATCTGAACATGGAGTGCTGAGTCTCCAATGTGAGCAGGACAATGTTTCGGGGTACCCTCAGCCTTGGGGGTTAGCAGAGAACATTTTGTCTGAGAATGAGATGTAAAATCCAGCAGTCAGGAGCACAAGCAGGGAAAGCACAGGCTTTGTGCAGGAAACACATGCTTTAAGTAGACAGAGCAAACTTGTTGTTTATCACTCAACTTCCCAGATTCTACACAAACTTCAGTGTACACCTTATCCCCATCATATCACCTACTCGGGCAATGATCCAGCTCACGTGCTTGCAAGTGGATCCTGTTAAATGAGAACTCTGCTGCACGCGTGTGTATGAGAGCTTCAACACAGCTGTAGGTTAATAGGCAAGCAGGAGGAAGACCCCTTGTGGAGCAGATGCAATGGTGTGTTTCAGACCTAAAGAGAGCATGGGTTGAAACAGGAGCTGGGCTATCAAAAAGTCAATGGTACAAGGCAATACAGCATGTTAGCAAGAGACAGAAAAGTAGCCCAGGGGACAAGAATGGAGATGAGCCCTGGGGCAGATTCTGGCTATCTCTTTGGCACTCTGTATATTGAAAAATAGTACATCTCTAGGAGAGAGATGGATGAAGAGGTAAAATCCTGCTGGGAAGGATGAGTGGGGAAGTTGAGAATTTATTAGCTCAATTTTTAAGCAATTCATTTTCCTTTTCAAGAGGTTCTTAAAAAAGAAAAAAGAAGCCAACGAGTCAAGAAGCCTAAATTAACTAGGAAGGTACTTCAGCAGATCAAGGGCTTGATTGTTCGGTGGTTTGCTTTAGATTCAGGAAAAGGTGCAAAATATGCAACAAATATTACAGAGCAAGGTGTCCCCATGGCTGCAGCTGCAGCTCATGAGCTGGAGTGTGTGTGCTATCAGAAGTCAGAAAGTCAGGCACAACTTGCATGAAAACGTACGCAGAGGGAAAAGGTACTGGAAAAGGAGGTGACCTGACCTACAGCACTGATGCTGCTTCTTCATGGCATAGCGCATTACAGCCTTGTGGGTGAGCTTGGAAAATGAAGAAAGGAGGAGAGCGTTGGGAAGGAGACTGGCTGAGAAAGATCCAGGACAAATCCATACAAATCCTCACAGCAGTCTGAAATACCTTTGGTATTTCCCAGCCTCCCATTCCAGACACCACTGACCCTGGCTGGTCTCTCCTGCTATCTACGACCCAACACCTCTCCACTCAGCCTCCTCCCTGCACTCCTGGACTGTATCAGTCTCTTACAAAGCTTCAGGTTTCCAGCCTCCTGACCTACAGACACCAAAAAAGAGTTGCAGAACTTCTCTCCATGCACACAGCAGCCCTGTTACAAATGGACTTTGCCTCTTCTCTAGAGCTGTCTTGAGATACATCAGCAAAAAAGTCTGCTCCCTTCCGATTCATGGAGGGCATCATTGGAAATCAATGCAAGATTTGCTCTTTTTGGCCCTAATCTTACTTCTCCGAGTGAAACTGTCATGGCTTTGGACACCCTGACCTCTCCTGCTCTGCCTGGCAGCCATTCACAGGAACCACAATAAGGTCAGATTCTTACATATGCAGTTGAGTTGCTACCCAGCACTATCCAGCAAGAAATAAACTGGGTTTCAAGTATGTGCTAGCTTATCTCCTCCCTCACCAGAGCAAAGCTCATAAGAAGAAAATGTGAGGCCTCCCCGAGGGTGCTGGGAAGACACGGCAGATAATGGGAAATTTTTGGAAGGAGATTTGAGAAGTGGATTTTACTCACTCCCTGTATTGATAAAGGCTTATCATGCTCCTTTGCAAAAACAGAAACCACATGGCGAGACACTGTTTTTAAATGTTAATGCATCTTTAGAGAATAATCAGCAATGTTTGATGGCTTGTGCTAGCTCTAGGAGAAGCGTCTTTGTTGTTTAAGAAATGAAACAGCATTCATCTGGAGTTCCTTGTCATTACTGGATGAAAGAAAGGTTATTTCTGTAGTTAAAGAGAGGAGGAAAAGAAAAAAGAGAAGATGTGAATGATAAACATTATAAAATACTTATCTTTCCAGATGTCTCTGGGATAATGTGAGCTAAAAGGAAATGCTTATCTCACAGAAGGACAGCTTTTGGCAACATACCTTTTATACAGAGCTAAATGCTTTTAAGAGCATGGGACAAAGGTGGAGGGAACTGCTTAAAGCAGTGAAATACAAACCAACTGGTGCCCCTTCAATCCTATTTCTGCATCACATTGTGACCTTCATTAAGTCACACAGACCTTAGTGTCTCACTTTTTAATTCAGACAATAGCTGGTGTAATAACCACCAGGAGAAGCATTTTCATGGCCCCCTACAAGCTCACCCTTTGAATGCCTGGAGTTGCATGAAAAAATATTTTTAATGTAGCTTGTTACATGCACTGTCAATTAAAGGAGCATTCCCTCATCAGTTGGTAGCATCCAGTCCTGGATAGTCTGTGGCCATTCTTGACAATGGCTCACATCTAAAAAATAACAAGTTTTCGGTGCTTTCACTTCAGATGTCAAGGAAGGAAAACATGAGGGTGCTTAATCAAACTTAAAGCCTTTTTTGATATCTCTTAATATTAAAGTGTGAGGCTAAAATCACTATTTGTATTTGACATTCACAGACACTTGCTTTTAATTTTATTTTTAAGATGATGTCTGTGTCTCCTAATTTTGCTGCCTCATTCTGAATTTATCTATTTGCTGCTTTCTTAAAAATTTCCTTGCTTTTCTTTATTTTATATGCCCTACTGACAGAATGTAGAAATCACATCAAAAGAGGAAGAGTATTCCTTTCTGAATAGGTGTATTCTCGTTTCTTGCTCCAGCAAGCTGCTGTTTCACACATGACAAAAGGATTCCAGTCTGGAGAGAATAATGCTTAATCGTTAATAAATAACTCCTACAAATAAAAACTAGAAGTGAAACCACGATCAGATGAATTTTCCTGGGAGGCAGTCAGGTTGTTGTGTGACCTTGGATGATTAATTTTACATTCCTGTGTCTATGCTTTTCCCTCCTCTCATTCTTCTGTCTTGCCTGCTTCACAATCAAGGTAGTCAGGACAAGAACTATTTCTCATTATATGTACATTTAGCAGTGAGCACTATGAGTATTACAGCACAGTAAAATGCATGTGTGAGAAGTGGTACCTCAGGATAGAGGGAAGTGTGCACTTTGTGAATAATGAAGTGGATCATAGGGTGACAGACATCTGTGATAGCAAGCCACAGTTCTCTTGAGTCCCTTGTTCCTTAGTGTGACCATGGCCTGGGGCAAAGGTGGTGCAGGGGGTCTGTAACTGTGACATGCCTCTGCAATAGTGGGACAATGTCAGGGACAAGAATGTTTGTGGGGGGCTGGTATCATGAGATCACTGGGACATGAGATGGAGGTGAGATATTCTTTCATGGCCAACATGCTCTTCAGGTCTCTTGGTGGCATTCGCACTGGCTCAAGGCCTACCTTGTTCACCTCACTTGCAGGGTCACCTCTAAAGGACAACTCCCTGTAAAGTCACATTCCTGTTTGAATATCATAGGTATAGGACCAGAGACTCCAAAGACTGCCTGGCAGACTCCATCTAATTTATCTTCCATGCAGTGATCATGCAGTTGATTTGACACAAACAGGACGGTCTGGGAAGGATTCTTCCCAGAAGGCTCTTGACATTGTTTGCTTCAAGGGAATCTGGAATGAACCTGGCTTTCAACCAGTGCTACAGGTACCTGATCTCATCTAATTGCTCCACCTCAGAATCCAGCCACTTCAGTTTGGACAGTTCAGATTTGGTATAAATGCAGCCCTTTAACCCATCCGTACTGCCTAAACCTCAAGAAAAGTTCATGCAGCGTCAAATGTATACCTGACTCTCTAGTCCAGCCCATGGCTGTGGCTCCAAGAATCTGCTTGATCATGAGGACCCTTCCCAAGGTGTCTACTGATTAGTGGGGTTGCATTTCCCACCAGGAAATGCAGGCTGTTGGGAACTGCCCAGCAGAGCCATGGAGCCTCAGGCAGGTAGAGAAATTACAGTTCTTCCTGGCCACAATTTTCCCTCCCAGTATGGGGGAAGGAGCACCAGCTGCACAGACACACATGCCACGCACCTTGCAGTGTTTCTGCTTTCAAGCAAAACACGTTTTCTGCAAGTCAGTCAACAAAGAAAGAAGGATTGGTCTTAGGACAAACAAACAAATCTACAATAAAAGGCAAAAAGGGGACAAAAAGAGAGGGAAATATTTTCTTCTTACAGTCAGTTGTGATTTCGTAGGGGGAGTTGAGGCGTGCGTCCCCGCAGGGCGAAGTGCTCACGTACAGATGGAACAGGATGTTCTCCTGCAGCCTGTAGCCTCCCTCTTTTAATCGCACGAAGATTGATCGCTCCCAGTCTTCTCGTCGTTTGCTATGATCACAAGAGAGGTTCCAGGTCATTTGTTACACACCAAATCAGAAACAATTCTGCTCTTTCTATCTGTGTTTTTCTCCGTCTTTGTTTGTTTTTACTAGCACCAGGCATCATATATTTTGCTTGCTGACGAGGAGAGAAAAACAATAAGTGAAGAAATGTTTGAAGGGGTCAAAACTGTCAATGTGCTTTGGCTTGTTTACCTGGAGTCTATTCTAAAAACAAAGCACAGATGCATAAACACGTTGATTTTAAAGAGGTTCTGGCACATGAAGAAAGACAAAGTTCTCTTAGACTCTCAGCTGAGAAAATCAGCTCTGCTCATCACTGTGCCCAGCCACGTATTTAAATCCCATTAACGTGACTGCAGCCAAGATGCGTGTTCATATGCTCCACTGGAAAAGGTCGCTAACAAAGCACCCAGAGTGTATGACCCAGTCAACCCTCCTGCTCCCCAGGCATTGCTCTCCCTCCCTGTTCAACCACAGCTGCCCATAAGCTCTCCGTCTCAGCTAGCAGCACCTCCTTGGTCACTTGGCATTTCTTGAAATCAGAAAGCATCCTGAGAAGTGCAGACAGAACTTGCACAGGCTCCTTCTTGGCTGAGCTGAAAAAGATACTTACTGAGGTGAAGCTTTTGTCTGTGAAGTGGTTCAGCAGCTAGATGGGGACACAGCACTTACGTTCCATTAGCAGCAGCTGCCGGGGAGGCCCAGCCCTCCCCATCCTGCAGTTTGCAGCAGCTCGCATTAGGGCTGTGCTGTGTGCGTTTCTCAGATAATTTACATTTGTGAAGACATGGGTGATTTCACTGACAGACAGCTGCTTCTGATATATACATTTGGGTGGTGATTATCATTTTGAAGGTGAAAATGTGATCAGTGAAATTCTAATGACAGATGCTGATGCTCTGGTCCTTCCCTCAAAAATTCAAAGGCCTTTTTGTAAGAATGCCTCTGAGTAGAGCTGCATCTGCAGGTGGTGGTTTCCTAGAAGGCTCCTAATAAGCCGAAGCCCTACCCATTTAATTCACACCAGGATAGCCCATCAAGTGACACAACTTCTGCTCATCTCTGCACCTTCCATCAGTGCAAGCAGGGCTGCTTTTACCCAGCCTCAGAGCAGTCCTTGAATTCCATCCAAGCTGCCTCTGCCTGCTTTCTCCTGGTGCAGACTCGGTGTTATTGAAGCTGTTTGGCTGTCACTCTTGCATGCTTTGGGTGTTTTGTCATTTTTTGATGCGGGGATGCGTTTGCTGTCAGGAGGAATTTACAGGCACATTACCTTGCTGCCAGAGGCAGGGAGCTGCACCGCTCCTTCCTTCTGTGGGCTGCAGTGGAATTTCTCAGCCACGCTAATTATACCATCACCCTGATACTGCTCTCTGAAATAATAAAATACCTACAAATTAAGTCCCGCTGCTTGGACTTTGGAGCAAGTACAGTTGGTTTTAAATAATTCACTGCAAAATCAGCTGGGAGAACCAGAGCTGTGCAGTCCTGGCATCTGCTGTGATTATGTTAAGCCTTATTAGTGCCAGGGCAGCTTGCTCTACCTGGAAACAGTTGCTAGGTAGGGTTGGAGCAGTCATTTTTTGGGCTGGGTTGCAGGAGTTCACAGCAATCAGCACCCATTCTATGACTATTCCTCATGGATTAACCTTGCACTCTTCCTCGTACTGAGAAAGGTCTGTGGCCAGAGTGGCTGACAGATTGGGTGATGGACAGCGGATCTAAACATGAGCAGCTCCAGTGAGCCACCAAATGAACCCCTCCATACCACATATGCTTCTGACCCATTTCTGGTATGGTTTTCTGGGGCTTGAACTCAAGCAATAGATTCCTCCCTACCTGGTGGTTGGATGGGTTTAATAATTAAGCACTGAGAATATTGTTATAAATGAGTTTGGTATGCAGTATCATCAACAGTGGCTTTGCAGAGAGCCTCATTTGTGGGAGGCTTGGGGGATGTCAGACTCCAGGGACATGCAGTCTGTGTAAAAGTAGCTGTGTGGGGCATGAGAGGCATTTCTGCAAAGTCACTTCTCCCCCAGCACTTGTGAGTACCATGCAGTCACACACACCTGCACAAAGCCATGAAGAATGAGCCCATAGTAAGTGTACAAATGGAGTTCATTCAGTGGGTGACATCAGTGTGTCACTTTCCACTTCAGCCAGTTTGGCAGTGGCTAAAAGAGCAGAATATGTCCTTAAATTTTGCCTGCTGTGATTTATCAGTAGAGATTTAGCATTTGAGGCAAATTCAAGAAAAAACAACTAAGAATGTAATAAATTTAATCTTTTGTTTAAGTCCATTATTTAACACGCATGCATTTGTTTTGAGCTGATGGCACGAACATTTTGGCATGTACTTGTGGTTTAATATATGTGTTTTGCCCTAAAAAAAGAACAGAGAAGCTATTTTTAGCATGAATATGTAGTTATAGGTAGTTTCTACTGCTACAATCCATCGCTCAGCATAGAGCACAGCATCCTAGAGAAACTAACAGAGGGCTTAAAAAGGTTGTGTTCACTGAGAAGGTAAAAAGAGGAAAGTAAGAAATAGTAGATCTACAGCAAGCAATTGTTTATTTGGGGGGGAAAAAAAAATTGAGTGGACTGGATGAAGACTTCCTTACTTTTAAGATCAACAGTAGTTTGTATCTAAATCTCTTGAAGAACTTCTGTCAAAATCATCCCTCTGGCACCTCTAGGGCCGCTACAACAATAAGACCATTACAGTGTTGATTTATTTTAAGAATAGCTTATTAGTTTTAGTTTTCTTTAGTAAAGAAGTGTTGGATTTTTTTCTTCCCTGTTGGTCTGTTGATACAAATAAACCCACTGAGGTCAATGTGAATTTTACAGCCATCATTGAGAGATAATCAGACTATGATATTTGTGTACCTTTTGATGGTGAATTTTAGAGAAAGATTCTCAAAAGGCCTTTCTCATCCTTCTTTTGTACATCAGAAAACTCACGTCTTACTTTTCATCTTTTCCATGAAAGTATTGAGAACTTGAGGATTATGGTTGTCATAAAAATGAAATCTGGGAGGGGTAGGGGTTTTAATCAGACTGGCTAGAAACTGTCAGGTTTTAGTTGTGCTTTTAGCTTTTATTTAACTCAAGCTCTAGACAATGAATTGTTGAAAGAAAGTTTCCTTTTGAAGTATTTGTCACTCTTGCTTCTTAGAGAGGATAAAGTTCCCATTCTGGAACTCTCTTTCAAAAGCAAAATCGCAAAGCTGCACCTCTAACATTTAACAATATGGAGAGAAAGAAAAAATATAATTTACATATTGCTGCAACTTTGGCTTGTAGATGGAACTATTCCATGATTCACATATCTGAAGCTGTCATCCTATACTCTCTTTACAGCAATGGAAATAAATGGCAATTCATCTCACAATAAATACCGTAATTAGGTCTGCTGAGTCACACTCCATAGATGCTCACCTCTCACTCCTGATGACACAGTAGACACTGGAAACTTGGGGTATCCAGTCCACACTTGGCCGGCTAACTTGACATCTCAAGCAAGGTGTTAAGAACTACAATTGCCTCAGCGAATCCATTTCCCCTGAACATTCGCTCTCTGTCCTGGCCCTTGCCCTCTCCAGCTTCTTTGTCTCTGCTCTTTGAAGCTTTCAAGTTACATTCAGAGAAGAAGAAGTTTTGCATCCACTGAAGTCAATGGCACTATTTGTAAATGCTGAACAAGTGGTTTCTTTACAATAATGTCACACTGAAAGATAAGTCTTGTATTGAAAATTCCTGAAGTTTGAAATCCATGTATGGAAATCAGTTTGAGCAGGTAGGCTTGGTGAGAGGACAACGTGCGACAAATAGGGAATACTGACCCATGGAATAATCTTTCCTGTTTCATAGGGAGAGATGGAAAATTTCAGCTCTTTGAGCCTGCAATGTGTACTATGGTTTCTCTATATTTTTAGTTACAGAATCATCTTTTTGTTTTCAGCGTGTATACTAGTCTGTACAACAGGTTGCTGGTCCAGGAGAGAGAGAACTTGAATTGAGTCAATGCAAATGTGCAACAGCATAGAAGTCCCAATTCTGAGGAGCAAGTATGCAGGGAGTCAGAGTGAAGCTGAATTAACACATCTGTCCTAAAAAAACTGTCTTAGCTGTGCAGCAGTGCCACACGGCTTCTCTGCCAGTGGGAGCATCGTCTCCTTTTGTAAAGGAAAGGGGTAAATGTGATTTCAATATGCTGACAATGCTTCTTTTTTAAAAAATTCATTTGGAATGCTCCCATTTTCTCACTATATGGTGAAGCTCCTGATGATGGTGTAAAACTGATAAGCAACAAATACTGGAATTGGAGAATATGTTACAGCACACAGTTTTTCTTCCACATGGACTTTAAGAAAGCAAAACTTGATTTGACAATATCTCTATCTCTGTCTTTCAAAGCTGCTTAGCCTTGACAATTTTGGTTGAGATTTTTATTATTTGTGCTGGTCAGAGAAGCGGTGGTGTCTGATCTTGACTGAACAGGGAGTGATTTGAAGTTATTGTGAACAGAGCTTGTGCTGCACTGAGGATTCTCTTAACAAAAGACTGTTAACATTGATCCAAATAAAATAATAATATGACTGAACATGTTAGGGATGTGAATCAATACAATAGTCTGAGATACAGTGGTAACACTTGTTTCCCAAGAGACTTTAGCACAAAGCAAGAACTAGGGCTGCTACACTGCTGAAAACATAATTTAATGTAAACTTGACAGCAATTCAGATTGAAATAGAGAGAATATTGTTTTTGATTAAACCCTTCAAGGCTTTTGTCCTCCTTTGTTAGCCAAGCTCATCTACTCAATATACTCTTCTCTTCAGTCCCAGCCTGAAGTGAAAATAACCACTATTCCTATTATCATTGCTTTGGAGCCAACAATGTTATAGGGGCTCACAAGAGCACACAGATTAATCCTTGTGCCTGTGACCTGGTGCAAAGCCTTCTGAAAACAAAGTGAGTTTTTGCACCGAGGCTAGTGGCCTTCAGATAAAATCCCATCAAAATGCAAGCAAGAATGGGAGGAAGAAGTATGGTCTATACATAAGGGCTTTTTGTTTTCTTTCTTCGCTTCCCTCTCTCCTTTCTTGGTTCCTTCCATGTAAGTAAACATCACCTCAGCTTGACTTCTGCTTGGATTTCATAGGACCAAATAATAATCCTAGAAGGGTTCTCAAGTCTCTAGACCAACCTCCTGCTCAAATCAGAGTCACGTTTGAGACTGTTTAAACCAGATGACACAAGACTTTATTCAATTGGGTTTTGAAAACCTGCAGGATGGGAGGGCGACTGAACAACTCTGCTGGGTGCCTTGTTCCACTGCTTGCCTATTCCCATGTGGACAATTTCTCCTTATATCCAGACTGAACTTCTCTTATTTAAGCGCTGTCCAGCTGTCTGTCATCTTCCCACTTTGCACGCCAGTAAAAACCCCAGCTCCACCTTCCTGATGACCTCCCATAGGTTTTGCTGGGTCAGCCATCCTGTTTCTCCAGATGAATGGAGATGATAAGTGAAGTCCCAGGACAGACTCTGGTGTTATCCTACTTGTGAAGATCTTCCAGACAGTGTATGACTCATATAAATGGTAACAAGGGAAGTCTGACTGAAAACAAACAATAATTCCTCCATAGTAACTCTAAAATGCTATGACATTTTAAAACTTCCTAAAGAAGGAGTGAATGAGAGCATTTTGTACTTTGGCAAGAAGTTTACTGTACTGTTAACAGTCTTTGGTTCTCTGGTGAGTCAATGAAGGCATTAACTATCAGCAAATCACTTCCTTGAGGTATTTCAGCACAGCAAACAAGACAGGAAAATGTCTGCAGAGAGCAGAATGACCTCCTTCCAGTGTCTGGCCAGTGAGTGATGTTAATAAGCCTGCACGTAAGGATTTGTACAAAATCGTTAGGCTTCATAAAACACAACTTTATGAGTCATGTCTAATTGCTACCGAAAGGAAACCAGGTAAAGTAAAGGAGCTCATGACCCAACACTCCAGACTGTCTAATACTCATTTTGTACTGTACACAGTATTGGTCCTTCATCAGCCAAAGACTCAGAAACAACAACATGAAGAAAAAAATATTTCAAATGCTTGGAAGATGGATCTATGCCTCTGAAGGCAATGTAGCATTCAAAAAGCATCAGCAAAATTCATTTACCTTAAGTGTAGCTCCAGCTGTGAGTAGAGGAAGTGAATAAATGCCCTTCTTGCCACAATTTCTGCGTGGCAGTCGTTGACCACAAGCCCTTGGTCATTAATGTATTCCCCATTTATACATTTGGTACCCGATGACAGCACAATAACCTGAGCTTGTCTGATGTCCAAACCTGTAGAAAGAAAAACAAAAGGTTGTGAAATTGCCCAGAGGTGAGCATGATATCATAACTGCTAAAGTTCTCACAGCCCACATTTTGATGTGGCTGTAGAGACAGCCTAAATTGGATGCTTGTTGAGGTGCAGATATGGCCTTGGAATATTCAGGAATCTCACATTTCAGTGTTATTAGTATAATAACAGCTCTATTTCAGTCTTGCTGCTAATTCCAAGATAAAAGCTTGCCATGAAGTTTACTTGTTAAATCAATAACTACATCCTAGCAGTGTACATGCTGTAGAGAGGTAATAAAGATCTCCTGCAGTGCTGATAAAAGTGGCTAGGTTTTTATGAGCTGTTGAAGACATTTTCTGGTGGGAACACACACTCCCTGTAATGTTAGTTTTCATTGCTGTTGCACTAGAAGTGCTAAATAAAATGCAAGTAACACTTCTGGAGCTGCTCTTTAAAAATGGCAGAGAACAAACAGATCTGATTCTCAGTACAGTCTCCTTTTTGTTTTTCTGAGAGCAGCTACATCAGTGCCTTTTCTGCTGTGGCCTCAGAGATGGAGCATCCCTTTCTGAGATTGGCTCCATCTACTGCCTTTCAAGATAATGGTGAAAGGGAAGGGAAGGGAAGGGAAAGGAAGGGAAGGGAAGGGAAGGGAAGGGAAGGGAAGGGAAGGGAAGGGAAGAGGGAAGGGAAAAGATGTGCCTGTCTTGGTGCAGTAAGGCACTGGCTAGGATTAAATCTGCATTGTAGCAAAATGCTCACAGAGTTCAGCAGGACATGGGTTTCATTGGCAGACAATTTGAAGGAAGAGCTACGAATGAACTGAGCCCAAACTGAAATTACCTATTGAACAGTACATTTCAGAATGCATCTCTCTGAAAAAGAGAGAACAGCGGAGCAGCTCCTGGAGAAAAAAAAAGAGGATTTTTTTCTGGCATATAGGTGTTTCCTCCAAGCATGACAAAGATTTTTAAGAGGAACAGACTGCGCTTGGCAACTGTACATGTATGCACACATACAGCAGAGCAAGCCAAGCTTGGTTGTGCCAAGTAGTGACACTAAGATACCTTTGGTGATTGCTTAACCACTGGCTGCTGCTCCAGGGAGGGGAGAGCACCCAGGACATTCTGTGCCCTCCCCAGCTGTCTCACATAGATATCCATAAGGTGACTCAGTGGAAACAAAGACTGCCTTTAGGTATGAATGAATCCCTCAAAGTTTCTAACATAGGGTGAGTAGAAAAAATATCACCATAGGCATAATGCTTTTGGTTTTCACAAATTTTGCTTGAGAATGAATACAAAATCCATACACACATTCAGTTTGTTCTTATTCCTATGATCTGATTTTAGCTGTGAAAAAGCTTTAGGAGTTATTTTATAAGGTCAGTAATCTGTTTTTCTTATGATGAATTCTGTTTAGCAGCAGAAAGGAAACAAAAAAATTGTAGAGATTTTTCACGGTTGGGGCCATGTTTTCTCATAAGATCCATGGGCTGGATCTGAGAAAACAGCAGAGCAGAGAAGGAAAGAATATTTTAAACATAAAAGGATGGTGTTGCTGGTAATGCATATACCAGGAAATGATTCCAAAATTATCTTACATCTATACCAATATGATAGCTCCATCAGTAGTCCAAAAGATTTGGTATTATCACGACATTGCATCATTGTGATACATGGGGAAGGTATAAGTAGATTGAAAGCTCAGGTAAACATCTTCTGGTCATGGCAGTCTCAGGTAGAAGTCATTTGTGGTACTAGTGCACATCATGTACACCTGTGTCTGCAGTTTCATCTCTCATTACATTATAGTGTGGCCATAACAATGTACTTGGCAGCATTCAAATACAAAACCACAAAGAATACCCACAAAAGTTGAAGCTGTACGATGTTTGCCTACATGGGAGAATGCAATAGAGAAATTAAATTAAAAAGTGTTTATGTTTATCCTGGTTGTATTACTAGCTGGAAAGTTGAAGTGGATATATTGTTCCATGTATACCAAGAAACATATTTATACTCTGTACATCAGAATTGCTTTGGTGCTTTCGGGGCACTGCCTTCATGAGAAAAGTAATAGGTTTAGATCAGATTGATGCCCACCTAGTTAACTGTGTCCTTTTCATGGGCTAATCCCAAGCATTTCATAAGGCACTGTGCATACTTCTTTCATTTGTGATAAGAGTCATGTGGTTTTTTTTTTGTTGTTGTTGTTTTGTGTGTGTGTGTGTGCTTTTTATTTATTTAGAAATGTTCACAGAGTCTTATTTTCCACTGTATAGTAGAAGCAAAGCAGCAAGAGGCAGTTCCCTAGTTGAGAAACCAACAAACCCTACCTCAGTCTTCTTGAACCTGAAGAGCTCCACTGATACTCCTCAGGGCAGTGAGAAATGCTGCTCCCTTCTTTCATCCTGACTTTCTACTCCTTCCACCTTCTGAAGTGTGTCCTTCCTTTTCCCCTTTCACCCTGCACTGGCTGTACCAGGCTCTGCAAACACCGAGTGAACCATCTATAGAAGCCATCCTGCTCTTCAGTGCATGTGTACTTTACTCATTCACTGTTCCCCAGTCAGCCCAGTGACTTATGTGATGAATTTTAATATTTCAAACTTTTTTTTCATAAACAATCTTTTTTTCTATCATGAATGCATAAGGATCGACACATTCAGTGTTTTCTGTGAGGTTTGGATTTGTTCACAAATGAAAAACAGTCATACAAAGGCACCCAACACTTACTGATGAATGAGAATATGAGTAATATGAATACCTCTGATGTTGTTTGCTATCATAATGTTTATCCACACAGTAATAGCAAAGTCTGCTCAGGATGTTAGGTTTTGGGTGAATTAGCTCCATATGCTGGCTTTCAGTGACACAGGGCCCAGCAGGTAGTCATGTGCAGACGTGGCCTGGGGTGTCTGCCAGGCCTGGCAAGATGCACGTGTTTCCACAACATCACTTTGATGTTGATGTTGCCCAGGGCTGGAGTCAACAGTTTCCAAGAATCTGCAGAACTGGTCTGAGTGTTAAACATTAAGTCTCCATGTATTTTTTATTTGCAATGACAGAAAATATAACCCATGTTCCTCCATTCTTAGAAATACCCAAGAGTTATGTCTCACTACGAAGGCACTCAGAAACATAGGTGTACATGACTTATGCATCAGCTCTGAAATATTTACACCTCACTGGGGAGCCAAATGGAGAAAGTGATCTGTGACCAATATACCACTGCTCAACACTACATGTGAGAGCACCCTGAATTGTGAGAAATGCATCCAACAGCCTGACAGTTTCCTAATGTGTTTGGGGGCATATATGTTAATAGGTTGTTCTCTCACATGCCTTATTTTGTATGTGCATATATTTGGAGGTTTACCCCTGTGAAATGCCTGATATTGCTTTTAACAAATGTAGGGGGAATTTGTCTCTGAGAATGAGACATATGACACTCAGTTGATGGTGGAAAATTTTAACACTGACTGATCACATTGGCATTTTAGGCAGTATTTCCAGCTCTTGAGTCTACATGCGTGCTTCAGTGATTCAGAATTAAAAAGATCTTCTACATGTTTGTCTAGCTTAAAATAAAAAATAAAAAATAAAAAAAAATAAAAAAAAGGAATTGCCAAATTTTGTATTAATACTTTACAGAATCACAGAATCATGAGATTGTAGGGGATGGAAGAGATGTCTGGAGATCACCTAGTCCAACCCACTGCTAAGCAGTTCCCTACAGCAGGTCGCACAGGTAGGTGTCCAGGTGAGTTTTGAATATCTACAGAAGAGACTCCACAACCTCTCTGGGCAGCCTGTTCCAGAGCTCTGTAACCCTCAAAGTTTTTCCTCATGTTCATAATTTATTACTTCCTAATTTATTTTCCCTGCAAAATACTTCACATTTCTCAAGTGATTTCTGATTACAAGTATCAAGTTACCTCCTAAACATCAATTAATTTAACCTCTAATGTGTCAGACCTACACAGAGCTCATCTTTAAGCTATGCTGAGGAAAGCATTGGGTGTGACAAAATCCTAGCTCTAACCTGGCACTATCAGCCATATGCCACCCTCTCTGCTTTGGGGAATGCATCAGGATATAATCCCAGAGCAGCATGATTCTCACCAAGACCCATGTTCTTGTTGAGGGAAGCCAACCTCAGAATAAAGACCCAGGAATCTCACTGTGTTCAGGTGATTTGACAAACAAGGAGAAATGGGCTACATTATTATGACCTTAACTCCTGACCCATTGATTGTCAGAGTACATGAAGCATTTCCTTCCCTCACTGCCTTGTGTGAAAGTAATGTTTGAGAAGACATTAGGCTAGAAGCAACTAGGTGAGCGATTTATAACACGCACTGGCATTAGTTTTCTATTATTTGCCTAAAGACTCTTAATAGCTTTCAATTTGAAGAGGAAATGGAGCAGGGGAAGGAAAATTGGGGAGCTGTGTCAGTGTGCAGGCTGGGGACTGGCTAACACTGTGCTCACAAGGAGAGTGAGAAGGGAATTTGCCACCTTTTCTTTTCCAAAATGGCACCAATTAATTAGTTGCATTATGGAACAAAAATGAGGTCATAAATGCCTCACCCACTCTGATGGCAGATCCCATCTAATGACCTGGCAAGGTAATGAGCCCTCCTGGTGCTCTCAAGGTCAGGCAGGCTGTGTCCCTTCTCACAGCCAAGGGGGACCTCAACCCCACTCATACACATCTTTTTGTGTCAATGATACTCCAGGCCTTCACACCACAGCTAAGCAGCTGAAAAACAACTTGGTTTTTCCACAGGCCACCAGCGGTGGGATTCATTTCAGATATCTGGAATAACTAGAGTTTAGATATCTGTACGTGAGCTAATTGCAGTAAACTCTCTTTACAGTCAGTGGAGAGAAACTTTCCTGGGAGGTGATTCATCTGGCCTATTTTAGATAGTCTGAGTTATGCCTCAATAATGCCACTTTCTCATTGTGAACTCTGAAGACCTGTAACCATCCAGCAGCAGCACAGTTTTATACACTGCAGACAGCTGCTTGTGCTAAGATTTCTCTTGCATACATTCATTCATGAATCGAAACTTCCCAAATCATGAAAGCAAAGTAAAATCAGTGCCTTTTAATTTTTTTTTTTTTCATAGAACCATAGCATCGTTTGAGTTGGACGGGACTCTTAAAGGTCATCTAGTCCAGCTCAATGAACAAGGACTCCAACAGATTGATCAGGTTGCTCAGAGCCCTGTCCAGCCTGACTTCAAATGTCTCCATGGATGGGGCAATCTGTGCCAGTGTCTCACCACTCTCATTGTAAAAAACTTCTACCTTATATCCAAACTAAATCTTCTCTCTTTTACTTTGAAATCATTTCTCCTTGTCCTATCACCACCTCTAGCAGGCTAAAGAATCTGTCCCCTTCCTTCTTATGGCCCCCCTTTAGATACTGAAAGGCTGCTATTATGTCCACCTGGATCTTTCTCTTCTCCAGGCTGAAAAGCCCCAGCTCAGCCTGTCCTCATGCAGAAATGTTCCATCCCTTGGATCATTTCTGTGACCCTCCTCTGGATGTTCTCCAGGTAAGGTCTATGTCTCTTCTGTACTGAGGACTCCACATCTGGATTCAGTACTCCAGGTAAGGTCTCACAGCACAGAGTAGAGGAACAAGATCACCTCCCTTGACTTATTGGTCACGCTTCTTTTGATGCAGCCCAGGATATGGTTGGCTTTCTGCACTGCAGAGGCACACTGCTGGCTCATGGTACAGCCATCCACCGGTATCCCCAAGTCCTTTTCAGCAGGGCTGTGCTCGATCCTTACATCCCCCAGCTTGTACTGATAGTGAGGGTTGCAAGACCTTGCACTTGGATTTGTCGAACCTGAAGAGGTTCTGCTGGGCTCACTACTGAAGCCTGTCTATGTCTCTATGGATGGCATCCCATCCTTTGAATGTGTCAACCATACCGCATGGCTTGGTGTCATCCACAAACTTGCTGGGGTAATTTTTCATTTTCTTTTCCCTACAATAATTGATTATATATATATATATATATATTATTAATGTTAATATATCCATAGATTGTCATATTGCCCTGAGCTGGGCTACTGCACAAATAAAGCAAACAATACTGTCTTTTCCACGTGATCTCCCAAAATATCAGTCTTGCAGCCACAGAGTTTGAATGGAGTGGTTCAGAAAGATACTGACAGAAGAGACAGTAAACAAGAAAAGTATGTAGATTTACTCAGCAAATAAGTTCGATATGAAGAACTGGATGACATGTTATGGACTACAGTTATGAGCTCAGCCATAGTCATAAAAGCAAACTGTCTGCACCCATCTGTTTCCAGACACAGCTCTACCAATAAAACCAGAAGCAGAGTTTTTTGGCTAGTCTAATTGATGTTTCGGCTGACTTTAATAGAATTACTCTCACTTCTAGTGTGCTGTGATCATTAAGACCTTCCATAATACAGAATTCATAGCCCTGCATATTTATGTGTTGGGAAAGGAAAATCAAAATCAGTAGGTAATAGCAAGAGATGTTGACTGCTACCTGCAATCAGAAAACAGCACTTGGTGACACGAAACTTGAATTGCACCTGCCGTATGTTGGAGAACTTACTTCTGTGAAAATCAGTGGGCTTAATTCACATCGAACAGAATGGAGTGTGTAACTGCTAATGCCAGCATACAACTGGGATCACACTTTGGCTTCCCAGCAGCTGGCACAACACGGAGAGAAACATCAGTCAGTGTGCGCGTATCAATTTCGCTGCATGTTTTAGACCCAGCTAGTGGTAATGAAATCTATCTTCTGATTCAACATGACACTGTGAAGACAACTTACTGCCTGGAACATATTCATTTTAAATTGGAAAAAGAATAATCAGAAAAATCAGGTGTGATTAATTAAAAAAAAACCCTGCACCTCTTTTACTGGGTTGGAGACAACTGACACAAAATACTGTGCAGTGAAAAGGAAATCCAGAAATAATGATGGTGTAACATCAGCTCTTGTGAATAATTCATGGGGTACAATTTCATGTTATTTTAAATGGTGCAGCTTCTCTCTTTGATAAGCAATAATTTTATGTTCTTTCTTTACCTTTTCTAACAAGTCAGTCAAAAGGATTGTCTATTGTTATCTGCAAAACAGTGTATTTGGAATAATTTTTGAGGCAGCTTAATAGAGCTCTGATCACAGAGGAGTTTTTTTAATCCCTTCTACTCATAGCTGAATAAGTTCAGGTTTCCATTTCAGGTTTGTTTAGGGAAGGAAAATTTTTTGATGCTACACAGTCCTGACAAGTCCTGCATTATTTTCTGCTATCTTCTTCCATAGCAGCTTTACCATATCCACAGAATGGTTTCAATTTTGTAATAGAAGATAGTCAAGATATGAGAAGGCAGTGGCAGAGAAAAACTGCCCCTGGGGACAAGCCAGGGGTGCATGACCACTCCAGGACAGGTGCCTGAGCACCACCAGGCTGGAGACTGGGGCCACATGCAAAATGCTTCTGCAAAAGTAGCAAAGAACTCTTCTCCCTGTGCCCTCCAAAATAGTGCTCTCTGGAAGTCTTCAAGAATCATACAGATGTGACACTGAGGGACATGGTTGAGCGGGCATGGTGGTGATGGATTGATGGCTGAACCAGATAATCTTAATGGTCTTTTCCAACCTTAATGGGCCAGTGATTCTGTGAAAACACCAGGAAATGCACACATTGCTCTGAAAAGGAGCTGAAATATTTGCCCTCTTCAGTTGTGCTTGCTTAGGGCTCAGTCTATGACTAGCAGTGAAGAATGTCTTCACCCATGTCCATCAGTCTGGGCTACTTTCATCTGCCACGTAATTTGGTGATGCACTACATCTCCCTCTTCTGAGATTTTAAGAGCAGTGCCATCAACATGTGGTGAAATCAAGAAAGCTGAGGCACAAGATACATGGGTGCTTGGCACAACATGCTTTGCTCACAGGTTGTGCACTTCCATCACTGGGAGCTCTGCTGTCCCCAGGTCTGTGAAGGGAAAAAAAAACACTCACCACTCCAAAAAATGGACATGCAGCCATATGACAAGAAGTGTACAGAGCAGGTACAATTTACAGTATGCATTCAGCTACTAGCAGTATGAATTTGCCAGTCATAAAGAAGTCTGAATAACAGACAAACACATGGCTAGCAAATAGTAGGAATATAGCAGTTGCTAGCTGTGGAGTTAAAGACATTTAGAAGTGTAAATGAAATGTAGACTTTGAAATGCTGGAGCTGTGCAGGGATTCTTTTTTTCTGCTGTCAAAATACTGTGGGTTATGTGAAAGGTAATATGTAGTATTTCTGTGGGAGGAGCAGGTGCAGAGGGAGCTGCTGGTGGGTAATCCTGCTGAGGGCTGATGTCTGCAGGGCTCCTCATGTTCTATGTCATAGAGCAGGGGCAGCACTCTCTGCCAATGGAAGCCAGGCCCATGGTTTTGTATGAAAATGGCCACGGCTCTGCTTTCAAAGCTGGGAATGCCCAGCTTCCCTGTACCACTAGGTGCTGCTTTGTAAACAAAGCCCAGGTCCAGTTTCACCAGAAGAAAAATTTCTTTTTGACACAGGGTGGTTTTGAAAAGCTCAATCAGATCTCTTGGTTCCTGTCAAAGAGCTCTTGCACTTAATTCATTTTGCAAGATGCTCCTATGCAGGTCTTTTCAGTAAATCTCCTTCCCAGCCCAGAAAAGAGCCCAGGCTGAGGTGAATCAGAAAACAGGGGTAAAATTGCAGAGGGCTGCAGAAAAAAGTGACCTGGACAGAAAGAGTGCAAAAATTAAATGTAAAAACCTTTTCTAGGCAATGCCTGTGAAAGCGGTCTAAGTGCCAACAAATAGCTGAAGGGTACAAACTCCAAGGACAGAAGTGGGTACCAAATGCACAATTTAGGGCAGTGTGACTGAGGACCTTGGATGAAATTGCAGAAAATAAAAAACAGCCCAAATAACTGGCAAGAATGGTTAACAATGAGGACTATTAGACTAGAATGCTTTCCCAAGGTACTGTTGAAAGCCACGTTGGTAATTGATTCATTTAAATCTAGATCAGAAAAATGCACTCAGGAATGCACTACAGGGAACCATCTTGTGCTTGCAGGGAAATGGACTGGTCTCTCCCGGTTCTCATTTCCATGGTCCATTTCTCTCCTTTCCTTAGTAGACAGAAAGTAGAAAATCCCATCAGCTCAGCTTCTACAAAGAATGGAGGGAGACGGTGCTGTGCTTGCAAGCCCCAGTGTGTTCCCTTCCCTTCCCTTCCCTTCCCTTCCCTTCCCTTCCCTTCCCTTCCCTTCCCTTCCCTTCCCTTCCCTTCCCTTCCCTTCCCTTCCCTTCCCTTCCCTTCCCTTCCCTTCCCTTCCCTTCCCTTCCCTTCCCTTCCCTTCCCTTCCCTTCCCTTCCCTTCCCTTCCCTTCCCTTCCCTTCCCTTCCCTTCCCTTCCCTTCCCTTCCCTTCCCTTCCCTTCCCTTCCCTTCCCTTCCCTTCCCTTCCCCTTTCTCTCTGTGGGGTTTGGAAATCTAGAGGAGAGGAAGAGTGGAGGGACGGTCAGTGCAGACTTCCACACGCTTCGCCCCATATCAAGTCCATGAGGACTAAATTAACAGTGGCAGAATCAATGCTATTTGAGGGTTCTTTCATGTGAGTGTGAACATCAGTTCTCTTCAGGAACAGAGCTATGTAGCAGCTTACAGATAACTTCTAATTTTAAAACAAGAGTGAATCGCACTTTCCTTGCCAGGTTCTGCATACAGATATCTGTTTCTCTAATAAATGCTGTGCCACTGATATCTAAGTATTAAGTAAATTGACAGTCTTCCGTGCTAGTGAGATCCTTAATTAGAGTGAGAAAGGATGAGATCCTGAATGTGGATTTTGGCAGGTAAGTGCAGAAGAAACTTATTCTCAAATGTTTTTTCTTAAGTATACTTTCATTTTGAAAATCTCCCTATCTCTTTTACTGGGCCACAGAGAAATCCAGTCGTAGATGTCCCTTTGCTTTTATTCACTAAGAAATGTCAATCTTTCAGATCAGATGCACTGTTTGTATTGGGACTGGACAATGTCTAGTCTGGCTTTCCAGAATGAAAATCTGAGCCTCCCAACTCCTTGCTTCATACATGTAAGGACAGGAACAGAATGTCTGCTTTCCATTTTCGTGTTTTATGTTAATTATCATCACCTAGTGGCCAGTGCAGCAATGCGTAACTCAGAAACAGGGCTTTGCCTACATCCAGGTTCGGAGAGGTATCAGTTGCTATTTCGTTCAGAAATACTGTTTAAACAACAAGAACCAAAAGGTCCAGAGACAGTCAATGATTTGGGATGAAAGGGTCAATGTCTGTGAAGAACCAGCTGCTCTGAAATGGAAAACAAGGCAACCAGTGGGCACAGCGGGGATGGAGATGTCTGCCTCAGGAATACTTCAGATGCCTATAGCTTATGCAACAGGTGGAACGTGGGGGATTAATTGTCTCCTCAGGTTGGGTCATTCTACCATGGGAGTTCCTAAACGTGCAGAGAGAAGAGGGCATTCTCTCATGTTCTTGTTGAATCTCTGCTATCAAACAGCGAGAAGGACAGATTTAGGTTAGACAGTAGCAGCAAGGAAGGGCTGGAGTGCTGACCTTGAAAGGGTTCTGTATTTTTCCAATTTCTGCTTAATATAAAATATGTAACAAGGGATGGGGAGATGACCTTAAGCCTGTTTTTTTTTTCCCCCCCCACTCTGTGCAAGGGAAGTAGGCTGCACAGTCACATCTCATCTCGTATTTTCTGTCTCTAAGACAATATATCTTGAATCATTTTCTACTTCTTAGCACCAGTTTATCAAAAGAAATGGAGAAACCTCCTGTACCACTCTTGTGAGGGGAGTACTTGCAGCAGTATGCTTAAGCCCATGTTTTCAAAGAAGTGGTGGACCTGGTGGAACCACAGTTTCAACCTCAGACTGTCATTTGGGCTGGAATTTGGAAATCTAAATCTGTGGGGTCACAGAAATCCCAGTATGCCCACTATAAGTCTAGATCATACAGTGCAGAAATAGAATTGCAACTGTGGAACATGGATGTTCTAATTGAACTCAAAGTTACTTAGAGAGATTCTGAAGATTATTGCTTTAAGGCTTTTAGCAACAGAAAAACACTTCTCTGAGAAACACAATGACATGTATGGTTTCTAACTAGATAGCTAATGTTTTAAAATGATTCAGGAAACCCCAGCATCTTGTGGTAATGTGTCAGCTTGGGCACATGTAAGTAGTGAATAACATTTCCAAGAATGACAGATGAATTTGGGCCACCTCCTTAAAAGCATCAGGAAAAAGAAGCTGAAGAGACCTCATGAGGTTTTCAAAAACAAGTCAGCAGTTTGGGCACCCAATTTCCATTTCAGGAATCTAAGTTTCACTGAAAAACCATACATGTCTCAGGGGAACACAGGTGCTTAGTATCCATTTAACTATACTATGCAAATAGGTCTGGAAAGCCTGAGTTCCTCCTGTGAATGTCTTCTTGAGGGGATTTGCCATGCTGTAACTTATTCGATTCCTCCAACTGTTTTTTTGGATACTTGAGTTCAATCTGGAATGGAGCAATTGATTTTCTACACAGGGCCTGCATTTTCTACTGTATTTTACTAGTTTCCAACTTCCTACTTAAGCTAAAGAAGAGAAGGCAATTGGACATCAATATTCTTGATTGTTTTTAGATGTCAGACTTTATGAATCTTAATATACTGTAAAGATCCATGGAGACATATTGTCATCTTTACTTTTTTTCTGTTATTCCACTTAGCAATTATTAAGATCTGTTCCATGAGGTATAGATGATAATTTACCATCTTTTATCACAGCATGAAATTGCTATTAAGGGATCTTTTGTCCAGTTCATCTTTATTTCATACAAGATAACTGAAAAGACCTCGTAGTTTGCTTTTAACATCAAAATGATTGTCAGACTAAAAAAAAAAAAGTAGAAAAAGGATAGAAGAAGAGAGAAAATTGAAATGAGAAATCAACTTATAACCTTTTTCTATGAATGCCATGCTCCTGTGAAAAGGACTGAACTTTCTTAATGCTTCATTTTTAACAGAAGGCATGACAAAAGGTTCCTATTGGTATTTAAACTGCTAAGATTTGTCAAACACAAATGGGAAAATAGTGTTTAAATAGCAGTCTCGTTTTGCCTATAGTAATTATGGGAGGGTTTCTTAGCAAAAAGGACCTCAGCAGTCAGCATCTTTGCAATGAGCAGCAGGTATTCTTTACTGGGTTCACTGATTTCATGTAGAACACAAATGTATGCTTGTATTTGTTCAGAACTGGCAAAGGCAAACTCTGTCAATGATGAGGATAAACACTGTGAATGACACCTGTGTTTAGATCACAGCACTCAGCATGAAAGATGAAATATGTCTCCCTCTATGGCCAGCCATCAATATTTCTCAACACCCTTTCCTCCTTTCTCTTGGTCTGCTGTCTTTATCTTTTTGTCCTGCAGGGTTGCCAACTTCAAAATATAAAAGCCAGTCCCTGGCAATATTGAAGAAAGGGCTGGTATGGACATTTGGAACACAAGCATTGTCCTGAGAACCTTAGATCCCATTAGAACTGAATAATTCTATGATTCCGTGACCATAAGTCTACATCTAAATGAGATACATCTAAAAAGTCGAATTAGGGAATTTTTGAGAGTATTTTAAAGATATGTCTGCTTAGCAGCAACCAGAAAATCTGAATATGACACAGAAATCCAAGTCTGAGGACTTAGTCTGATGTACAGTATTATTCTCAACGAACATGCCTGAATCTTTCAGCCAAAAAGCGTTACAATCAAGTTCATTTTTGATTTATTATCATGTTTCAATTACTATATTACATCAGATAACATCACATCAATCAGTGTGATAATTTGCTCTTACCTAGGCAGAATTTTTGAAAGAATGTCTTGGTATCTACTAGTCAAATGTTACTTTCACAAAAGGTATCAATATTTTAAGTTTCATCACAATTCAGAGCAAAGGATATGTAAATACATTGGACTGCAATGTTTTGCTGACTAGAATTTGTTACTGTGGAACATTTACAGTCAGTCAATAACATCATTTTCTACACTTTTTTCCCCCCTACTTTGGAATTTGCCCTGGGTGCCACAGCGTAAGTCAATTATAGAGACTAAATGTAGCTCCCTGGTTTCCCTGGGAAACTGAAATGGCAAAAAAAAAAAAAAAAAGAAAAAAAAAGTCAGAGTTCAGGAAGAGAAAAGCAATCTAGCACAATTCTGTTTTGTCTGTAGCGATTTTGTATTATCTCAACAGTAGTTACCACAGAGTCACATTGTGCTTTTTACCAGCTTTGTCTGAAAACCCTACAAGCACAGATAAATCTGTCTCTAGTTGAGATTGTATTGAAGAGAAATGAAGGCAAAAATAATTTTTTTTTTTTAAAGAGTTGTACATAATACCAAACAAAACTATACATTACCAGATTTGTTTTTATTGGTATCATTAGTACGTTATTTTCAGAGATCTAAGCTTTCTGACAGAAAAAAAAAACATGATAAATCTGTATATATTTGATTATGTGATGGGAAAAGCCTGTCTGTGCCATATTTGATCAGACTGTCAAGTTCCTTGCTCCCTTTGGGGATGAAGAAAAGACCACAGAGCTACAAGTTTAGTACAGGAAATGACACAAATGGTGAATTATTTGTCATGCGATGTCTGGCAGACATTCTTAAGTTGGAAGGAACTTGGATCTTCCTGGAAAACATGCCAAGATAAGGCTGTTCTTAGCTTTCCATCTTCTGTGAATCGGATTATATCTGTGAATCTACTTCTAGGGCTCCACAAGACTAGTAAGGTATTGATGAACTGGGTGGTTGACAGGTTGGGGGAATTCATAAAAGGAAATTCAGAGTTAAAACAGAAGCCTTGAGAAAAATAGTTTATGAACAGAAGCACAATTATACTTTGTCTAAAGATGACTAAGAAGAATATGAAATATGAATGTGTAAAAACCCACCAAAGGCATGGGACTCATAAAGACACAGTGGGAGGACTCTTTCACTCCTTCTCCAAAGACAAGGTGCAGGCAGATGGCCAGGATTCTGGCAGGGTTCTGAACAAGCTCTTTCCCTTCCCTAGCACTGTACCTTCTCTGCAGCTACAATTTTAAAGCTATGACTCCTCCCCCCATATGATAACGAGGTTTTGAACTGTCCCTCCTATGTCTGCTTCTTCAGTGACAGAGCACCAAGTCTGCATTAGCTCCATCATATTTGTTTGTAAGCTGATCCAGGCCTGGGTCTAAAGGATGCTGGAGCTCTACCTTGGCAACTTATGAATGAGGTGAAAGTCTTACAGACAAAATACACGTTGAGTGTAGGAAAGCTGAGCAGGGTCACTGAGATGAGGACATCTCCACCTCAAAAATTTGTTAAGGAAACAATTCTTGTCTCCTGTAACTTAGGTTCTTCTAAAAGTCGAACCTTTTTTCTTTGTGGTCCTCCTGCTTGGAAAGAGCTCCTTGAAATAAATAAAGGTCTCCTCTTAGTATTGAATATGTCTACTGAGGTTCTTAGGTCTCGTATACCATGTCTTATGTTTGTACAATCATAGAATTATAAAATCATAGAATATCCTGAATTAGAAGGGAGTCAAAAACTTCAGCAAGTCTAATTCATAGTTCTACATAGGATCACCTAAAAATTAAATGGTGTTCTTTTTAAAACACTGCATCTATGCAGCACTTCAGAAATGGTAGTCTCATCCATGTCTGTCAATGAAAATAGATGAACCATGATGATATACGACTTATCCTGGAAATAACTCATTTTGAACCAGAGATGGAAAATACTTCTAGGTCAACTCTTCTATTTCTAACCACTGGATTTCACTGCTCACTCTTATCACATCAGAAAGAAGAATAAGTTACTCTGCACAGAATTTGTAGAGGAATCTAGGCTCTGTGGTTGGAGAAGACCCAGCAGATAATCCTGTCTGCATCCTGCTGCCTCGCAATATTCACAGATGTTCCTGTTGAGTCAACCTAATACAATCATTGAAAAGAACCAGGAAGACAAGCCTGGATGAATTATACATGCCCTTCCCCCGTGAGCTTATCCCTTCATTTCTAAACTCAATCCACCACTCCATGTGTCTGAATGAGAATGAAGTTTATGGCAGCCTCTCTACTGCTGGCAGCCTCATAAATACTGAGGTGCCTGCGCTGAGGTAAGCTCACAAGGGAGGAAAAGCCATTTATGCAACAGTTTCATCAATGAAATAAGGATTTCTGTATGGTACCTGTCCTTCAGTTAAGTCTTACCATGCATGAATATAAAATTTTGACCCTGTTGATAAGCACTTCTTGTGGTCAGAGAAGTGCAGAATTAAAACTGTGCATGCTTTGGGTTTCTTGTCTTTGGAAAGGAACCAGGCTGAGATTTGCTTTTACTGTCAGTCTGAAACAAAGTTTATGGTGGCCTTGTACAAACAGAACTCAATTTTTCCAAATCTTAAAAAAAAAAACCCAGTTAATAAATAATACAGCCTCGTTATTGATAACTACCAAACCCCCATCTATCAGAAAATGCAAAATCAGACAGGTCTGCATTTTGTCCTGTAAACACGGAAATGTAGGGACATATTTATGAATAAATCTTTACCTCCGTTGCCAATATTTTTTATGTGAACCTACTTGAGGTGTAAATATTTAATGCTTCTTTTCTCTGCATTACTATTTATTGTTCTGTGTGGGAGCAAAGGCATCCTTCAATACTGTGGACTAGGTAAATAATGTATTACTTAGTCATGAAAAATGCCAAGGAAAATAAATGAGAGGATAGGATATCTTACCTTTGGTCATCACAATTCCTGCAAGAGTTTTGTGGCGTGCATGCATGGAAGTGAAATTGTCTGTCAGCTCCTGGAACTTCTGTGTAACCATTTGGTACACGGAGTCCGCAAAGTCCTGAAAGACACAGTCAGAAAGAATTCTTTCACTTTCTTTGATTGAAGCACCTGGGCGTTTCTGCAGATTAATCACCTGCTGTCAACTGCTGAGAAGTTCCTTTTAGAATTAGACACCACCTACCTGAGCAGAGATGAAAGGAGCATCTCTTTTGACTGCCCTCATCCCCCTCAGATTTGGCTGGTGTGAGGTTCTAAGGCCAAATGAACTGACTTAAAAATAAGACTTGTATTGACTCGGATTAGTGGTAAAGGGACTTTTCTTGAGCCTCCTAGCTGTTGATGGAGGATCAATTCACAGAATATGTGTTGGTCCTGTAAGATATGAAGAGGTGAACATCTGCCCCACAAAACCATGTGGATGTGGGTTAGATATCACCAATGTCAAAGTTTACTGTTTCTCAGGATTTTTATTGTCAATGAATACTGAGGAAGGAAAAATTCCTTTAGACCACTGAAGCCTAAGAGCTGAGCTGAAGACTGGGTTACAGGTAAGGTGTCAAAAGACTGCAGTCAAGGTGAGTTTTGATGATGAGCTTGTACTGAGGTAGAAGTCAAGCAGGGTAAGAAGTCTAAGTAGTGAATTCTGTAGACTGCATGCAAATGTGAACCTAAAACATCTGAGGTGCTCCCGAGAACACTACTACTTGAACTGCTTCCCTGCAGAAACATTTGGTATCCTTTAGTTCACCTAATCTGTGCACTTTGGTTGGCAGAGTCTTTCAAGCATACATTACAGATAAGTCAGCAGAATGCTGTTCATGAGCATAAGTTATTCTCAGAGTGCTTTACCAGTCTGAGCATAAAAAAGTAAGATACAAAGGATTTTTAATTTGAGCCATCTGAACTTTCAGGTAAAACCAAGCTGCACCTACAAATCCTTCTGAGACCAGCTACTGGAGACCAGAGATTACTCTGGGGTGCTGGATGGAGACCTTCTGTAGACTGTTTGGTCCCAAGTGAGCATGCCTTTGTTAGGAAAGGTGTCTTGACCAAACAACAGTTCCTGTTATTCTTCTGGTGTTGGGCTAAGCTCACCTGGGATGATGTCCTGGTACAACAGGTCCTCTTGTAGGTGGGCTCATGGCACACAGGGATAAGACACTGAGGGTGATATTCAGCTTCCCTTACCCTGAAAGCTCCATGGTCATGCAGAAGTAAGGAAATATATCTAAGAAGATCTATTTATTTTTTCTTCTAAGACTGCTAATAATTATGAAAACATGTTGGTGAAAACATAGTCTTTTAACTGGGAGAACACAGAACTATTTTTTAGAGAAAAGCAGATTCTAATTCACCAATATTTTTGGTAATACTTGTGCCACTGAGAGCCTCTACAGGCTGCACACCATATGTTTCTACAGTTTGTTGATGAAAGTCAGCTTAATTTTTAAATATTATTACAAGAAATATATACAAAATTGAATTAAATAGAACACAACAACAACTAGACAATCTCCTTTTCATAAAACCTGGAATATTTTTTTCCACGGACAATCCTTACTAGTGATTGCAACTTGATCAAGTACATAAAGATAGGATTCCTTTTAAATGGCACTTTTTTGTTGTTTTGCTAAGTGCAGCTTTCAAAGGTGTTGCTCTTGGAAACAGCCATTTACCCACAAGAAGGAAGACAGTTTAATATAACATGGAGTAAAATGTGCTGGCTTGCTTCAAAAGAAGGAAAGAGGCATTTAAACTCATCTGTGAGATACATGCAAAATACTACACTAGAATTAGATGAAAACTAAGAAAAATTATCAAAACCAGTTTGACAGCTCCTAAATGGAATTTCACTTTGACTGCATTTAAACCTCTTCTAATCTAATTGTCCACAACCACCATGTGAGCAAGGTATTGCTCATACAGTGCTTCTGAAGGATGAATTTTGGGTCAATTCTCATTTGTCAAGCATCAAGGCACCCTTGTGATATAAATGCAATTATAACTGCTTTACAGATGAATGAATGAAGGCACTAAAAGGGTGAGGGACTGGTCCAAGGGAATAGCATGGAGCAGGGCAGAGCCAGGTGTTCTGATTTACCGATGTTCTGGCTATGCGCTCAGTGCTGGAACGCTGCCTGTCTTTCATAATATGAAAGTTTGTTTCTAACTTGTTTTCCCTACTGGAGAGTGACTTCATCCATAACGGAAAACTAAAGTGTATTTGCAGTACAGATATAGCTGGGTCCCATATGGTGGACTGAAAATCTGATCAGCTTTATTTAGACTAGGAAGAAAGGGGGGAAAAAAGGAGTATAACAATAAAAATATCTGCACCATCATTTTAAACAAGCATCAAATCACAGATTTCATCTCCTGCAGCACTGCAGTTCAATCCATGCCTGCACTTCTAGAGTACCCTCCAAATCTGCATCCCAGGGCATTTTGCACTCATTAAGAGTTAATTAGCTTAGAGGCACATGCAATTCCTAAAAGAATCATTTTAAAAATGCTAAATAGAACAAATAACTTTTAACTTTGAATTTAGAAATCCCTACTGTCAGAGCTTTCCTTACTTCATTTGGCAGTAGATTCCAAAGCCAGAAAGCTCACTAAAGGCAAAATAATGACATGACTTCAGATAACATTTAGGGATGATAAGGAATTCAGCATTTACTGATCTCAAGGAGTGACCTGGGACATTAAAGAGTAGCAAATCCACTAAATGTGGAGCTTCTCAGCTAGAATAAATCAGGCAAATATTTTCTGTCTTGAATACACTGCCTAAAAGGATGCCAGTGAAATCAATAGAAGCAATGGAGTAACATACATGAATAAATGGAGGATGCGGGAAAACCAAACAAAAACACAGTGTCTAATCCAAGAGGTCATTTAAGGGCAATCATACTGCTCTATCTTTGGTTATTCCAAAGTACAGTGAAAAGAAAGAAAAGAAACAGTCTATTTTGCATGTAGAGAAAAATAAGATGCCAAGAGATGTGGGACATAGCCCTGTGAGGGGTTTGATACCCCATAGATTGATGCATGCAGTGCAGTTTATGTTCAGAGTTCTGAATAATGCAGCTCTGAAAGTGGGCCCAGTGACAGGGCAGGGTGTAGGGTTAGTTTATTGATATCGATAAGTTACAAGATCTGTAGTGTGCTGCCTTTGTCTCCAACAAACTTTGTGCCAGCCACACATGCTGAAATCAACAGCAGGATTTCTGCCTATTTAATCTTTAGACTGGCTTTCAGTGTTTGTACAGAAACAAAACAGATAACAAATTTATTTAATCCATACAAGACTGATATAATGGAGGCAAGTGTTCACACATTTACCCCTCCTTAGTTTATAACCTGAGATTTTATTTCAGAGATATTCTTGCTTTACTATTAAACAATAATCCCAGAGTACTAGAAGGTACACGTTCCGGTTATCTTTCTTGATGGGATATGAACCAGAAAAATTCCACTGTTGATGGTCATTGTGAGCCTGGTTGAATTTTTGGGATATACAGTAGACTATGTCATCTGCCATCAGAAAGAACTTACAATCCCTGCACAGAAGAAACCAGTCTTGATATTCTCCATTAGCAAAAGAATTCTCAGAGAGAAGTTGCATTTGGTGATACCATAGTTCTTACTGCCAGATATGAGTAAGAATAAGAATCTCCATCTGGAGTAAATACGAGAGCCAAATACATCTTGGCAGCTTCAGAACAACTACCAGGTTGGTAGCAGAAAAAGGGAAAATTTTAGAAGATGGAGGGAAAAAAAAGAGTCAAAACATTCCTTGTGAAAAAGAAACGTGATTACAGAGTAATAGCAGCTGTGGGCAGGGAAGGAGAAACTAAAATGATGTGGACAGTCAGAACTCTGACCAAAGAGCTCCAAAGCCCCACTGCAGGCAGGGGAAGTGTGCCTGGCTCAGAGATATTCCTTCAGGCTCATCCCTCAAAGAGGTGAATTCACATGGCTGGGCAGGATGAGCTCAGTCATGACAGCTTTGGGCATGTGCATAGGTACCCAACGTGTTGGGAGGAAAAAATGCAGCTCTACAAAAGGACTGACCTTCCAGATGATGTGCTTCTTTCAAATATACTGCTTTGGTTTGTTTGCTCTGAAAATCTTGGCATTTATAGATCCTCCCTTAGATTTTTTTTTCTGTACAAACAGTATTTGTCTCAAAGGCAAAGTCTTTGAGATCAAATCTTTACTTTTTCTTATTAATACAGTGAGGGATAGCAGTGAGGCAAAGAAGCTTGCTAGACCCACACTGAGACCCAA
This sequence comes from Gallus gallus, assembly GCF_016699485.2. Taxonomy (NCBI): domain Eukaryota; kingdom Metazoa; phylum Chordata; class Aves; order Galliformes; family Phasianidae; genus Gallus; species Gallus gallus. Next base: position 10,509,601 of record NC_052533.1, read on the forward strand.
ATCTGCTCTTAGTTGCACTCAAGTCACGTACATTGCCTAAAAGCCTACTGCCAGTGGTGGAAACATCAGGAATCTGTTCAGGTACCTGGCAGAAGAAAGAAAGTAGACAATTCTAAAACTTCCATTATGAAGGGAGACTGGGATGTACTACATATTTAACGAGCTATATTTTATTGTCTAAAGTAGGCTGGAAAAATGAAAAATAGATGTCATTTCTACTAAAACAGCACTGTATTGTCTGAAGTATTCATCTCCCCTTGATTACCATATCAAATTAACAGCGTTATTCACAAGGGAAAATCAAATTTTAGATCTTTTCATTACTGAATCAAAAACTTTCAGTCATTTTTCAACACTAATATTTCAAATAGCATAAATAATTAAATGTGTTCAAGTTTGCAATGGCAGTCTTCAGGGTAAAACTGACATTCAACTGGAGTAGTAAGGATATTAAAATCAATAGATTATGAAGGAGAAAGCCTTTAGTAAACATTTGCTATTGAAATCCTGTCTTAGGGCTTATAGGGTTGTAATATCATAAAGGTTAGATATGCATATGGATGGGAAGAAGTATTCCACTATACAGATATCACCAAGGATGCTGTTCTTCCTGTCTCCCAAGTACTTTATTTTCTAGGATATTACTGACATTTTGGGGTAAATGTTGAATACAATGAATGCGGATCTGGTTGAATTAAATTCACAACTTCCTTCACTGATAAAAGGAGATGCACACTTACTTATTTTTTTTCTGCTCAAGGGAGAAACATGCACTATTTGACAGTGTAAGTTTGTATTTTTCCTGTGGAGTACTCTCAGTACCTAAATGCGAAGGGAAGAAAACACAGCACTGTGAATATCAATCCTGAATTGCTGGTTCTAGTCAGGATGTACAGCAAATTGCTACACAACACACTCCTTCCCAGGCTTGTAAATAAGTTTGCTGTAGCTAGTTGGAGATTCATTGCTAAGTGATTGTACCCTAGAGCCAATGAATTAGTTAGGGTCTTCCCAGGCACTACATCATCTTCAAGATGCAGCCTTGAGAAGAGAAATGGCAGGAGGTCATGGGCTGCCCTCCACCATCCATCATGTAGCATCAATTTAACTTCTGTCGCCAGGAGCTCCCCTGGTACAGTAAGAAGGGCTGAGCACAGACCTAGAAGACAGAAAAGACAGGGAAGGCCATGGAAAGAAGGAAGGCAGCCACTCAGGGGCTGAGTTCACTCTTGCCTTTCTTCCCAGGAGCTTCAGTGCAAGTCCCTTGCTTCAACATGAATACCATTTCTTCAGAGCTAAAAGCATTTGACTTTTATCTACTTCACAAGAGAGGCAAATGTCTTTGACAGTAATGAGAACCTCCAAACAGAGTCATGCAAGTACTTCTGTAGCTGGTCTGGGGGCTGCAAGAACAGCCCTCATAACTCAGCCTTCCTTCAGCATGCACAGGCTTTTACAGAGTACTACTCAAGGAACAAAGCATTTCCAGGTGGTGTGGTGGTGTTTTTTTTTTTTTTTTCTTTTTTTTTCTTTTGAGATGTGCAGTAATTATTTTTCTCCAATCATAACTCCTACAATATTGATCATTACGTCTCATTTTGGCTTATCCCTCAGGGCCAGCATATGTGGGCTTAGATTCATCCTATATGGATGTAATTTTATTGTGTCTGGTATGTTTTCATTTCAGCTGGACGTGCTCATATATCCTGTGTATATCCTGACTTAGAGAGGTCTCCTCATTCATGCCTCTCAGAGGGGACAGTACTTGTGCTTCACAGGCAGCAGCTGGGAACACGTTCCCACATGGAGATTCTAATGAAAGCTCCAATAACAACACATTTCTGATGCTGAATTTTCTCATCATTTTCTTATCAAGATTGATGGAGAAGATCAACTGCTTCAATTATTTCAGTCACAAGAATCACTTTCACCAACTCCCTCCAATTGTTCACAGTCCTATTACAAATGTTTTAGCTACATATGATGCTGAGCTATCATAATAAACCCCTCATTTCTGTAATCACCAAATGCTCTGAATTTGCTCTGCATTTGTAAAGGCTTGGCTGACCTCGTCTGCCTTGGATGTCTTGTCCGGACTGTGCAAGGGACTCATTGGCTCAGAGCCATCAATTGCTGGCTGCTTGTCTCTCCTCCTCTCACCCCGGCTGGAGGCTGATTGCTCTGCTAATTTCCCAAGCCCCACAGAATATATTTGCCTCTACACCATTATTTATATCATTAGTGATCATTTACTAAATTTCAATGCTGTGCTGGTTGCTGTATGAGGCAGCATCTGCCTGTGTGGCAGATGAAAAAATGAAAAACTGCACTGAAAAAACCCAGAATAGAAAATTCCTTCTTGTACCCACTTGGCGTTTGGGTTTCCCATTAACCCTTTGTCTGTATGAAAATAATAGACATACTGCTCACTAGGGCTGGGAGGATACAGCACGCACAGAGGAATAAAGATGGGACAAAAGTCAAATGGGATGGTTAGTTAAAGTTCTTCTTTGGTGAATCTCAGCATCTTTATGCCTGGAAGGTTTCCCAATGACCGCTAAATACCAGTTCATCAGATTTTGATGAACTGCTCATATATCCACTGTATACTCCACCAATGATTAAAGATGGCAGTAGGTTTCTCACTTGTGATGTTTCCAGAGTGGCTAAAGGCAAGCTCAGTGCCCTTCCCTCTGTCTGACATTTGACTCCTGGTACTAGAGAACCCAAAGGTCCCCTAGTAAATGTTTTAAATCTCTTCAGAATGTTTTTCACTCATGAGTGGAACGGAGGTGCTACACGAATATTCACAGTATTTTTTCTTAACATATTGATTTTTTTTCCCCACGAATATCAAGTCTGAAATGAGAAAAAAAAAACCAAATTTTACTGGAGGAGTATTTGGAGAGAAATGGATAATTTTAGAAACAGATAGCTATGAAGCAAGTCCTGCTATATTGAATCAGCTTCTGAATTTGTCCATAAGAACAACGATGTGATCTTGTAAATGAGATTAATCAATGCTAAATATCTAAAAGGAAATTTGTAGCAACAAGGGGAAGCAACAAAAATCAAACAGGCATTTATTTCAAGAGCTCAGTGAAAAACATGGTCTGCTTTCTCAATATATGCATTGACTACAAGGAATCAATCAAACTTAATATAATGTATCTTTTTATTTGTTTCAGAACCCCCTGGAGTGGCTGAAAGAAAATAGTACATATAAAAATGCATACTACAGAAAAAGGGAATACTGTCAAATCCAAATGCCCCAGCTCCTCCAAAAAGTACGGTTTTCTATTTAGAAGCAAGACATTTTGTATGTAGCTTTAATTAGAATCTTTAAATTCACATTAGTGTGTTAATGTTTGGATGCTAACAGATGAGCCCCTCTATTTGAGGTTGATTCATTACTGTCTGCATTCATCTTGCTCTAAAAAGATGCTACCAATGAGCACCATTTCAATGAATTTAGAGGAAACGAGCTTTTCCACTGACACGTACAGTTGTTCCCTAAAGGAAGCCATGCTTAGTTTCCAGCTTCTGCTGCTTTTGAATACAGCTCTGCATTTATCGCTCTGGTAATGAAGGATGTCCATACCAATTTTGCAGAATCATTCTTGAAGTCACTACTGCACCTGCTAACAAATGTCGGGAAGGAGGGGTTGTTTGTTTGCTTTTTTCCTTTTACTGATCCTTAACCCAACAGCCAACTTCCTACAGAGACACACATAAGGCTGGCTATGAGTGCTGAATAATTCACAACAATGAGGTAGCATTCACTTTGCAGCCTCGTGCTTGCTTTAGGAAAAGCCTCAGGTGTCAAGCTGTTGTACACTACAGATATCAAATTAGCACAAATGGGTTTTCTTTAACTAGATGAAAGCTCTATAACGCCACCAGCACTTGGGAATGGCTAACTCTGTGTAAGGGCTTTTACACTCTCTATACAATCTGCATTTTAGATTCATGTTATGAGGCATATCTCTTTAATAAAATCAAAGTTTTACCTGAGAAATGTCCTTTCAGTTTTCTACTTTCTTGCTTTATTCTTCATAGATGCAATTAAAACAAACATCCTTTGGAAACTAGCAGGAGCAAAACGCTTGTCGTATTCAATACTCTTGGCTGTCTAAGGTCCACTCCCCTCCTAAATGTACCCAGTTACCAGCTCGTGGGTACATGCTGAAAGAGGTGAGAGAGCTGTACTTGCTCAAATCCCTTGAGCACCACTTTGAAAATCTATGCCTGTGTGTTTATGGTACTCATTAAGGAGCTGCGCCATTAAGAGCCTTCTCCATCACACATATGCTTTGTTAGATAAAGCGGGGTGCAGACAGCGTCCAAAACAAATTTAATCTATTCTGAACTGCTGATCCCAGCAAGGCACTGCACAATTCAACTTTCTGAATCACTGCAGAGCAAATTGTATAATACACTACATGACAATTACTATACAGACATTGGAATTTTTCCTTTCTTGTTGTTAAAGATCTTGCTGTCATCTGCTGTAATGATTCTCAAAATTCAGCTGTAACCTTGCTAACAACTTTTTCCTTGGCTGGGAGGGGTATTAAGGCAAACTATATTTCACGTTACTTCACCCTTCTCTGGGCTTTTCCTCAAATGTATAAATAGCAAAGATGGTTGCCATCTACAGTGGCTTTGTGCCAGCAAAGGCATAATCATACTTTCTGCTGGCTCCCTGTTGCCACCCATGAACCCAAGAGAGCCATTTGGATTGGTATGTGCATGGCACCAGGGATTAAACTAGTCTGTTCCTCACTGTTCTTTACTGGACAAACACGAGTCATTAACATAACAATGCTGATATTAATGAAGAGCTTTACTATCATATATCTGCTAAGAACCTGCATCTAAAGCTAAAAATTCAGCATTTCGCCCATGAACTCTAATAATAAGTACCACTTCATCATCACCCTGCCCTCCATCTGCTAGAAAAGTGTCCACACCTGCAACATGGGAATGGCCTTCTGAAATCCTATCATAACACTTTTGGGCAAAGTCTGTTGTCTCAGCAGACCTGTCTTTAAGCAAGAGTGAAGGACCAAGCAAGAGGTTGGGAGGCTGCAGAGGGGCACTGCGTGATGCCAACTGCAGCTTAGATTTCTTTTGCAAAAATCATCTATGAGGAAAATGTCTCATTCTAAGAGAGTGAATTATTCAAAGTGGCCAATGAAAGAAGAGCTTCTTGAGAAGAACGAGACAAAGAAAATGCAGATAAACCCAGAAATTAAATTCAAAAGAAAATATTTTTATTTATTTAACTATTTAGAAGAAATCTCAGAGCGGTATATTTACTCCTACAAAGTTGATGATTAAGTTAAGAGACAACCAGCTTTAATATTTTGCTCAGGGAAGTCAGTGTCAAAGACAATAAATAAAAAGTGCAATTCTTACCTTGCAGAAAAGACAATACAAATATGAATAGATTTGTTTCATTGTCATGTCATACCTCTGGAAGGACACCTCTACAGGTCTCTAGGGGTGCTGGGGATACATACATCCCACGTACAGCCACAGGATAACATACGTATGTCCCAAGATTCAAACAATAATTCCAGGGAGAATAGCAGAATAACTTGCAGCTTCCCAGTTCTAATCTCAGCTCCAATAATCGATAAACCATGTTACCAGTGTGTGCACTTTTGAGGCAATCGTTGGATGTTAGCTCACTTGCTAAGAAGCACATAACCTGAAGGGCACCCCAATCAATTCTGCCCAGCAAGCTGCTGTCCTGCACTGCTATCAGCGCTCGTTGGCCAAGAGGAGCTGACACACAGCCTTGTTCTGCACTTTCTGGTCCACAAAGCTGCCCTGCAAAAACCTAGGTGTGCAAGAGCACAGAAAGGCTACAGCAAATTCTTGGGCTTGAGCTAATATTGAAGGCAAGGTAACATGCTGCTCAGAGCCCCTGAAAATAATAAAGGCAAAGAGAGAGGATTTAAGGCTGCCTGCCATTGCACATTTTCCTTCTTGTCTTTCTCTATCCCGTCTACTCCTGTGATTTTATATTTAACCATTTCTTCCTTTCTGAGAAGAAAAAAAAAAACACTTTTGTTGAGTGAATCCGTGCTGAGCCTCACAGCAGTATTGTCTAGGTGGTCTGGAAACCCAGACAAACTATTATACAAATCGAAGTCTGTCCGGTTTCTGATAACACCAAAACTAATTTATTTTTTGTTTATACTCTGCTACCTTTGACAAAGCCTCCTCTAGAGATTTATATCTCCATCCTTACTGCCTTTCAACTGTTTGTCAATTTTTTTTGTTTTGCAACCTACAAAAGAAAAAAAGTCTGACATCAACCTTGGAAGAGGTACTGTGTGCAGAAGTCTTTTTTTTTTTTTTCCAGACATGATAAAATCTTGCCTAAAACCATGTCCAACCTTTTCAGTAGAAAGTCCAGATGGCTTTGCAGCCTGTACAACAGACTTTATTCACTGATGCTTCTCTAAGTGTCAGCAGGGTGTTGTCTTCCAGAACTAGTAAATGTGCAGTGAAAGGCAGCTCGGAGGGGAGAAATAAACACAAATAAAAAATACCCAAAACCTCACTTAAATTGCCCCATATACCCTCAAAAATCAAATTAATCTGAGTATTTCTACATGCATCTGACTGAAAATTCCCCCTGGGTAAAGAAAGGCTTTGCAAACAACTGGAGGTGTAGCGGCTGGGGTGGAAGTTCAGGCGGCTGCAGGGAGAGCAGTGATTTACACAGTTGCTGCTGACTCCGGGTCACCCTTGCCTGCATTGCAAATATTTCATCTGCAAGATCAGGGCCGCTTACGTGCCTGTGTATAAGCTTCAAGCTGCAGCAGCTTCCAGTATTGTTTTCAGTACGATAAAATCAACATGAAAAAAATTCACTCGTCCTGCCAATCTGGGCAGGAGGGTTCAGCACTGGGGATTTGGGATGAGTTTCTGCATATTGATGCTTTCACCCCTGCACCTCAGTTTGCAGTAAAAATGGGAATGTGTGGTTTCTTTAATGCAGGTGGAGGCCAAAGTGCTCTGTGACTTAACGTTATGGCCAAGGTTTTACTGGGATGGGTGCCATCCTGCCCACCCCTCTTCTCTGCACAGAACCTATGGCCAAGTGAGCAGCCCTGGTGAGAGGCTGGGTCCTCACCAGGTTGTGCACTCTGCAGCACAACACTGTGGCTGCTCCGCACTAGGAGAAGTAGCCGCTTCTTTGGCACAACATTTGAGTCCTTCCAGGGAAAATAAAAGCTCTAATCAATATAAGGGTGATACAGCTATCACCATTCTAACCACCACCTGTGTGATACTGATGGCTGTGGCTGAGGCAGCAGCCACCTCCTTGATATTCCCCATTCCATTATAATTGTGCAGCCTCATGGCTGACAGCCCTGCTGCTTGAGTCTATGCAGAAAAAGAAGAGAAAAGAAAAGGAAAGAAAAGAAAAGAAAAGAAAAGAAAAAAGAAAAGAAAAGAAAAGAAAAGAGAAAAGGAGAGGAGAGGAGAGGAGAGGAGAGGAGAGGAGAGGAGAGGAGAGGAGAGGAGAGGAGAGGAGAGGAGAGGAGAGGAGAGGAGAGGAGAGGAGAGGAGAGGAAAAATCCAGTACACTCAAGGCCCTGGTTTGGCTCCTGTTGACAAGCTACTCTTTTGTTTGAGCTGACAGCTGTGGTCCAGCCTTTGTCAGGTAATTAATCTAGGTAGTTTATTTTCACAGGTGAGTAGCAGGTTGGCAAAGACCCTCTAGCAGTGTTTGTGCATTTTTCTTTCTCTTTTCAGAGTAGCATGGGTAAAGGGCATATGAAAACATTTGTGTGTATGAATGTGTGTGCATAATATGCTTTCCAACCTGGTTGGACATTTGCTCTTTCCTCATCACAGGAGACGTACAGCAGTCATTGCACCCTGCAAATAGATGCTGCTCTTTGGAGGGTGAATGGAAAGAAACCTCAGTTAGGAGCAGAAAAACATCAGACTTGCTCTCATTGATTGTAACTGACAAAACATTAAAACACTGTACTCTCTTGCCAAGGTTGAGCACCTCTTGTTTGACTTGCAGAACAACTTCTGCATCTATTAAGAAATGAAACTGATTAAAAAGTGAGGAAAAAAAGAAAAAAGGTGAGAGATTAAGAACGAAAAGCCATCATATCCCTTAGTGGAGAAGTGGTGGGTGAGGTAGTGCATTTTAACATTTGGTTAGTCATGAAATAATGCAGTAATAATAATATTTTGCCCACACAGCAGTGACAGCTGAAATGAGCACATTTTCTTTTTCACAGCACAGACAGCACTCTGCGAGGTCACTGAGCTGGGAAACGTGACTTTATGGTTCTCATGTCAAAACACCCTTTCACAGAAGCCGTATGCCTCTAGCTGTCCCTCAGCTCCACAGAGTCACTTTCTTCTGACTGATGGCTCCTTGCCACTTCTCTCTGGTGCCCAAGGATGTCTACCTCAACAAATCGTGGGGTGATACATAGCTGGACAATACAGTTCTCCCTCGGGGTCTCTGCTCTTGACAGCCAACACTACTATTGATTTTTTTTTTAATTGCTTCTTTCTTATATTTCTTCTTCCTTTCTTCTTACAACCCAGTGTGTTCTAAAAACCTAATCTGCATATTAGTCTATGTGATGTGTCCCAGGTTATCCCACTACTCTGTTTCCATCAGAAATCAAAGGACGGTTCAGTTCAGATTGTGCTGTGAAAGGATGCAATGTTATGACACATATTTTTGTCTCCTCGAATAATAATAATAAGAGGTGCTTTGAGATGTAGCCTGCCGCTGTGGAGGAAAACAAGCCTTGGATCCTAGGGCAAGGTGCCCTGATGGAAAGCAGCACTGTGGTCTCTAGGCAGTCAACTACGCTGGGAGGGGCTGTGTTAGGGGAGGTGGATTTAGGAAACAGAACACCCTCTAGCTTTCCTTGAGTTATTCCTTGGCTTGATATTTCTAGGTGAATATTTCAGTAGCTACCCTCCTTTCACTACTGAGCACCCGAGTCAAGCAATACCAAAGCAATGGCCATATCCTGTCTGTCTCTTCTTGGCAGGGTCAGTTTCTCTCTCCTGACCAGGCAGGGATCCAAGATCTACTGGCTTGCAATAGCAGATTAAAATTACTCCTCTCTCTCTTAAGTTTCAGCGCTGTAGTAATGAATAGGTGGTACCAATAGTAGGTGAAATAAAGTGATTTCCTTATACCAGAAGATGGGGAAAAAAAAGTCCCTCTCTTAAATCCTTGCAGTGAAATGCTCAGCTCCTATTGAAATGTCCTACATATTAATTTTTACTGCCAATAACAGGAGTCCTGTGCACTTAATATTGCCCTTGGAACGCAGTAAAAATATGTTTCAGTGACTAATGAAATTATGATGGATGCTGCGTCCTGGGAAACAAACAGAATAAGAAAGTCTTACCCTTGTAGGCTAAAATGATGTGGTTCAGCTGTATTTTGTCATGTACTTTATATATATATGCATATGTCATGCCAAGTTGTGGATTGCCATTTTATATATATTAAGGTGGTTAAGCAGACTTTCTTTAGCTGACATTTACAACACATCTCAACAACAGTTTTGCAAGATTTTATGTAATGTTTTTGATGGTTTCTTTAGCACATAGAGATTTTCCCTACTGAAAGATGAACACTCATCTGCTTCTAGCAGGGATGCAGCAGTGTCACACCTTTTTTGTTTATCCAAGTGTTTACATGACTGGCTTTACAACTTGTGTTTTGTTTTTAATACTTTTTTGTGCAGATAAACTAAAAAACCTGCACAAAACACAGATCAAGCTTCTCCAAAAAGATATGAAGGTGTCTTTCAAGGCAAAGATGATGTGAAAACTCTCAGGGTGCAAAGTGGGAGTCAATTCAGGGAAGTTGCTGTCATTGCAAAATACACTGATGAACCACTGAAAAAGACAAAAACTGAGCTTCCCCAGAGTATCTAAGTTCCAAACTTGCATTGCTGGATGGCTGGTGGTCTTTGAAAAAGCTCAGTCTCACTGTAGGACCAAACTAGATATATATTTGTCCCTTTCTGTTATATGATGTCAAGAATATCTGTCCTTGTTTGCAAATGGCCTCATTACGTAAATTTCTGCAAAGCAAAGCATTGCCACAGTGGTGTCATCACATCAGCACTGTGGGACAACTCATCCCAGTCTGCAACAAAAAGACAAAATGAATACTTATTTACCTCATAGGTGGAATTTATGGATAAAAGAGGCCTGAAATCGCCTCTGACATTAAATGCACTACAAACTTTGGCTGCACTGGGGCCTCTCTTCCCCCGTGACATCACAAACTTAATGCGTACGATGCTCAGGCTGGTTCAGTATACGTTATGGGAGACGGACTGGATGGCCGAGTTGGGGGGCCGTGCCGGGGCGACAGGGGTCGGCCCGCGCCGCTCCCTGCATGGGACCGGAATACAGCGGCTTTCAGGGAAGGCCGTGGGAGTGGCTTCGCCCCAGGGCCAGCTAGCGAGACTAAGGCCAGGGGAGCTAATAGCAGCCACAGATGCAGTGGTGGAAGCGTTTAATAAACTTGTGCATAAGGCCGAACCACCTACTCCGTGCACAGATATTACCCAGGGCCTGAATGAATCCTTTCAAAGCTTTACAGACAGGCTTTTAGCTGCTGCAGAGGAGTCTGATCTCCTGGTACCGGCCCAAGGGCCAGTGATCATTGACTGCTTGCAGCAGAAATCGCATGACACTGTTAAGGCATTGCTGCGAGCCGGCCGAAGTACGCTTAATACCTCGGGAGCCGGCCGAAGTACGCTTAATACCTCGGGAGAAGTTATTCAGTATGTCTTAGATAAGCTCAAGGTGGCTCATTTAACTAATGAAAGGCTAGTCACAGCTATTGTCGTAGCTGTTGGCCTGCAACAGCAAAGATCGCTGCAGCAGCAAGGGCTGTGTTTCCGATACGGCCAGTATGGCCATGTTAGAGCACAATGCCCCTGTGGGGGAGGCCAGTCAGGGCCTCCTGATCACAGGAAGGGCTTGCTAAAGGGTATCCGTGGTCGGGTATGCAGCAGTTAAATATCATGAATCTGGGAAATTCTGTGGGTACCATCGCGAAAAGTAATACCAGATATAAGTAGCATATCTGCAAAAACTGAGTCTAGGTGCGAGTTTTCTACAGAAATTCTTCGTTGGCAGACCGAAGCCAACTCCAGAACAACTGAGGGACAGACGATGGGATCAAGAACCACTCATCAAGAGGAGCACTACACCTGCAACGCTGACACTTCCGATGTTGCCGATATTTATGGTGTCCATGGCGATTACAGAGTGTCACAAACAACTACAATGGACACAAGAACATATGCAGAAAATTAAAGAAGAGCGTGATCCCTTTGGAAGCCGGCTGGACGGACTGTTTGGGGGAACGGGTTCATGGTTAAAGCAATTGCTTAAAGCTCTCGCAGTAGGATTTGCAATCTTTGTGTGTATTCTAATCTGTCTTCCATGCTTTGTAGGATGCTTGCAGAACTGCCTTCAACGAATGATGGACAAGACTTTTGACTATCACATTGAGTATCATAGATTGCGTGAAAAATTATAGAGGGTTTAGGTTGTTGCGTTCGTGCTGTAACGGGGCAAGGCTTGGCCGAGCACGGAAAAGAATTCCCTGTTGCTCTGATGATTGCTTAAGAACTGTAGTAGAAAATAGTAGGAATAGTGTGCTGAAATATATTTAGGATTAGGCATTTTGCGCTGCTTCGCGATGTACGGGTTAGGTGTGTGTGTAAGTAGTATTTAGCTTAGGGAGGGGGAGATGTTGTAGTAGGCGTCTTGCGGGGGCACGGGATGTACGGGACAGGCCTCTCCCTAAACATAGAGAGATAGTGCTATCGTGCTGACCTTGTTGCAGAGAAAACAGGAGAAGAAGAAGGATGACAAAAGAATGTGGAAACGGCCAAATAAGGCACAATGTTATCTGGTGTGAACTAATCAGAGTGGGACATGACAGCACGGTTATCTAGGTAAAATGTATATAAGCTGTGTTTAGTAGTGAATAAACGCCATTTGCCTCACTTACTCCTGGGGTCTGGGTGAGCATCTGGCCCCGACCTGGTAAAGGGTCGGTTTCGCCCAGCAGTAAGCCCTACATGTGGACAGAGGACGAACACCGGACGAGCGAACGGAGACTACATGCAACAAATGCAGCTTTTTGTAACAGCTGGTTTTGTAACCTGCCATTCAAACCCAATGGGCAATGACATTGCAAAACTGTCTTTCCATCTTTGTATTCCCATATTTAACATAGATGGGTTGGTGTGCTGATTTTGCCTTCTCAATAGCCTTGTCTTGATGATGATGGAGTGTATAGGCAGTTGCACAGTGGAAGAATTTGAAGGGTCACCTTATCTCATTGAGCTCTATCAGCAGCTGTTTTGCGTTGCATGTGGGCTGGTAACAAAACAACAGCTACAAGACCTCCAAGCAGGAATACAGCTGTCCCCTCAGAAGGGTACTGCATTCATTCACTAGGACATCATGAAGGGAGGCAGCCCCTGAGAAATGATGTTCAGGCATGAGCCTCTATCACAGTCAGTCACACCACAGCCATTAGGGACGACTTGTTTCAAGGAGAAAATGCCTTATACAGGCTAAGGGCGACTAAGGGCTGGTTCAGTTTCTAGTTTGGTACCTGGCAGCAATGACATGCTTTTGTAGCTTGCTCCAGCTTTGCAGGTATAACTGTTCTATAAAATTCAGAATAGGAGAGAAAGAGGTCTTCCTCGTCAGTGCAATTATTCTTTCCCAGGAAGGTTGAGGACGCTGGAGCATTCATATCACAAACACCTCTAAAAATCTCTGAAGAGTTTAACAAAGTCCCTTAAAGGGAACACAAAGCAATCTACTCTGAGAATTTTAGTTAAGAAAGCCTCAAATATAAAACTCAGTCCAAAAGGCATGGATGAGCACAAAACAAAGAAGAAAGAAATAATTACTGTGAATGACAGGAACATTTCCATGCCAGCTTTGATAAAGGAACCACAAGTGCTGAGATTCTCCATTAGTAAGAACAGGGTGAGCTACATTAATTGCAATGTGGAGAGACCAATTGGACGTGGATGTTTGATATGCTTACTTCTTAGTGCTAAAAATTTTCCAAAAAACTATTTCCAAATCCACCATCACCAGTAACTTTACAAAAGATTTTACTGTTACTTTTTTTTTTTTTCCCTCACAAAGCCTCCTTGACAGACTATAGTTATCTGACATATGGAAAGAATTTAGAATCTGAGCCAAACCTTGGAGAAATCCATAGAAACATTTACAGTTACCGAAGTAGACTTCAGTTTGGAAGATATCTGCTGTTTTGCAAGTTGAGCTTTGTACGCAAAGCTGTTAAAAAAATTTGCCTGTGTGTTTCATTTCAGTCTATATCTGTAGAAATTTGGAATAGCCAATGGCTATAGTTGATGGTTAACCACACATTTTTGTTGGGTCAACTGGCATTAATGTACACCCATAGCACATCTTTTGCTAAGTAGTACTGTTCTGAAAGATCTCACTGACTAAAAATCAATCACTCAGAACTTACTGCAGGGGTTTAGGAATTTCAGCTCTTGATTATGGAAGGCAGACAGACTACAAACCACTATGTGAAACAAACCACTATGTGAAACAAGGGATGAAATAGGCTCAGCTCTAAATGGGAAAAAAATTCACAAATGTTTCTTGAAAAGAAGAAAGAGAAGGTAGCAGGCAGTAGTCCTTGTCCCCTTCTCTTACTTCCAGGTTTCTCCACTCTTTCTCATGCACTATTGGCTTGTATTGCACTTTTTGCCCTTTGGCTTTTTCACCGTGTCTTCTTCACTCCCAGGTGGTCTTTGCTGAGGTTTATTTATCTTGTTATCACATGCTAACCCCTTTCCTGTGTACCCTTTAGATGTTTATTTTTCTTATGTTGCCACTTCTAGTTCACTTAGAGAAGAAAGGCAAAAATGAACACAAGGCATAAGGGGATGAGAAGGGAAGAAATACGATGCTGGGCTTGGGTGGTACAACCTAGCAGTGGGCAGAGACACAATCTAAAACACAGTGAGCTAAGGATGCCACTGAGTGCCTGCACTGGAAAATGTGTCCATCCCTGCCATTAAGCAGGACACCTTATGGAAATGGATGAATGGAAGGAGTTGCCAGGAGAACTATCTGCTAGTGAGATGAATGCATGTCCTGCTTTTGGATATCCAGTACCTGAGGAGGAAGGACTGCAAATAACAAAAATGTAGCTCATTTCTTCCAGTGATGGTTTAACTTTACCTCATTTTCAGAAACTGTCAAGAGGTTCTTGCCACCACCCATGGGTGGAATAAGAGAGCAGAAAATAGACCAGAAGCAGTGAAGTCCTTGGCTCTTTTCCCTTTTCATGCAAGAGAAAGCTAGCTAGAAATGAGGAAATAATTGCAGTTTATTTTACAGAAATCATAAAATTTTAGCTCTGAGATATAAACCTTCCATGCCACGCAACATAAGGAAAAATGTCTAGTTTTAACTAAAGATTAATAAGAATGTAAAGTCATGAAGTCCAAGGTAAGTGACATCCACAAGGTAAATAGACGGATGGAGGCTATGGTGAGAAATGCTACAAAAATTGAGCACCTAAGACTACAGGATTTCACTGACTTTACTTTTAGCAAACCACAGTCCTATTTTTGCCTTGCTCAGGTTGGTGATCACTTGAGAAGCAGAAAGGATTCATGTAGCAGGGTGAATAAAGACTCCTAATCCCATTTTAGATTTATTAGTTGCACAGGCAAGGGGGTGCACAAGAACTGAATAAAACAAGCTTGGCATCAGCTTGGAAAGATGTGTGAACTGCTCCTGCACGCACATCTCACTTCTTCCATCCGTGCCCTGCAGCTGCGGCCATGCACCACAGCTGAGTGAGTGCAAAGCACACCGGGTGTCAGCGCTGCCACGGCCAGCGCCTCGTGAGCCTCGGAGCGAGCCATTCATCATCAAACATTGATATGGTTCCAGCAGGCTGCCACTCCTGACATTTGATGTATAGCTCTAGGTGCTCTCTGTTTAATTCAGAAGAGTCAATGAAGGATCAGAGGAAATGCCACGTTGGAGCTGTGCAGGGTGTAGTGTGACACATCCAAAGTGGCGACGGAGCGACCAGCGGCTGCTCGGCTCCGCTGGCAGCACCTGGTTGAGAGGATGAAGGCCAGGCTTGCAGCCAGCAAGCGATGCTGCTGCCTCTCCCCCAGCGTCTCAAATATTTATCATGTTAAATATCAACTGGGAGAATATTGCATTCGTTTAAGCTTTTCACGTTCCAATGATTTTTTATTATTTCCATCGACCAAAATAAATGAAGAAAATGTTTCAGACTACACATGAAAGCATGTAAAAATCAATAACGGGATTTTAAAAGATCTAGAATGTCTTGAATACATTCATTTTTCAAACATTTTTCTCTGATCTTTAAATAGCTTTTCTTGGAGCATAACATTTTTTTAAAAGTCAAATACGGAGCATTAAGGGTATAATTACCATTTTAATTATAACTCAATCATCCTATCTACTTTGCATAGAAATTACAGCTTTTATGTCAGGATTTTGGGTACTCACAAACATTCAGGAGTAATTAATGCTAAAGGTTTTCACTGTATATGACCTTTACTTTACACTTAATTCAAGCAGGCTTCCTTCCAAAAGTATAAATATACTAAATTTTATAGACTCATAATCCTACATTGTAAATATCTGCAGCGCTAAGACCCCCCCCCAAAATAAATAAATAAAATAAAATAAAAAAATCCTTGAAAATCCTGAGAAAAATACTATATTTTCCTCCCTCTTCAGGTAGGATTCATCTGTGTAAACATGCCCGATAAATTCCAGTGTTGGCAATGAAAAAAATTCTCACTCAATCATTTCTGATCAGACTCGCGGAGCATTTCTGATAATATTTTGCAAATATTTCTGGAATGTACATAAGATTTAAAGTTTTATTCATAGGCACTTTCATGATTTATTTTGCCCGTTTGAGATTTTATGATAAATGATTTGTTTTAGCAAATGAGTTAGCCCAAATCACTTTGCAGATTTGCCCATTATTTCTCTCTGCAATTATGAGTATGTGTGTGTACATTAGAAATTGAGCAAAATTCATTACAGCAAAGCTGTTTTTCATCTAGCTGGCACCACAATATATGGTTTAAGTTATTTCTCCCCATGCCATCAGTGCTAAGACAGGAAAGAAAATGTTTTATAAGTATACCTTCAAGGAAATAAAATGATCCTCCTTTTACAGTTGGGCATCGTTTCTTATTTTATTGACTTTTTGCCTTTTCCCCATGTCAAAAAAGACTACTCTATGCATTTCTATTTCTCTCCATGTGCAGTGTTTTGCGATGTGCTGGAGCAATATGTGCCTTTTTTTTTCCCTTTATAAGCATTGTAAAGGCACACCAGTTTTACAAGGTGTCTCACAGAGTACATCCCCTCTCATTGTTTGGGTGGTAATGATATCATGACATTTTCTGTAAGCATTTTTCCTTTCCTCGCTCAAGTATTTGTTAGGGAAAAAGAAAATTATCCCATTGACGATGCTCCGGCTGTGGTTACGGTGCTTCATCCCAAGAAGTGGCTGTCTTTGTGTAGTGCATTCATTGTTTTGCAGAAGGAATTGCTTTTGCCTTCAGTGAAACCCCTTGCATGAACGCCCAAGCAAAAGTAAGCCCTTCGACTCGAAGTGTTGCGGGATGGAAAGGGAAGATTCATGATGTTTATTATCAGCCTGCACTTCAGATAGATTCCCAGTTGCGGAGCTACAAGTAGGTTACATCTGAAATGCATGCGATTAAAGCATTTATACCGAATCACATCATGCATTCTGCATATATATATGTGTAAATAGCTCTAACTTTTTTGATGGATGAACGAAAAATATTTTCTTATTATACCCATCAGTAGCAAAAAGTAAAGGTGAATAGATTTTACACTTGGGCTGCTCCATGTTCTTGACAGTTCTGCAAACAGCCCTCTCAATCTCTCACTGTCCCTAATCTTTAGCAGATGAAACTAGGATCCTGATGTCATTTTAACACTGGTATTGGAAAAAATAAATGAAGTGGGATGTTAAATGGGAGGCAGAAAATAGATTTTATCAGAACCTCTCTGCTGGCCTGACTCGGCATTGACCTGCATCTCATGAAGTCACTTACCCTAGTGTTACAGGATTTCATACTGCCTTGCACAGGGCAAAATTTTGGAAATGGCTAAGCATACTGATTTCCAGTAGAACTGAATTTTCTCCACACAGAAAATTTATACTTGGTGAATTTAAACCATCTTTTAAACTCTGGGTAAAGCTAAACAATTATGAACCGATATGTGGCCATGTTATCTGCATTTACTTAGAAGATGGCAGGGAGAGAGGGATCCCCTCTTTATCTCATTTTTAAGCAAGAGTCAATTTTAATTTCTCCTTCAGGCTCTGGGAAGGAGGGATTGGGATAACAAGTCTTGGTTATCTCAGTTGTCCTGCTGGGCAGATTTTTGTGTGTTGGGCACTAAACTGATGTTTGAAGCAAAGCCCTGTGCTCAGTGTGAGCTGCCCTAGATCAGGAAGTGGATGCTCTCCAAGCACAGGAGCCCAAACAGTGGAGAACTGACCCTTGCTAAACCAACATATTATGGGGGATAGGAATGGATTCAGGCTAAATCTAGATCATTTATGCCGTGTACCAAGGTCTTACCTAGAGTATTCCATCTATTCAGTAAAAAACAGAGACAGACATTAATGAAGGACTTGGAAGACTGTTCAGTATGCAGTCTTGTCCTGGCAGGTACAGGACTGAACTGGAATCTGAATTATCTGTTATTTTTGGATTCCGTGAATAGGAGCAGTTTTCTGCTGAAGAGCTGACAACTGCTGTGCCTGAGCCCAGGGAAAAGGATGCAGCCAGGTCCTCCACATGTGGCCCACTGTTGTGGCTCACCAAGACCACCTCCTGGACATGGGGAAACAGAGAACTGAGAGTCCCCAGTCAGCTGTGAACAGTGCCAAGAACTGCCTGAGCATATGACAGACTCTGTGTTGGGAACTGGCTTGGAAGAGCATTTCTCCTCTCTTGAGAAATCTCTCTCCTCTTCCCTTCCTCCCTTCCTTCCTCCTCCCTTCCTTCCTCCTCCCTTCCTCTTCCCTCCCTCCTCTGTTTCTTAGGATTACTGATCTGCTGATGATGTTCTAATAAGACAAAATACTTCCATTCTTTGGATTATAGGAGACACCTGAGTTTCTGTACTGCAAAGTGTTTTGAATATTTTTTCACAAGGAAAATGTAGACATATTCTAACAAAATAAAGCCATTCACCTGAGTATGTTGATTCTAATTTAAACAGCATAGTAGTAATTTCCCTTTACAAGTCAGCAAAACCTCAACTTCAAACTGAGATCCTTGATACAGAAATGAAAGAACAAAATTAGAAAGCATATGAAACCATTCATTTTTATTTTCTTCTCACTCTACTGCAAATTTTAAAAGGGCTTGGCTCAGTCCTCAAGGTACATTAAAAAATACTTTTCCTCAAACAAGCCTGAACTGCAAATGAACCCTGATCTCAAGACTCGTCTGGAGAACAGGATTCATAGTGAAAATACGAAGTCAGCATAAGCTATAATGATCCTGTAGTGGTGCTGAGGACTGGACTGCTTCTTTCAGTTTTTTTTTTCTTACAGAAGGCAAAAAATGAGGCAGATATCCTTACCTCAAGAAAAATGACCATGGAGCAAGCAATAATTCTTATGTTCTCTTTTGGTAATACCTTCAATTTAACAACTGTCTTTGAAAAGGAGTTTCTCACAATGAGTTATTTAGTCACTATGCTGTCTAGGGTATAACTGTCATTCTGAAGGGAACATCCATGCCATGATTTGCTGTCAGTCTGTTGTGCACTGACTGTACAACATTCATTTTTTTCCCTTAACAGGTGAAGATAATGCTGTGATACACAGCAAAAGATAGATGATAAAAACAATTCTTTAAGGAAAAAAATAGACACAAGGGGGTTGGCAGGAAAATATGATAAAATGTTCCATTCTCCTTTTTAAAGTACCTTAATAAAATATGTCTGAAGTGAAGTACAGATAACGTAAACAGCAGAGCATAGGTCTGCAATCCCAGCGTGATATTGCACAAGGAGCAATCAGGAAGCTCTCCTATCACACTTGTCTGTCACACATTATTAACAAGAGTATTTGGGACTATTAAATAATCCTGCTAAAGGGACATGATCGACTTTAAAAAGGTGATATATTTGTATCAGTTGTATTTGATCTGACAGAATTATAAATAATTTTAAAGCCAAAGACTCTGAAGCCAGAAGGGGCCATTTCGTTGTTATTGTCCAGCTAACAGCACAGTATGGGCCATGAAAGTATTACAGCAGATTTTCCTAAAATCAGCCGAGTAACTTGCGTCTCATTAGTGAAAACAAATTGAAAACATTCCGCTGTTTCCCACTCCTGCTCATAGTGACTGGCAGAGGTTACTGAAGACTGGAATAAAGCAAATGCCACTCCTTTCTCCAAGAAAGGAAAGAAGGAAGATCTCAGGAACTACAGGGCTGTCAGGCTCACCTCTGTCCTTGGAAGATGATGGACTAAACTGACCTGGAAAACATTTCCAAATACAGGAGGGACAAGGAGGTGATTGGCAGCAGTACACATTGATTTATGAAATAGTTATCAACCAACCTGGTAGCCCTCTATAATGAGATGACCGAATTGGTGGATGTTATATCTCTAATGATATCATCATAGACAAGCTGTCAATGTATGGATTAGATAAATGGACACTGGATGGGTCAAAAACTGAATGACCCAAGTCTATGGTGATCAGTGACACAAAGTGTAGCTGGAGAACAGTCAGCAATGGTGTGCTCCAGGGGTTAATACTGGGTCTAGTCCTATATAACAGCTTCATTAATGATTTGGATGATGAAGCAGAGTGTACTCTTAGCAAGTCTGCAGACGACAGAAGACTAGGAGGAGTGGCTGATAGACTAGAGAGCCATGCTGCCATCCAGCAGAGGGACCTGGGCAGTATGGGCAAGTTGGCTGAAGTTCAGCAAGGGGAAATGCAAAGTTCTCACCAGGGGAGGAATAACCCCACGCACCTGTACATGCTAGGGGCTGACCAGCTGGAAAACATGCTTGCTGAGAGGGACCTTGGGGTCCTTGTGGACAGCAAGCTGAGTGTGAGACAGCAGTATGACCTCATGGACAACAGCTTCCTTGGCTGTGCTAGGAAGATTGTTGCCAGCAGGTTGAAGGAGGTGATCCTTCACCTCTACTCAGCAATGATGAGGCCACATTTGGAATACTGGGTCCAGCACTGTTCTCCCCATACAAGAGGGAGATTTGGATCTTTCAACAGCAATCAGGGAGAAAAGAAAGCTAAAAGAAATCAAGCAATCAAAAGCTGTGGCATCAAGGTGCAAAAATACTCTGTTTAATACTACTTTTAATTTCTTGCCTAAGTTACAAGTTTAACTACAAAAGCAAAACTAGCTGGTGATGCAGTTACTTTTTTTTATAAGCCTCTCTTTAGGCCATGCTGAGATATCTGCATTGGCATTAAAAAACCATTATAAGCAATTTAAGCTTGGAATTGATCCTGATACATGAATATGCTCAGGTCCTCCTTGTATGGCCTTTCAATAGTTCTCGATTCAAAGTGAGAACAAGCATCACCCTATAAACAGAGGAGATAATTATGCTTTATTGATTAGACCCTCAGGGTATGAATGGGAACAAGGCAGCTATTTGAGAACAGCCATTGATGTGGTTTTTACCTTTCCAAATATTCCCCAAATGTAGTTCTCTAAATTGGAAAGCTGGAGTCGACATAATTTTGCCACTGGCTTCAGTGGAAACCAGTATGTCAATGCAGATTCACAAACGGTGTTTTTATGTTTCCCACAAGCTTGTCTTCATGCTACCCACTTAATTTCTACCTCATACTCCTGGAATATTGCCCACAAGGCTCTCAGATGTATCACAGACCATCATCTTTCCCTAAATCACCACAACTCCCTTCACAGCTGCCTAGGACAACAAAGGTCCCTGTGTAATCCAGTGTCAACATCAGTCGTGTTCATCATTCAGTTTTTCTAAAGTAAAGATTTTAGCACCTGCTCCAGCTATTCTATAGCAGTTGTACCACAGTAGAATCATGAATAGACACCTGACTACATTTCCAGTTTTCTCTAATCAATCATTTCTGAGTCTCTTCCTTTTTGCCAATTAAATCCCACAGAAACTAGGATCAGATATGTTAGGGGGGGGGAAAAAAAAAGAGTTTAACAATTCCGTGTCTGAATTTATTCTACTGTTTGAGAGAAGGAGAAATAGTTTTAATGGGATTATTAACAGTCTTGGCAACATACTATGTTGAAACACAAGGAAATTGTTCACAGATGTTACTGGAATTCACTTAAATTTAGATGATTAATTTTGGAGTTACCACCACAGGTGCAAATAAAGTAAATGACGTCTTGTTCATTTCTGCTCCCTTGGCCCCACCAATCAAGCACTGATATTTCTGACTTCGTATTTTCCCTTTACAGTCTTGTCCCAGCTTGAGACATGGGTTCAGACATAGAGAACATACTAGAGTTCACTTTCCCTGGTTCATCAAGGCCATTCTCCAATGCTTAACAATTATCTCATCCACTACTTTGCTCTGTGTTTTATAAAGCAAGAATAGGCTCACAGATCTCATAGAAGCAAAAATGTTTCTATATTAAAAAAATAAATTAGTGCCGTGAAGTCCAAACATGCATGACAGAAATCTACTCCCTTCTTGTATTCTGTGCTCCTACGCTGACAGCTGATTGATGCTACAGTGCCCACTCATGGTATGGAAACAAGATTTCTGGGTGCAATGAGGTACTCCATAGAAAGGATGAGAGGCTGAGGGCAGCCAGCTAGCTCAACACAAAATGCAGAGATTTCATGCCTCTTTAGGCATGCCTCTGAGGTATTTCTTGAGGATCCCACTGATGCCATGTTTGCAGTAAACACAAGTCCACATCTCCCAGCCTTTCTTAGTGGGAGTAAGAGGAGGAGGCTGCTCTGACATAGTAGGCTTTTGAACAAGCTCTAGTTCTTCCCAGGCCGGAGCCAGATCTGAACTGCTGTCAGCTCCTCCACTTGGTATGGGCACAGCTTGATGGTTCTGAACCTGTGGTGGCCTCAGAGTCTGAGATGTTGCTGTGATTCCTGCCCGAGGCTGAGATCAGAACAAGGCACTCCATGAGGCTGCCAGATGCCCATTTTTTTTGCACAATTCCTTCCCTGCTCCCAAGGAATCCCATTATGCTGTTATAGGGAAGCATTTCCTAAACCTAGGCCTCTGTGACCCTGCAGTCTTAAGCAGAGTCATACTTCTGCAAAAGAGGGAGTACAGGTCCCCTGTATGGAGAAAAGAAGAAGAAACCATCAAATGGGGACACCACTATGTCTCCACATACTTTGCCATCATGCTGCCTGGCCCACAGGGGAGAACCTCCTTGTCCTCTGTCCTGCACAAGCTTGGGCTTCTCTCACTTCTACAGAGCCCCTGTTTTCATGTTGTACAGATAGCGACTGAGTGTCTTGAGTTATCTGCTGCTATCAAATACAGCTGAACAGTCTCAAATGTTATGAGGCACATCGGAAAGCATGATCACAGACTGATAATTTTGCTAGGAAACCAATTTGAAAACATGCACAGACACTTCTGCAGAAATATTCACATCACACGAATGGCTGCTATCAAGAAGGGAGATAAAAGGATGGGCAAACATCTCTGATGACTTCACTTCCCAGGCAGTGCCCTTCCAGACAGTGCACTGCAGCAGCAAAAAATGTACTGAAAGAGAACAAAAATGTTTGGCTGGTAGTTCCACTCTCTACATGGGCCAGAGAATCCCCATGTGTTTCATTAGATGTGTCTAGCTTTGGACTCTCAGAGCAAATGGTCACTCTACAGCTATTTTTAATTGTTTTAAAGGCTTTTTGTTCATGAAATCTACAGTGAAAAAACTACTAAACCTCTACCTAAATGTATGAAAAGGCTGAGTGATGTCCAGGGTGTCCTTTCCCCAGTGATAAAATGAGAACGACCTCTGTGACTTCATTCAGGTTCCACCTCTCCTGAGTTACGAGCTGCTCCTCAGTCCTAAGGTATAGCCCATATCTCACTCAAACTCTCAGCCGACCGCAAAACTCTCTTCCAGAAAAAATTACTCTTCCCCCAGTCTGCGGAGGATTACCCATGTCAAGGGAAGTTATATTATTGTCTTTAGTGCTGCTAGGAATTACTTTCAGGATGTTTCAGCTCATTACCTCAGGTCTTCATCAGCTATTTTCTGAGCGCGGTAACCTTTGTGATGCAGGTACTGTATATATCTATCGTATTGATTCTGCTTCTCCTGCTACATTACATGCAATACATGTAAACAGATGCCAGTGTTTCACTCCCGGCTAACAAGGTGCAAAATGGTAACAGATCTAGCAGCTACAAAACGCAGATAAAACCTTGAAGTAATCAGCTGAACTGTCGTGGAACTAATGCCATGATATAGTGGAAGCAATTATTTGTACTTATATATCTTACGGTAAAACACGACGTGTTAAAACAACCCTGTTGGCCTTATCAAGGACGCATTTAGCTTCAAACGTTCCCCTCTTCATCAGTAACTAGTTATTAATTAATTAGATAGTGATCACGGTTGTTTTTCATACACACTTGTAGTATTATTGGACTTGATTTTGTGCCTCGGCACAGAGCATTGCTAATTTACTGCATGTGCAATCGTGTTAATGTGCTCTAATGCAGGCGATTATCACAAGGATGGGGCACGTAATATCTGACCCCAAATTGTACTGAATTGTTCTCACAGCTGCTTCCTTATTCCCAGCTCCAGCCTGCTCCCAGATGGGTGAGGAGACCATTCCCAACAATGGGAGTGTGATAAAGGAGACTGGAAATTAGCAGTGGGCAAACTGGACCCAGGAAAGGGAATGAAGACTGAAGATTTTGGGAAGCTGTGCATGACACTGGTGAAGCAGGTGAGTGAGGTGAGCAGCAAAAAGAGGAAAGAGGTTGTCTCACTGCTTGTTTGCTATACCATGGGGGAAGATGTAGTCATTTCATTTCTGGGGGCTGTTCCAGCTCTGCAAAGTGATCAGTTCTAGTGGTGGGGGTGAAGCTGCCTGCAGAGAGCAATGTATTAATGGCTAACAAAGAGGAAGTTCTCTGTCCTCCTAACATTACTGATGTTTACTTGAGCTTGCTAAATAATACATTTTTTGGTAGATTATTCTTCCTGTCCGAAGGCTTTTAGTGGGAGCAGATAACAACAGTGTCAAGAGAAAAACAAACAGTAGTAGAAAACAGACTTTATCTGAATTGCATTTAATAGGGGCCAGAAGCAGTGAACTAAGGATATTCAGCTGAAGTAGTTCAGGCAGAGATAGCTGAACTTTTTACTGCGCCTATTTAAACAGAGAGGCCTGAACCGGAGATTAGCTATTTATCAGCTGCATGATGGAATGAGAAATAGCTGCAACATATTTCCATGTAAGTTTGATATTTTATTCACTACAAATCCATAGACTCAAATTCTGCTCTGGTTTATGCCTGTGGGAATATGGAATAAAGGCATTAGCTTCCCACATTACTTCGTGGATCCATGCCCACGTATATTAGAGTAAATTTAGTTTATGTTGCCTCAGTTAATCACCTTAATTTCACAACCACATAAAGAATTTTTAATATTTCTAATGCTAGCAAGTAGAGATGCACAGAAATAAGCCCTCAGAATGCAATACATGGTGTGGGCAGCAAAACACAGCTCCCACTCCCAGCAAAGCATGTCCCTGTTTGCACCACAGATCACTGGGATTTCACTCTTATCTGTGCAATATCAGAAAGTTTCCCTCCCAGACAAGTTTTTACCTGATTTTTACCAAAGGTGTGAGTTCTGCCCCTCAAACCCAGCTCCCAGGTTCTCACCTTGGGGAATTCCTATATTTTGAACATTAATTCCAGACCCCACGAAGCTCCCAACACGTCTGCAGCTGGGAACAAGCAAACCAGCTGCTCTCACCTAGCCACCAACAACTCACATTTCAAAAGGCAGAAATATTAGTCTGCAAACCACACCAGTATGAGTGTCAATTTGCTTGGATCACTTTCTATCATACTTCTGAAGGCATATTGGAAGCTTCCCCTCCATCTCACTATGTCTTTGCAACATTTCTTTCTCTGCTGCTGCTCAGTTCAGTCTCACTGACTTTCAGGTACTGACCTGTGGGTATCAAGGTCTCCCCATCAGATCTCTCTGATTTGCACAAGATCTCCTGTTCTGCCACGGTGAAGCTTTGTTCAGATATCTGCCTGATTTCAGCTTGTTTACATGACAAGGCAGCGACTTTGCCTGCAGGACTCTCACTTTCTAGTTAGGCTCGCTGGCTTGAATTTTGATATATGTCACATTATTTTCTTTTTGATGAATACAAGATTTAAAAGGAAAATTTATGCACTGCAGCTTGTCAGTGTTTTGGGGAATGTTGTTCATTTACTCCTGTCAGTGTTCTTCAGAACGTCGTGACAACAGCAGCCTCATCCCTCTTGTGCTTTAATTTCCTTTAAAGTCAAAATGTAAAACACACAGCTTGCCCTGGAAAAGGAAAGGGCATGGTTGTTACTATGATTATTATGATTGCAACCAAAAATATCCCAAAATTTTCTAGTTGAGGGTTTGTATGACTATATTTTGTGTTTTGTCTTTCAAAACTTTTTTTTTTTTTTGTGGATTTATGAGAAAAATATTACATTTATTTTATATATAAAGAATTTTTAAGAGGTCTCACTGTCTGCTTAGTAGGCGGACTCTACAGGAAAGGCAAATACAATGCACAGATTCCTCCAGCCATGATGAGACTGCTTGTTTGCTAGAGTAAATAGTAAATATTGCTGGGTTAGATCATGTGGAAACTTAGAAAAACATGCATGAGTTATGGTCAGGAGTAATGTGTTGGGGCATTGAAGAAGGCATAGTTTTGAAGAAGACAAACACAAAATAGGCACAGATGTCTCTGTGTTAAGAACTCATATCTGCTGTTCTGCTAATGTCCATGTAACTCTATATTATGATTGCTGCGTTATGATGAACCTTCCAGTGACTTCCCCCAAGTCATCCAGCACCAAAGACACGCTCCAGGAGAGCAGAGCTATTACCAGAAGCCAATATCAGAAAGTAATAGCCATCAGCCTACACTAATAATACAATGCTCGCTCCCTCTGTGCACTGAAGGAAAAGATGCTGAGTGGCCCTAAGCTGAGGGAGAACATCCATTCAACAGGCAGCAAAATATGACAGTGTTCTAACGTGCTGCCAGTCCTGTGAGGGAACAGCAAAACTCCTGGGTTGAGCTGCAGGCTCAATGATCCATATGATCCATAATTATGGGTGTGCCAGGGACCTTTTTTTTTTTTTTTTTCTTTTTCCCTTTTTCTTTTCTCCCTTTCCCTTTCCCTTTTTTTCTTTTTCTTTTCTTTTTTTTTTCTATCTTTTTTTGAGGTCCTAGCTGATAACCGCCCTTAGCATCTGTGAGGGTGTTCTCCAGGATGGTGACGCTCATGAACCATTCCTCTTCTCTCCATCTTATCATATTATGAGCTGCTGTTCCAAGTGGTACAGCAGTCAACTTCTGGCTCAGGGGACAGTTCTAACAGCTCTGTGATCAGTTTCCATTTTCATTTGGATTGCTGATACACAAGAACACAAACTTCAGTGTGGCTTTGATTTGTGTCTTCTGGTGCATGTCAGTCAGCTATCTGCCCCCTCATTGCTGCCATGTGTATAAGCCTTCAAGGAAATTGACTTTTTGCCTGCTGTGTTGTCAACCATTGCTCCCTTTTATTTTGTATCTTGCTTTTATTTTTTTGCTGTTATGTGTTGATAGCCACTGACTCAGTTTGCAGAGGGTTTACGTGTAGCCCAATCAAGTTTAAACAGGAATGTTCTATTTCTGCACTTCTCTGCAATAACCAGGACAGCCAATCCCTAAAAGTTTAATTGTGGTGCTATTATGAACTATTGTTCCATATTATGAGTGTACATGGGTCATTAGGCACAGAGGGTTAGACTGACTTTTCTGTGTGCATCAAGGAGAGTGGAAGAAAAAGATGGGGCTGATCCAGGAGTAATGACTTTATTCTCTAATATCCCTGAGAGGATTATTCCTTAAAAGTATGGGGCAGAGTTGGTTTGGATAAAAACTAATTATCAAACGAGAAATGAAACCAGTGTTGCTGACTTCACTCTCCCTGCTGGACCCTGGAGACTCACATTACTCATTGTGTTTAACCTAATAAAGCAATGACCCACATAGGAGGGAAAGGAGTTGTAATTATTTCTGTAAGTAATAGTGGCCAGTTCACAGAAAATGGTCTAAAACCAGGAACTCAGCAATGAAATAGTATAAAAACCTAGAAATCATGGGACTTTAAGGCTACTTCTCTGAACAAACTGAACCGCATTCATTTTGTTCATTTCAGTTTGTTTGTTTGGGAATGTTCTCTGTCGACCTTTAGTTTTAGAGGTGAACTAGATAAAGAATAAAATCCTCACCCAAGGAATTCATAAAGCAAATCAGAGTGGCTTCAGTAGCATGGGTTCATGTGGGTGACATCTCTGTGTGGCCCCGATTTTAAGGTACCATTGTCTGATTACGTGACTCACGCCTGCAGTAGATATGATGACATGTAGGTTAAGAACAATCACGGCTAGATTCATATCAAATGTCTTCTTTAGTGCAAAAGACAAAAAGGAAAACTGGAAAATAAGCTCTGAGTTACTGATTAGAAAACTGGAAAGAATGAAAAAGCAACACGATTTGTCTAAAGGCAATATTGAAGTATTTAAAGTGAAGGAGGAAAGGTTTATAGCTACATTCCTATTCTATGTTTCTTAGAATTCAGCCTAAGAAGCCAATGGGTATCACAAGACATAGAGCATATTGATTGTTCTCATTGAATACAACTTTGTGGTGAAAGCAGACAGTTAATTTACCTACTCCTCTCATTTATGTTTCTCAGGAGTTCATAAAAAATGTTGTATATTAACAGAAGTTCACATTACATGTGCTGCATGTGAAAAAAAAACATTTTCTCAGATAAATTTTACTCCCATCAGAGACTTAAAACCATTTGTGTTTATATAAAGTACTAAAGGAACAACAAAGGATATTCAGCCAGTTCTCTAGCTTTGTTTGGTTTTATGAATGTCTGAACATATAAAGAATATTTTGTATCTATTATAACAAGCCCGAAGTCTGTTGCATTCCATTAGTTCTCATCAATCCTAAAATTAAGTCCTAACGCAGATGGCCCAGGCACCACAAGAGGGAGGTAGGCATCTCCAAATGGATGGGAGCAGCTCGCTCTTCATCCTCTGCTCATGGAAGGAGAGAGCTGCTTGAATAATTAAGGCTTCCTAGATGTGACTACAGATAAAAATAGAGAAAAAAGGGGTTTTGGCATGAGGGTAACACTCCAGCTCAGATAGAGAGGGCTTTGCGTGGAAGTCGACCAAAGAAAAATCCACTCCGGGCGCTTGTATTACAGCTCCGTTTAGTGGAGCAGAACGATCATGGCTTGTATTAAGTAGATAATAATGAAGTACCATAAACAACGTCAGGATGCAGGACGAAGCAGGAGCTTTAATGAGGTCCAGCTTGCCGGGAGCCTTTTGAAGTGTCCCTAGCTCCCTGACAAAGCCAGAAAGCAACAAAGGCAGTTCTGCCAGATGTGAGAGTGCCTGCTTGAGAGGGAAGTTTTATGCGTGGATGACACCAGGCTGGGATCCAGCTTTCATGTACTAACTAGCTCTGTGCGTTGCCGGAGCTGCGCACAAACTCTCTCTCCATCACGCATCACACAAATAATAATTCTTCACAAATCAGACCCATGCCACCGGTCACCACGTAGACAAGGCTGGGTCAGCGTGGCAAATAGTGGCAGCCAGCACAGTCCTTGGTGCCTCTCACTAGCCATACTTGGAGGGCAATGTAAGCTCTGAAGGGAAGAAATCGAAAACACATTCTGTGGCAGCAAAGACGGCACAAAGTGTTTGTTAGCAGCTACATTGACAGAGCACCCAGCAGCTAAGTCAGATGGCTAAATCAGTCTCACCCTAATCTAAATGCACTTTAATCACAGTGGACTCTCAGATTGTTTGGAAAGGAAAATCAGAAGTTTTTATAATCCCTTTTTCAGTGGAAGAAGGGTTTTACATTGTTTACAAACTTTAATTTTGTACAGACGTACACTTGAGAAAAATGCCTTTGTGCTTCAAAGATTTTTTTCCTTGAAGATATTAAAATTATTATTTTTTTTCACTTCTGTAAATGGACTCAGCCATTAATTCACCAGTTATCACCATTATTACAGCTCTATCTATTATTAGTTAGGCAAGCACTACACTTTCACTTAAAGACAAGAAGAGAAGAGTCCTTTTGGGGTTCTGCTGCAGTTATCTATGGGCAGGGGGGATGGGGTTACAGGGTCCTACAACTGAGGAGCAGAAAAGTGAGATGTAGATGGGAAATACACATGTTGCCACAACTGAGCCTGTCCTGCACAGCCCTGGCAGGGCAGATGCTGCTCTCCATCAGGGTGGTGGGAAGGCTGGAGCAGGGAGTGTAGGGTGGACATGGAGGTCCCTACAGAGAGAGGTGTTCTCATGCTCACATCCCCTAGGCAAGGCGAATGTGGTCTTGCCCAGTCATGTGTCTGTCAAACAGCCTTCCCAGATGTGCCCCACAGACAGGCCCTGATGCCTTTGGTGGCGTATGGGTAGAGACGCATATGCCGTGTCAGACACTTATTCCTGTAGCAGCTAGCCAGAGTGCAGCTGATGCAAAATGATGCGTTATTTTGCAGTGATGACTGTACTTCATTTGCAACCCCTTAATGTGGCTATGCTTATGCAATGATACTATAAGAGCAAGAGATCAGAGACCTTTCTGCCTTATTAACTTGTTTCTTCTGATTCCACGTAGGTAGCCCTTCTGCATCTCTCTTTGATTTTACATGGATTATGTACATTAAAACATGGTAATTTCTTCATCTAAGACTCCAGTTGTAATGTCTGTTGGGCAATAATCACCTTTTATGTTGGAATTCTGTGAGGGGTAGGAAGTGGTCAGCCGTGAGCCTGGAAGTGACTGCAATTTTATTAGCAGCCAGGAGAATTATAGCAGTATCCAGTGTACTAATGCTGTGCCTCTAAAGTGATTCTTTTGCTATTTTTTTTCCCTCAAGAAACCGTAATCCTGTAAGTGTCTTGACTGCACATTGCTCTGCCCATTTTCTCCCTCACCTACAGAGTCAGAAATAGATGGCTCAAAATCAGACATTGTTTGTACTGCAAAGGCATTTCTTTGGTCCCAAGCATTTCCCTTTCTTGTGTCTAAGAGCTACACACATACCTATCAGCTGCTTCTCTTTGTGTGCAAGACAGACAGCTATAAAAAGGTACCCGGTCATTTGATGAGACAAAGCTCTTTGTATAAACACACTGGAACAGCTTCTCAAAACTCAGTGCCAGCTCTGTGCTGCCCGTATTCGCACCAGAGTGAAATCTATCACTGCCAGCCTCAGCCCTGGCTTAATTGCAACACAGGTGATAGGGCATGCTTGCAAGGAAGCTGGCAAATGAGGATAGTTAGCGAAATAGAGCAAAGGAGGCAGGAACAATTGATACTGAATGGAAATGAAGTGTTTTACAACTCAGAGAAACAGGCTTTTGGAGGGAAGTAGATGAGAGGCGTGGGACATACAGGGCTTTCCCTGACACGGTGCTTGTTTTTCCCATGCCATTGTTCTATAGAGCGATGCTGAAGTCAGCTGGCAGGAATCCTTGACCTGCACAGGGTAAGGAATCAGTGCAGTGTGGATAACTCAGGTAGCTCTGGTCTGTAAATGACACTTTGGAATTATAGGGGATTTAACTGGAATCGGATGGTTAGCTTTATTTGCAGCAGAAAAAATAACCAGCCTGCTTCTATTTGATGATATACACAAAAAACAAAGTGAGGTTTCATTTAAATAAACAAACTGACAGCTACTGCTCTGGAGGCTCTGGATATGAACCAGCGACAGCAGCGTTAAGCAATTTCAAAGCAGAGTGAATGTGATTTTCACACTTATTTGCTTTTAATTTAGATCCATTTGAAATCTAAGCACCCCTCTATTACAGATTTTTTAAATGGCAATATTAATTAATGGTTCTGCTGTACAGCAGTAAGAATGCTGTTTAGACTGAGTGAGATAGATTGGAAGGACTACAAGATTAGAAAAACAATCTGTAAATTGGTCAGATGCAGCTGGGGGTCACCTTGATCTCCTGAAACGAACATATTGCACTCAGAAAGTCCGGGAGTGTGTGAGCAGCCATCTACCAGAACAGCCTCATTAGGGCTGGCTGGGTCAGTGCTCCTCAGTGTCATCTCCCACTTGGATTGAAAGAATATTAGTTACCAATGTGGAGAGAAATAATTGTCAGACTTCCACAA
This sequence comes from Gallus gallus, assembly GCF_016699485.2. NCBI lineage: Eukaryota > Metazoa > Chordata > Aves > Galliformes > Phasianidae > Gallus > Gallus gallus. The sequence continues at coordinate 10,541,219 of NC_052533.1, forward strand.
AAGCTGATAATTGAAGAAACTGCATATTATTTGATGGACAGCATGAGTTCAGACCAAGAATTCTAGGAAACAAGGAGCAATTACTTAGCGACTTGGAAATGGCGCACAGTGGTGCACTGCAATTTCCATTCTCCTGATTCACTTTATCTCTGCCATTATTCATTAGTTTAGCAGCTCTCCAGGCTTCTTTCTTGGCTACTGAGATCAACGTGGTATGCCCAGCCCCACACCATCAATAGTATTTATCTTGCACTTCAGCGGCATAGCACAGATAAGACATCTGGTTTGTGAAAGAACAGTAGCTGGCAGATTGATGGACAAGTCTTCTCATCACTTTAGCTGGTTTATCTCAGCTACCTCCTATTCACCATATATATGTTCAAGAGCTTGGAACCTCAGCTGTCATTGCACCTGTATGAGAATCACAGAAGTGAATCAAAGCCCCACTGAGAGCTGCAGAGAAGGCACAGGCTAGATTATTTTGGATTTAAATTTTGAGATCATATTTTTTTTCCTGGTGTAAAGCATGTTTTTTTCTGGGGGGGAAGGAAGGGGGCATAACTTTGCAGTCAGCTCATATACACAGTGGAACAGTGACAAGGGAGAAACTCAGATGTGCAGTGTTGTTCTGTTAGGAAAACACAGAATCATAGAATGGGTTAGGTTGGAAGGGACCTTAAAAATCATCTACTCTCAACAATAATAATGTAAAATTCTCAAAATCTCATGGTAGATTTTCAGCATTGGCAGGTGAGGGGCAGAAGAGGCAGCTGAAGAAGCAAGTTGGACTGCAGCTGCCTAGGGGAATTAATCTATTTCTGTCTTTGCTGTTCTTGCATTTCTTTGTTTTGTCTGAATTAGAAGAGATCAGCGTGGCAGGAATTTATGTCTATGCTCTACATTTCCCAGCGGTTCAGGAAGCCTCTTGTGTAACCAGCGCCTATCAGGACAGAGTAGAGGATATGGTGCCTTTTTTGACATCTTGAACTGAATCTCCCTTGTTCAGCAGGGAAAGTGGTTGTCAGGCTGAGAGCATGCCTGAGGGCCAGGGTGAAGAACACCATGTTCCCAGCAGCCATGATGAGCCAGGCACAAATGTCAATGCTCACAAGTCCAGTTGATAAGAACATGTAAAATTTTTGACACTTCCTTGGACAAAGTCAAATCTATAAATTCAGCACTGGTGGGCTATCAGCATTGTGAGATTTTTGGCTTTTCCTGTTTCCAGTCAGGGAGAAATCAGGAGAGGGCATACTCTGACCTCCTAAAGCCACTGATGACAGCAATGGGAACAGGAGCAGAGACACGCAAGGGCAGAATATTCTTTAGAGTTAAACATAGTCCTGTATTCTACAAAATATTCAAAAATATGGGTGAAATCTGCCTTTCCGTACTATCAATGAGTTAGCTATCTGATATCCTAATAAAATAAGGCATGCAAAAAGAGTGTTGGCTGGATAGTTACTCCATATTCTGTGAAGAAATTAAAATTCTCTAATATCTAAAACTCTAAGCTGCTTGAGTTTCATATTACTCTCTTGCTTTTAAATAGATTTGGACACAAAGCAAGCTGAACCTACTAAATGAAAAGTAAGTATAGCGTTGAAAACATGGCTTGAAATGTGTCCTTGAAAATATGGCTCACAGAGGATCAGAGAGAGAGGAAGGAGATGAAACAAGTTTCAAGGCAGCTGGTTCTGACCACAGCTCAATGTGAATAACATTCTTTTTGATATGGTTACCATCGCTTTGACTGGCAAAAACAGCCAGATGGGCCAACTGAAGCAGTGACCAAAGTCCACTACATGAGATGTTGCATAACAGAGCCAGAACAAGAAAAGGTGCTTCTGGATTTAATGCTCCAGCTACAGCCCAGCTGAAGTCACAGGAAAGGAAACACATCTGTTAGTGTCACTGGAAGCTGGGTTGTGACATAAGTGAGTAATGCAAACTGAGGTTGTGTGTCATGACCTCTATGACTACTCATGAAAGCAATTAGTAAGGAAGTCAGCAAAAATCAGTATTAAGGTTTCGCTCTCAATTAATATCCTGAATGCTGATGTTAAAAGTGTCTGACTAATCTTTTAGTTGTATAGCACATAACAAACTCAAAAATAATGACAAAGTTAGTTCAATTATGCCTTTTCACTAACAGAAATCTATAAAAAGGAGAAAAAGCCATAAAAAGAATAACTGAAGAATCTGTCATGTACTGAACAATTTGGGACATGGGTGGATGGAACAATCCATCTTCATGGTACATGATCTTGAAGCCAGGGAACCAGGAAATATCTCAGATATTGTATCAAGGCAGTGTTACTTGCAGTACAGTTTTAGAATACGGTGAAGCATCTGTTGATGAATGCATGGTATTGGCCTGCTAATCCACCCAGCAAAGTTCACTGGGGTCAGTAAAGCAGACAATAGGATGCAAATACAGACTCCTCTTTATATTCCACTTCTAGGTCTGCATGGGGACGGACAGGCAAGCTGGTCAAGACGAACGGCTTTTTTACCAGAACTAATTAAGCTAGGAGACAACATGGATTTCTCAAATAAATCTCACCCGTATTTCAGAGGAGCACTGGGTGGATGGAACTGACAGGTTGGCCAAAGCACTCTGTGAAGATCACTGCTATTATTCAATTGTGTTAGTATCTCACTTGCACACAGAGTTTATAAACCAGAATTAAAGGGAAAGATGTAGATAATTATGATGCACATTTCTCATATTTCATTTTTAGAAACATAGGAAAAAACTTCTGGGTCACCATATAAAATTCCTGGATCCTGCAGGCAAATACGTCACAGAAAGGATTCAGATCCTATCCAACATCATCTTGTTAATGAACATCTTTACTAATGTTAATGGGAATAACTACTACCTATTTGCATTTACACACTACTTAAAGATCTTAAAGTATTCTTTCATATAATATGCCCATTTTTTATTACAGGAATATTGGATTTAAATGACTTGCCTAGGGTTTCACAGCAAGCCAGCAGCAGAATAATTCTTAGAGCTCCTAGTGCTTTGCAATAAATCCTGGACATTAACAGCTCCCTTCAGAAAGGGAGCTTTGTGGTGGTAGATCACCTCCTGGTGCTGGTGGATCAAACCTTTTATGGGAGTAGAAACAAACCAAGAAATTACATGAGCCCATGTAATGCTTCTCAGGGTCTGTAAATCCTGGCTTCCTTTGAACCTAGAAAATTGTCAGAAGTCTGTGTAATGCTAAGATAGCCTTTGGCATAGGACCAACTATGAAATTTTGATGTGCTAACTATGTACCTGAGGTTTGTATTTTCTGTATGAATATAACTGTAATCTCTACATTTATCCCAGGAAAACTTCCGAGCTTTCACTATTCCCTGTATTTCAGAGGCCTATTTGGAAAAACAAACAAACAAAAAAAGAATGCAAAACAAAAAGTAAACCTATACTAAACAAAAATTCTTAACTTTTCTAGAGGCAGAAATTCTATTCTAGAATTGCAAAATTTGCTCCAACAAAGACACGTGCCCTGTCACTGCTCTTTCCTCTGGATGGTGCTGTCCTCAGCAAAAGTTAACTGTAGAAGGAAGACATGGGATATCCCTTTGTTTATGGACTTCCATCTGTCAAGAAAGAATCAGCATTACAAAATGACTTGCTTTTTCTGCCTGTATCAATGTTATCATTCTCTCTAGCAAATGGAAACACTGACATTTCACCCTGCCTTCCGCCCTCTCATCTATGCCTCACATGGAAAGGGCTGGCAAATTCTGCCCAATGATTTTGGGATACGATTTTTAAGCTTTTGCTTGTGGCAGATAGCTGTTTCTACGAGAAAATAGCTATTTCATTGCACAGCTTTTGCTATAATGTCAGAGGAGCCATCTGATAGAACAATAACAGCTATAGCAATACTGATCACGCTAATTGAATGAGCTCTTCCAGTGTGGTGGTGGCTACCCAGGAGCTCTCACCTGTGGCAAATGGTGACATTTACTCCTGCTGGGAATGTGGCTGGGCAGCCGAATGTTAAAGAGAGCCTGCAGTGCGGCCTGTGCTGCTTGGCCCTTAGCCAGCTTCTTGCTGCGTCCCGAGCCTTCAAATGTTCTCCCGTCTACTCGCACCGCCATCACAAAACTCTTGATGTGCTGCTTCTCCACGGTCTCCGACAGGCAGACGTACCGCAGGCCCGAGCGCAGCTCATTTAGCAGCACCACTGGGTTCTTCTCGCTCTCCGCTTTGGATGCCATCTTGTGTCTGTTCTGCTTACCATGGCCCATTAAGTCCAATGTGTGGCAGAGTAAGCGCCCATGTCGATAAGCGGTGGAAAGCAACTCGTTATTAACTGGGTTATAGACCGAAAAGTCCTCACTGTGTGTGGATGGTTCGAACTCCTTGAACAGAGTATCTGGGAAGTCTGCCTGATCAGAAGTAAAGTCCGTGGATGGGTTAATGCAGTTCCCCATGGCAAAGTGAGCTTGGCAGGCGTTGGGGAACTGAACGAATGACTTCAGAGCTAGCTCTGCAGCACGCATTTTGGCTTTCTTTTTTGTGGGTCCTGTGCCTTCAAACGTAAGTCCATTTACTTCCACAGCAACAGCAAAGACTGGAGCATGCACTGGGCCTGTCTGGGAAACCATTTTGTATTGTAAACCAGGTTTAAGTTCATGTAGCTGGACAAGAGCATTCTTTGGTGTCACTGACCATGATACTTTCTTCCAGATGAGTTGGAGTTTGCAGAAATGGCCATTATTTCCATCCTCTAAGGGCCTTTTTCTCTTACTGCTAGGTGTTCCCCCTCTTGGCCTCTCATTGGAGGATATTGGATGATCCTCCAGGTTGCCAATGTTTCGATTTTCCTTTACTTCTGCACTGCTGGTACCTGTCAGTAAAGAAAGAACAAACCTCACATTATGGTTGTCATCAGAGCAGCTGGCATCATTTTTTGGGCTGGCAAAATAGCCAAAAAAGAAAAAAGAGGTTAATGATAGATATCTTTGCTTTTCCTGTTTGTTTTTGTTTTCATTTTCCTCCTCAAATAGTGGTTTACTTGTTATAACATAGATTCTCTGCATATCCTGAATGATTACTTGTCCCTAAATTCTACTTCTATTAGTCAATAGCCTCCTGTTTTAAAAAGATTACATCATTCAAAGATGAAGTATAAGTGATGCCTTGTGACTTAAATAAAATGCTGTATTCACACTGGATAATTACTAGTAGAAAGTGAATCGTTTGCAAAGCTCCCTTAGGCTGAGATTTTTTCCATAATCCATGTGGGTGAATGCTTATGAACACATTATTAGAAATCAGAAATGATTCACAAATGATTCACAAATAGAAAAATGGGCAAATGCATTGAATAATTTATTTGCTATCAATACTTTGACCAGTTGTACTCAACCCATAGGCTCTTTTGTTGCTAACATCACAAATCCAGCCTAAGAAATTATCAGAAATACCTTTCTTGCATTTGAAACCATAATTTGGTCTGGGCTCAGATTTCAGTTTAATAAGTGAAAGTCTTTCTGTCAAGTTCAATTGCAGATACTCTTAGTTCCCATATCAGCTACAAATAATTTTGCAAAAAAAAAATGTAGGTAAATCAGAATCAGACTACGAGAAGCCAGAGCATCATGACAGGAGTGATTACTGATGTAAAGGATGATCTATGTCAAAGAAAGTGATGGGAGAGAGAGACTGCCAGGAAGCACTACTGCAATGGGGGAAGGGAATGAAACAACCACAATATCTATGAAGGGAGCACTCTGCTTCTGTTGAGCCAGTGAATCACACTTTGCTCCCAACTACACTTGTTCAATACCTGTGCTGCAAGGCAGAGCTCTTTGCTACAGCAGATGTATGACTGAGAACAGAGATTCATTTCACTGATGTCCCGAATGACACAAAAAATGTGCTAATACCTAAATAATCATTCTATAACATTTCTGTAGTTTCTGATGATTTTGTTTAAATATATTGCATCTCGGATGCAGCCCACAGCCCTGCTGTGCCTTGCTTGTGGCAGATACCAAATTGGGGAAGTAAAAAAGACCTTAATCAGCCCTTGAAGCAGCCCATCCCTGGGGCGATGCACCTGATCCCTTTCAGAGCAGAGCATTGCCTGTCTGCCTGCTGCATTCCAGCCAGCAGTGCTCGTGGAACCCTTTCGATGTTTTGTTACTGTCAGACACGACCTTGCCATCTTTGCAGGCTGTGTGAGTCCCAAGCACAGGGAAGGTCTATGTGGTCTTAGAGAGAGGGCAGAGAATCATCTTCCCAATTGCTACAGGGCCATAGCTGTGTTAGCCTCTACCCTTCTGTGCAAACTGGCTGCAAGGATATGACTGGTGAGCAGCTGGCTGTGCCTCCAGGAGCTTCTGCTGGAGCAGTAAGTCTTTGCTGCAGCCCAGTCCTGGGCTGTGCTGACATCATGGGAGCATGCAGAGAATTATATGAAACCAAGCATCCTAATTAAAAACCTACTTTAATGTCCCGATGAGCTGCACTTGCATCAAAATACTTTTTCTCATCAGAACAGTAATGCTGCTCTCATGTGAGTTGTTTCAAAAAGAGCATCTCACCACTTGGATCTGTGTAAAAATCCTGGTGCAACTGGACATGGGGCAGCCCATTTGTAGGGCTAAGGCTTTTGGTTCCACTCATAGAAACCCTTCAGCACACACCAAGCTTCCAGCCTGCATCTGTGTTTCACTGACGCTATTTGCTGAGCTCTGTATGTGTGCAAGGTGCTTTGCTGAGGCAGAACACGGACTGACAAATTAAGGTCTTCAGTGACTACAGTGACTAGTTAATTTTTACTTTGTAAAGCTAAGGAGAGAGAATGAAGACAGGTGAGGAAGGAAAGAAAAAGAAATACATAATAGAAAAAGAAAAGCTTCATCACTTGGCATTCAGCTGTATAAAATGTGACATCTTTAAACCAGCCTAACTGGAAATAAGACATTTAAAAGGTCAGGTTAAGTAAGACACAAGGATAACGTGGTCTTTTCTTGTTGAGTTCACAACTCTATTTATGGAAGCTCTGATCTGAGGGGAAGGAGATGCCAACTTTAACTTTGCTCTGTTTGTCTTGGCAGTGACTTTGGCCAGCCATTTTCCACTGGGACTTTCTCATGTTTTCATTCTAGAATAGATTTATTATTGTTATTTTTTTTTAATATTTTGACTCAGACACGCTTTATTTTGTTTTGTTTTGTTTTAAGGAAGCAGATTTGCTTCTGTATTTCACACCGCCTCTCTCCTCTTCCCCAGTAGGTTTTACAGACCCAGATATGGTACCTTGCGATATTATAGTCAGGAAGCATGGAAAGAAAGATAGCATGTGCTTCACACTGTATTCAGGGTTGCAAAGAATTTGTATTGATTATGCATGACAGAATAGGAAAGCTCAGGGGGTTATTTGTATTAGTAATTCATATAGTATCTTTTTCAGCTATTTTTTTTTTCCTTTCATTTTCAGAGTACCATAAAGCATCGTGCCTTAATCACTCTCACTAACATATGATTAACTAAACATATGGGATATAAAATAAACATTACTTAAATTTGCTCCATGAAATTCTCTAGTGTAGTGTTTGGCCACCAGAGTTCTCTCTGATATAGTGAAAAAGAATACAGTGATTCAAGTGTAAAACTTGCAGACATCAAGCACAACAGATAGATGGACACAAAGGTGGGTGTGCGTGAAGGTGACATGTCTGTATTTATGATCTGCTTTTGCCTAGTCACAGTAGCGGAAATCCATGCAAGTGTCCTTACAGCCACTAGAATATCTAGAGGACCCTATCCTGAACGGCCAGGATGTAGCAGACTTCTTCATAGACTTCAGTACAGGGTGCAACAGGCCAGAAGTCATCATGTCATAGAAAACAGAGGCAGCTTCAAAAAGCCTGTAAGCCTGATGGACTTGTGTGATATCTGACAGCAGCCGGACAATGCGAAATTACTTTATATTTTCAGGTATCTTTGAAATAGGAGGTCTTTGAAATGTGCCTTTTATGAGACCTCTGTGTAGTAGACATGAGATTATTTCTCTAATGGTGGCACATGTACTTCTATTGTGAAAATCAGACAAAGCAGGCAAATGACACCAAACTACGTAAGATAAATACTGTAAGCAGCTGTAATAGAACAATCACAAGCAATTTTAGAAATGAAGAGCACTAAAAGGAAAGGGGTAAGTCGGAGGATGCACACAGCAAAGATGCAAAACTGTGGATCATTTTCAGCCCTGTTAGCTCTTATCTCCTGTAATATCTTTGCTCTTGAGTTCCCCAAACACATTCTCTACATTTGGAAGAAATGATAATCAAATATGTCTCTCCTATGATGAAAGGTTGGAGAATAATAAAATTGTAAGGGGTCAGAGTTAAGAAAAAGGAGAAAGAAAAATATTACAATTTTTTTTTTTTGCACAATTTCTAATCTATAGGGTAATATTTCTAAAACAATAATTATGAACTGTCATATCTGCTTGGGTAACTTTATTCATTGATTTTTGCAGTATCATAAACAAGAGGAGACATTGCAGACTTGTATTGGCTTCAGTAATTGAATGGGAGAGAAGAAAGCAGTTAGTGAAATACATTTATTTATGCACTGTTCCTCAATCTTCTGACTGTTCTTTCATGTTTTTTTTTTTTTCCTTTTGGTCATTATGCACAGTAGAGTTAACCTAGAAAGTCTGCATCATCAAGAGCTTTTCAGAACTATAATGCATCACTAATAATGACACTGCCTATGTCTCTGGGTCATAAGGGCTCTACAGAACTACCCATCCGATACTCCACGCTACATTTGAAGAGATAATATTGTTCCTGTTGAAGGTTATTCTGCTACCTAGCCAACTTCCAGGGAGGATGGGGAAGGAGAGGTGGTAGATGACTTCTTCACTCTGGCTGGCATCTTTTGTGTTGAGTCACAAGGGGCAGTACATTATTGAGAAGCTGTGATATTGAAAGAAAGACTTTGCAGTTTCTGTAGTGTAGCAAAATTCTGATTCAACTGATTTCTCTGATGCTGGAAGTTATTACTGTTATGAATGTTTAGCATTCACAAGGTTACTACCAATGCATTTTCCACAATACAGATAGGACTTAATTTTCATTTCCCATGTTCTGCATTTTAATATCTAGCTCCTGTTTGACCTGCTTATGTACAGTATGTTTTTGCTGTTCATCTACATTACATTAACTGTGGAGGTTAAATGGACTGACCTCCGTAATTCCTGACATTCTTGAAATTAAAAATGTTTAAATCAGAAGCAATAGGTATGAACCTGTGAGCCAGAGCCTCAGTACCTTTGTACAAGGTCAGCTACTACATCAAAAGCAATGTAGGGCCATTTCTTCATGCAAGCAGATGACATTTTCATACACTTACTGAATCCATAATAGAGGGTTGGGGACTTTTAGGCTGGGGATTTCCAGGTCTGTATTCTTGATTTTAGAATAGTAAACTTGTAGCTAACAGCGGGATTCACTCCTTCCTCTCTAACATGCAAGCACACACATTCTATAAAATCCTCATGAAAGAAGTCAGTATGGTGAACCTACTTAAGAGAAACCAACCCTGATCTCTCTGTTGCAGCTGCAGCCCTCTCCACCAGCTCACAGGGCTCAGACTGCTTAAAACAATATTGCTAGGATTTATTGGTGTGCAACAGCGATCTGTGAAGGGAAACATTACCAATGCACAAAAGTACAGGATTTTGATTAGTTAAACTGGGGACTGAAAATTTTTGGAAGTGATTGCCATTGCCTTTGGCTGTTCCAGAATGAAGATACTGAACTTTGCCCAAAGTATTATCTGAAGTAACTGAAATTCAAACACCTGTAGCACAGCTCTTAACAACGTGGGAAATTATTCACAGGACCTGACTGTGCTGATGCTCATACTTTCACGTGCTCTCTCCAAGTTAACAAACGAGTACGTGCAGCCAACGATCTGGGCAGCTCTGAGCAGGAATACATTTAAGTACTTGTCTGCCTGAATCAGGACCAGAGTTTAGCTTAGCTTTAAGCATGGGAGAGATTCAAATGGAGGCAATAGATACAGCTTTCAAAATAAAACCAGGGGGTCTGATTCTCCTTTGTCTGCTGGTGTGAGATAGCTTGGGGCTTTTATTGCTGGAGGAGTTGCTTGCTGCATTTTTAGAGACATGGAGCTTGCTGTATCTCAAATGTGCCATCAAAAGCTTTGGGGCCTTATGCTGCCTGAAGAGGGATTTAACTGACAGGCTCAAAACTAAACAAGCTTCAAAACACTGAATCTTGGTCTGGGAGACACTGCACATGACTTCTGCTGTTTCTGAGATGCATATGCTGGGGACCATCAGCAGATCCCTGCAGGCATTGAGAAGAGGTATGTGCACCACATCTATGCATTTGGCACCACAGCACAATCAGTTCCACAGGAATCATATGCTCCTGCTAGAGGTAGAGCCCAGATTTGTGAGTATCTGTGTCAGATGGTAGTCTGCATTGTTGTGGCATAGTGTGGATGGAACAATTCAAGATCAGGGCAGGCAGAGGTCTGCAGCATCATGAAAGGAAAGCAGGCAGTGAACAGGGAATGATTATTTACTGTTTCAATCAGTCCAAGCCCTGGAGACAGGAGATTTGAAGCAACAAAAGGGTGTACTTTTTATAACACAAAAAAATCACTGAACTGCTGCTCCTTGCTGTTGTTGAGAGCAGAAGTATCAGCAGGCTCTGGAGAGGACGAGACAGGTCTGTTGGTGAACAAGAAATATGATGGTTCAGGTGCAAAGTAAATTCCTTGCTGAGTGCTAAAAAGATAAACTGAGGGGACAATCACCATTTAAGCATCCTTTTTCTCAGTGCATCACTAACAGCAAATGTTGAAGACAGAGTACAGAGCTAAATATCCTATTTCTAACCCTGTTACAATTTTTAAACCCTTAGCTGCCAACCACTAGGAATATATGGGGTGTTCCTTTTCTCTCATGGTCAGTGTAAAGACTGCACTGGAGACTGATTACAGCCTGTCCAAAAATGCCATTCCAAAATTGCCTAGAGTCTTCAGTACCTTTATCCAGCATTAGTTTCTGGATCATAAACCACATTAGTACTGCCTATATGCTAATAACCACCAGTTGAAAATGCACTTGCAGTTAACCTGGCATGGCTCCCCTATTAAAGCAGGTCTAAAGGAATATGAAACAGAACTTGAATCCATTTCAGCTAGTGGAACTCTGCATACTGATTACTGATACAGCACAGTAAGGGCAGGGATGCTCTCAGAGAATACACAGATAGCAAGGATAACCCACCACTGCTCTACTTTGCTGGCATTGTCCTACACTTTTGTTAAATTGCTAACACAAAATAAGTTTCTGCTTCTTCAGAGCAAATCACTGAAGCTCTTTGAAATGTCTAATTAGTACAGGAGTACCTGCATGCTATAGAAATTGATGGGATGTATGCCATTATACAAGAAGTGAATGTTTGACCCAAGAGAGGTCTAGGTGCAATGTTCTTGAAAACAGTGAAATTTGCTATTTTTTCAGAAAACATCTAACCCTGTCCATGTGAGCTATTTTATAACCAGCACAGGCACGAAGCAGTCTTAGCATTACAGCAGCAGTAAGAAAATGGTGTTACAGTGTTTGGCTTGTACAAACTTCCTACATTACCTAAAAATAACTAAGCAGCACTTTTGGGAAACATTACGCAGGAGGTGCCTGCAGAAGCTCATCATGTGCATAATATGTTTCCAGCGTGTACTTCTCATATCTCTTCCTGAAAATGTAGCCTCCCTGGGACCAGTTCTGAAGGATTTTCAAGATTTTTTCACCTTTCCTATGATATGCAAAAAATTGCCATTCCCTGTGCAGCAGTACAGACTGATCCTCAGCAGCAGAAAGCTGAGGGCTTTGCTCCTTCAAAAGCTATTCCCCTTCATGCTGCATCATGATCAAATCGTGGCAGATTAGCAACAACAGGGAAAAAAAAACCCCATTCCTCCCACCCACTGCCTTTAATAGGGCAACATATCAGTGTGTGTCTGGCTGGGAAAGGAATCCATCTGGTAGGTGATACTAAAACTCAGAGAGTTGTTCATTTGATTCAGAAAGCTTCCGCCCCCTTTATTTATTTATTTTTGAATGATTCGAGTTATGTTTCAATAACCAGGGCTGGATAACACGTGATAATTGCTTCTGGATGATAAATGGAGGGCTCACTGATGGCTGTCCAGCCCTAGCAGTACATTCCTGAGATGGCAGGTGTTCTGAAGACTTCACATCTCCCCCCAGCCCAGCAGTGCTTCCATCTAGCTCCGCAGTCACGGTATCAGGAATGTCAGTGCTATTTTTTGGATGTAAGTGCCCCAGAACTAATTTTGTGCCCACAGTGCCCTGTGGCTAATTTTGTGGTTACATCTACGTAATGAACCCTGTCATCTCCTTCTCAATTGGATTTGGTTTCTTTCTTTCTTTCTTTCTTTCTTTTTTTTCTTCTTTCTCCAGGTGGACGGAGAAAAGAATCTTGCAAAACCTGCAGCATTTACTTTTGCAAAAGTACTTTGTAATTGTGGAAGAATAAACTGGGAGGAAAGATATAGTACAAGAATAGTTTTGACTTATGTAGACTGAGTCAGCAAGCAAACAAAATAACGTAACTGAAGGAGAGGGGAGGTGAGGGAAGGGAAGGGAAGGGAAGGGAAGGGAAGGGAAGGGAAGGGAAGGGAAGGGAAGGGAAGGGAAGGGAAGGGAAGGGAAGGGAAGGGAAGGGAAGGGAAGGGAAGGGAAGGGAAGGGAAGGGAAGGGAAGGGAAGGGAAGGGAAGGGAAGGGAAGGGAAGTAGCTCCACAATCCTGTGACCCTGCATATAAACATCTCCTTTTTGTAACTATTTTCCCTGCATATAAACATCTCCTTTTCGTAACTATTTTCCCTTGTATCTGTGACACACCACTTATATTTCACCATCCCTGCCCAGGGAAAAGTAGGTAGGCTGGCTGAGATTAACGTCTCCCTTACTGGAGACCAGAGAATATGTCTGCACTCAGCATCAGGGATCTTTGCATTTTACATGAGGACTGGACTTAGGGCCTACCACTGTTCAGAAACCTTCTTTTTTTCCACAGCTGCCCCAAACCTACAGAGCTTTTATTTCTGGTAAATTTTCATTTACCTATAAAAAAAAGAGGTTGCTTACTTAAATTGTCTTCATCCTCCATGGTGCTTGAACCAGGACTCAGATACTTGAAGGGTGCTATAAAGGTTGACAGTATGCTTACTTTTTCTAGAAGAAAACAGAACAAAAGAGACATAAATTCAGCATTTTGTCAATGTATCCTGATCTACTCCACACTTTTACTCATGTGAAAACATCTTGGTAAGTCCCTTTCCTTTTTGTTTTTTCCCAACTCCGCCAAAATCCACAGAATTGTAACACATTTGCTACAGTTGGCGCTGCAAATCCCAAATACAGATCCCTACTGACTTTTGTATCTAATCATAGAGTCATTAAGGTTGGAAAGACCACTGAGATCATTGAGTCCAACCATCAACCCATACCTGACTACTCTAGACCATGTCCCTCAGTGCCACATCTACCCTTTTCATGTACCCCTCCAAGGATGGTGACTCCACCACTTCCCTGGGCAGCCTGTTCCAATACTTCACCACTCTTTCTGAGAAGAAATTTTTCCTAATATCCAACTTGAATCTCCCTGGTGCAACTTAAAGCCATAACCTCTTGTCCAATCACTGGTTATCTGGGAAAAGAGGCTGATCCCCACTTTTTAGGCAGCGCTTCTGGTTGTGCTTCCTTGCAGTGTAGCCTGAGCACTGCCTTCCTGCAGCCCAGACCCCGGGTGGGAAGGAGCTGGGGATATGGGAGGTGTGAATAAGGGCTGTGATAGGGGCAGGAAAGTGGGAGCTGGAGGCAGGCAGCCCTGAGAGACGGGAACTCCTCTGCTGAGTGAGACCATGAATTCACCCGCTCTTATTTCCCTTGTCTGACAGAGTTTGAACCAGAAGTCTCAGAGAATGGAGGCAAGAGTTGGCACCAGAGACCACAATGGATTCTAATTCTTCTAGAAATTGTTGATTTGGTATTTGGAAAAATTTTTATGGTGTGTCACAGGAAAATATTGTCCAAACTACAAGAATCTTGTTTGAAATACTTATTCACATTCAATTTAAGTGTATTTTTTTTTAATCTTCCTTTTTTTCTTTATGCTGACGATACTAGATGGCACAGAAGTGTACTTCCCATGCCACAGCCAGTATCTATATGCTTAAAAAGTCTTAGTGAGGGGAAGAGGATATGAATTGTGCAATGCTGGGCTTTCATCTTATGGCAAAAGCATAAAAAACAATTTAAGCATGTCTTCTGTCAAGTCATGCGGGACAGATTATTTGCATTGGAAACTTTATTTGTCGGTGAGAAAGTATTTCTCTGAATTTCCTTGAATTACCTGGCTAATACATTCTTTTCTCATGCAGCCACTGATCTGGAAGGCTTTCTGGCTGAAGAGCTCTTAAACGTTTTCTATTTCACCAGTACATCCGTTAGCTTTTCAGCTTGGTTATTCCTACATTTGCAATTAATCCTTGCTCTTGTTAAAGACTGTTATCAGAATCCATCAAAAAATTACTGCAGATGTTTGCCCTTAGCTAGGAAATATTACAGCTCTACTCTATTATGAGAAAGCACTGTAAAAGCTGACTGTTCTTTGTTAAGTAAATACAATAAGCAGAATAAAAGATTGCCTGAAGAAAACCTTTCTCTGTCCAGAAACCTTTCAGCCCAGACTAATATATAATTAGAGCACAAATTAGCCTCCTTGAATTGCAATTTCATTAAGAGATTGTAATGATGTCACGAACCAAAAGAATGAAGCTATGAATGCTTTAGCCAAAAGATTTTCCTAAGTGAATACTTTGACACTTTTTGCTAAGGCTTTGCTCCCTGAGAAATGCAGTATCTCTGTAAGATGCTGTCTTGGTGCATGTTAGACTGTTGAGTTGTGATCAGGATTAAGGCTGTTATTCTCTCTGTAGCTTCTTAACCAGTTTCTGTCACTGAAATTAGAAGAACATATGAAATCTTTGATAAGAAGAACACTTCAGATAGACTTAGGACCAGAGAAGTACCTAACTTCAGCATCAGCAATGCTGATGTCTGGATATCAATATGCAGTGAACTGAAGTGTATTCTTAAGGTACTTTTTTTTTGTTTGTTTCTGCTTAGCACCTATCCCCAAAGACTTTGTTTGTGCCTTCACTTTCTGTGGCAAAGATCTTAGACAGCAAAATTTACTGCGCTCCTAGAGCAGCAATGGATGGGTTCATGTCAACGAAGCTCAGGCAGGCTCTAATAACAAGATATCTTTCAATCAATACAGACAATAAAAATTAGAATTTAATATGTCAATCCATTGGTTGAACAATGGAAGATTTAGTGTGTGTCTGGAAGGAGGAGGAGAAAAACCTCAGTATGCACACAGCAAAGGTGAATTATGGAGCCTGTAGAGGTGGGAAAGATAGATGACAGGATAATTAAAAGTAGGTGTTTACAGGGAATTAATCTGGTTAGATATATATCTACCACAATGATGGTGTACTTCCATCTTTTGCATGTTATTGCCTACCATATATGCATTACAGGACACTGCTTTAGCTTTATTGTCAATGGTGTGAAATTTGGTATTATCTTTGTTTAACATTTTAGAACAATATTAACTAAATTGTGTATTCATCCTTTACAATCTGTATATATTTTAATGTGCGTCACTATTAGTCTGTGCCAATTTGATGAAATATTATGAATAAAAATAAAGGGTATCTTTCTTTGGATACAAAAATGCCACACAGTTCCTTATATATACCTTTAAATTAAGACTCCTTTTTTTGTTTTTTTTTTTCCCTTATTCTCCTGCTATGATTTTTTTTTTCCCCAAAAAGAAGCAAAACAAAATTTAAAGGCCCAAATTTAAAGTCCCAAATTTCAAGCTGTAATTTTTATTTATAACTGTAAATGTTCTTTGTATTTTTCAAAAGAAGTTGTTTTCAAAGGTCAGAAGAGAGGTAAACAAGACATTTCAAACACTCTTTTCTCCAGAAAGACAAAATATATAACTCTACATTTACGAGAAGCTATACCAGGAGATATTACTGACTGCATTACAATTGTACCAACAGCCTCCAATGGCAGGAAGGAGCTATTTCCTGAAGGCCTACAAAGGCACAAATAATTCTGTATTTACAATGGAAATTGAGAGACAAAGAGCAGGTAGTGCTGGGATTTATTTCAAGCCATACTGGAATGCTAACACAGGACAATAACATCATATTTTGTAACACATTCATTATAAAAACATCCTTCCAAGTGATGCCAACTGGAACTCAAACTCAAAATCACCATTTCACCACATGAGAAGCCAATTAAAGGAAGAAACATCACTCTCCACTGTTTTGGGACAGAAAAGGATTTGAATTCAAGCTTTGTCAGTATATATTTTCCAACAATGGTAAATACTTACTTAAAAAATTAAAATAAACACAGTTTTGACAGTAGCTATGTCATGGAATCATATCAACAAGTTAAAACATCAGCCAATATTTTTTTTTTTGTAAGGACAAGAGAAAACAGTTTCGTTTGAATGGTTCAGCAAAGCTTGGCATACAAAGCAGCCAAGTTTCCACTCAAATCTGCTCTTATTGTAAAGCAGCTCCTGCCCTGTGGATGCAGTTAGAAGGCTGGTCACAGGTTCTCTAAATACACATTTGTTGTAGAGACAAGAATACACAAATACAGCTATAGACAGCTTTTGTGCCCTTCGTACCTATCAGCGTTTACAGGGCATCAGACAATACAACTTGATCATCACACATACTGAGGTTCTTTCACTCTCAATCACATGAATAAAAGCAATGGGAATGGCAGGAGTTCAACACTTCTAAAAATCAGTCCTTATACATGTTGGACAAATTGTTTGGCTTTAAGAAGAGCAGACTGGCTGGGGTCATAACAACAGTCTTCCAAGTCATAAAAAGCTGCCTCACAGAAGAAAGGAAGGGACTACATTCCATGTGCATTAACACAACTAGAAGTAATGGGCTTAAATTGTACCAAGGAGAATTCACTTTAGACATTAAAAAACTTTTGTAACAGCAAGGACAGTGCAGCAGTGGAATAGACAGTCTAGTGGGGATGTTGAGGAGCTGTTATTGCAGAAGGGCTGTAGGAAGACAGTTGGCACCTGCTGGGTGTTGTCCTTGGGCTGATATCATTACAGTCTCTCCTATCCCTCTGGTCCCCAGTGGAAAGACTTGTCCTGGCCTTGATATCAAACAGCAAGTTTTAGTTCAAATTTGGAAAAGTGAGTAGTATTTATTAATATTAGCTAATCTCTGAGCAGAAGTGTGTGGTATGCTCTTTTGCTTGGCAGCTAATGAGCACTATTAATAATTGTGTTTTAAAATGCAACTTCTGAACATGAGAAGGATTTGACAGATGGCTACCGGTTGTTTGCCAGATCAGTGTTAGCAGTGTTTTACTGAATTAGTTAAATTCTCATATTTTAGTTGATTACCGTAAGCTACTTTGTTTGTCAGAGTTTGTTTTGTCTTTAATCACGTTATTCTAAAAGCACAATGTGGACATTATAAACCAGTCCTAAATAATTCATTTGGTTTTTATGGAGTATGAAATTACCAAGGACAGGTCAACTCTGACGTAATAATGCAGAACTTATTTGAAAAAAACTCATTTGATTTCTTTAAAGCAGCATTTGCAGCTATTTAAACAGTTGCATTTTTACAGGCATGTTAGCCTCACTTTATTTTAAAAGGAGAGAAATAGGGAGGGAAGAGAGCCTGCACATCAGGAGGTGGTTCTCTGCCTTCTTTCTGATATCCTAGGCAGTTGGGCTGATGGTGATTGACAGCAAATGGGATTTCTGAACAGAGAAGAAGAATGTGATAAATTTTGTGGGAAAAATAACGACGTCTTCAAACCACAGCACTTACTGAGAGAGGCTCACAGCTTCCTAAATTATGGCTTGTACAGCTACCATGCTGCATCATTTAGTTTAAGCAGCCAGTTTCCAGATAGGGATTTACTTTCTTGATGTCAAAACCAACCTGTACAGATGAATTTGAGAAACAGCCATCAAGACAGGAATTACTGAGTGTGAAGAGATGTAATACCATTGCCCAAGTGCTTTTGGCTGAACAGACAAGTGGGAAGGCTCTGTGTGATGCAAATGACCACAATGGTGCCAGAGTGGCTGGGATGACCATCTCAGTCTGTCTCCTCTATCTGTGGTGAAGTTTTTAATGTGGATGCTTTATATACTTTCAAGTGGTTCATGTTTCTTAACAGACATGGCAGCAACCTTGGCATGGTTGTGTCAGTTTTGGCATAGCTGTGTCAATCTCGGCATGGCTGTGTTATGGGTGCAGGAGTTCATTTTGGTGCCTTACATTGCACGTGATGAATTCAAGCCTGCATATATCTGCAAGGGGCTCGTAGCATGTGCCAGTTCCTCCTTGGTTTGTTTTTTGTTCTTATTCCTACAGAGGGAAGATTGAAGGTGAGGTCTGGCTGGCATCATCGGCCCTTGAGAGCTATCAGGTAAAGCAGCTAGAGCAGCGCATCCAACTGAGCAGCCCAAGGGTAAAAAAAAAGAAAAAAAGCCTGTGTACTGGAGGATAGAAATGGGTTAAATAGTGTGGGACTGTTCCCATCTGCAGCTATGCTGCTTGGGGTCCCTGAGAGTGTGGCCTCTGAGGTGGACAGTTACTAACGATCTGCTTTTTATAATTGGTTTTCAATCCAAGGTTTTTGCTGCGATATCCCACAGTAGCCCACGTGGGAACAGGAAGGAAAGCTTTTCTTGAAGGCAGCAGAGGAATGTGCTGAGAGAAAAATCTTCTGGCTGAATGGGATTTTTGTCTGGAACATTTTTCTCAAAACAGGGAGGCAAAGAAATATTCAGACTAAGGAGTCTAACTTTTTAAAAGAAAAAAAGAGGTATTAAACATTATGCCGTTTGTTTTCTGCTTCATCAGGGAACTGAAATGAAGATGTGAGAAGCCAGAACACTTTATTTTTTTCTTTCCTTCTTTTTTTTTTTTTTTTTTTTTCCTGCCTGAAAATCAAAGGGAAGGGAAAAACAGGGAACATTGGGATAGTCAGTGTTTCAGGGTAAGGTTAGTGGCTGCAGGAGGCTGGTTGCTCTTCGAGTTAAAAGAGAGAGGTGTGAACCCAGAGCCATGGAAGCTTCCTCTGAAGTGGAGCAACAAGCTGCTTAGTATGATATAGCACCCACATACAGAAACACCTGCACCTGTGCCTCCCCCAGAAGACAATCATGACCTGCCAAGAGCAGGGGTCTGCTCTGAATAGATCTACTTGCTGCCCTTATTATTAATTTATCTAGTTCTTGGAGCAGGAAATATCTCTCTGCTCTATCAGTATTCAAAATGGGGTCCTCATTCAAAACAAGAGCTCTGAAACGCCAGTATATTAAATAATATCAATGTAGGGCATTACAGTATTTTGTGGAACACCAATTGTGAAGCATGAGTGAGTTCAGTGCTGGTAACAGAATGAATCCTCCTATCTCTGTGCTTCCTACTCTGACTGTTTGTTGACGTAGGATTTCTGTCCTTGAAAAGCTTTGGGGGAAGCTACGAGAGATTCTTTGCTGGTGATACTCAGCCCCTAACACAGTTCATGTCCTGTGCTCTGGCCACTCAGTTCCCTGCATCCCAGCAGTGCTTGTACATATGGCCTTTCTCAATTATTTTGAGGTCAAAATAATTTCTGTCTATCACTTTGGAAGCAGAAAGAGCCATCAACAAATCTGGAACTGTGATTTGTATGGATCCATAGAATACAGCTTCTGGTATAGGATCTAGGCTCTGGCACATGTTTAATTGATCACATGGGCCTTAGACAGTATTTGCGGCATTTAGGGCATTATTTCTTTGCACAGTAGCCTGTCTTGCAGCTCTCCATCCTGCTTTCCCAGGATGAAGATGATAGGCTGTAGGTGCAGTTTCACCACATAAATGTAAATAAGCATTTGAGCAGACAAATCTCAGTGACTGCACTTTAGCATTCCCTAACAGCCTACTCCCAATTCCTTTACAATGGAAGACCATTTACAGAATGAAACACATTGTGTGGTGATATATTAGTTTCTTATTACTTCTTGTAAAGAGCATAGTAAGTAAAAACACAAAGGTGGTTGATGGATTTTATATAAGAAAGGCAGTGTGTACATGTGTTGTTCTCTATTAGATTCCCCCCAAAACAGCCTGAAATCTCATTCAGCCTTGTAAAGTTAGGTCTAAAATTGTTTAATTTTGTTTCAGGAGTGTTTTTCTCTCCTGATGCCTTGCTTGAGGATACAGAGAGATAAAAACTCTTGAGTTATTATCAGTTTAGGTGGATCTCCGTCTGTGTGCGGAGTGTACTATATTAGGTATTTTCTAAGCAATCTGGCTGTGGCTTGAAGATGGCAGTTTAAAAATCACATCTTCCCAAGTCTCTTATGCTGTCTGAACATTTATTTTGGAAATATTTTTATTTTGCCCTCCATAAACTGTATCAGGCTTTTTCCCCACATTTTTTTGGATGTCATCACTTTAGAAAACAGGAGAAGCAGAAGAGAGAATGATTGTATAAAGCCACCAGCGCTGTGTGCTGATGTCCTGCAATGGACAGCATAAAAATGCCCACTGGATTTATTAGACATAATAAATCTGCATAATTGACATTACCTATGACTATACGATTGTATGCCAGCTGCATATCAAATACTATTAACAAAAAGCGAAAGTGCTTTTTCAGTCATCTGGGAAACCAGTTTGGCTGGAATTAAGATGTGTAGGCTAATTTCTCTAATTTCTTATGTCTACATACAAGTGTTTATTACTCAAGGATTTTTGGCTAAACTTGGACAGAAAACTATATGAAGCTCAGTTTGGCTTATGGGATGTTTACTCATCAGTAATTTAAATATTTCTGTCTCTTGTACATCTGTAATAACACATGGTTAATGTGAATTCTGCCCTGATTTATCCTTTATAATGTGAGGTAGTCTTCTGTCAATCAATATGTAAGTGGGGAGAAAATTAATGGTACCGCTGTTATAATTTAGAGATGCTTTTACTGAGAAATGTGCACATACTGAGAGCCAACAATTCTCTCCAGGTACTATAAGAGGGCTGAACTTTACAAGGGTTTCTCAGACAAGATGTTATGGATAAAAGTAATGTCTGTTAATTGAGCCGGTTATTTAAGCATTTAGACACTTAAATTCCCATTTGATCCTGTGGGAGCTGAGACAGATAGAAAGAGTAAGGGGCTGTCCCAGGTGTTGCTCCATTTTCACCTTTTAAAGCATGAGGCTTAAATATTTACTGAGCTTTCCATCACAGCTGGCAGAATCTGAAAGTTTCAGGTTCATCACTGTTATTTGATTACTATTTTCTTCTTACCATCTTAATCTTTCTTGAATCAGATTGCATGTTACTTCAAATCTGTCCTTCAATTAAGAGTGGTGACAAAGGAAAAGTTGGCTAAAGCTTTGCAAAGGAGGCTAAGTTTTCAGAGTGATGCAAAGGAAACTTGACACCTGACTCCCATCAACAATAATAATGGGGGCTATGCATCTAACTCTTTCTGCATTGTGCTGACATTGTACCCTTGAATGTTAGTACAGTCCAATAATTCTCCAAAGATGAGGCAGCTTATTTTCTCTGCCATTGCTGCTTTGTTGGCATTTTTATGGCATTCCCAGAAGTACTACCTGTCAGAGTTAGTACTTCCAAGGATGGCATTGCTTTGGGGTGATTGAGGATTGATGTAATTAAAGAGAAGGCAGTCTACTGTTTGCCCGTGGGTGTTTTATATCAAGCATTTCAGTGCACAGCTACGATTGATGATTTAAATGATGACAAAGTTGGGCTGCTCTGTATGTACAACAGAGGCTTGAGCCAGGGGTTCAGAGATATGGGAGTCTTGTATTTTAGACTAACAGAATTCTGAGAATGCTGTAGAAAAAGAGCTTTCTAGGAAAAATGCAGCCTTCTTATAGACAATTTAATATAATCACTGAAAATGTCCAAAAGTCTAGTCACAGAAAGGAACTAGTTCTAGTCACAGGTGTGGACAAGAAAGATTGCTATTTGGGAATTATTTGGAAAGGAAAATGGAAAAAAAGAGTATACAATATTATACCATTGAATGTATCAATTGAGTGCATTGTGTTCTATAGTGGGCTTATCCAGTTAAGCTTACTCATACTTCTGTACATATCAACATATGAAGCTGTAGGCTTTCTTTATAGTCAATGAAGACTTAGTTAACACAGTCTATGACATTAGAAAAAAAATTATGTATAAGTCCTGTTTTGTGACTTGAACCTGTTGAGAACCATGTGAAATATTAGACTTACCATTATCTCAACATCTACTCCTTAATAAACTGGTGAAGTGCTAAAATCGCACAGCAAAGCTGCTCTTTCACAGTGCAGACAGTCTGGTAAGGACGGTCTGGGAGCATAAAAGAGCTCTTTGTGCAGAAAGAAGCAGCAGCTTATTCTTCTCTTCCCTGCTGTAATGTTCATAAACTCCAATTACATTTATAACTTTGCATTAAATTAAATATGTGATTTTACACAAGCACTTAAGAAGTCTACTAAATATCCAATAACAGTTTTCTTTATTCCCTTGTTAGCAGCTGCCACGGTGGCAGGACTCGCACAAGAGCAGAAGTGATTTAGTGCATTGATTTGCAGTTGGCACAGCCCTTTGTTCTCAAACAGAACTGATTAGCTTAGCAGGAAAGTGCCATTTACTTTTTATCACATTTCTTCTCTGCTCACCTCCCTTCAGTGGCTGCCAAAAGGAACAGCACAGAACTGTAACCTCCTGAGCAGGTTGCTTACTGTCTTCAAATCCAAATTCCACAATTCAGAGGACTGATATTACTGGATGGCGCTGCAGCACTGATACATAAACTAGGATTGCTGCTTTGACATGCTGTAAATAAGTCCCAGTGAGCTCTTTCAGGCTGTTTCAACACAAGATAAACTCTGACTATGACAATACTGTATGTGACAAATAGTCCCACCTAAACCAGGATTTTTGGTGTTATTTTTTTTTCCTACCATTTACTGGGAAATCTGATAGGGCTCTGAGGTGAAAAGTCTAGCTGGAAAGATTTCTCCTGAGTATGTCACTTTTACTTCATGGACTGACCCTGGGTCTTACCTTCTAACACACAACATTTGAGGCCTGCGTATACACTTCTGCACCTCTGATCTCCTGTGTATTGAAGCTGCTGGGAAAACTCTTGATTCACCAGTTAAAAGTAAAGATTTTTGGCAGCACAGAATGACTAGCAGGTGCAATAAAAACAGTGGGAGTCATTGAATTAGCAATTATTTTCCCTTGAAGACCTATTCACAACAGAAGTTCAGTTTGCTTTGGATAAGACTCCATAACTTCAAGGGTCAAATCCTCAGCTGGAGTGAATTTATATGGCTTTACTGAAGTCCACAAGCATACATGACGTTATATCAGCTTAGGTCAGTGGAATAACACTGATTCAAATCAGTTAAGAATCTGATCTGATAAACTTATCAATGCTATTCAGTCTTGTTAGTTTGCCACAATTCTGACGCAACCTGGTCAAAAGTCTCATGAATTCAAAGATGCTCAGTGGTGTAAATATTTCCAAGTCTGTCTTTATTGAAAAATAAGAAGAAAAAATAGGAGTGGGTGGGAGGCTAAAAGCCATGGCTCAGAGTTATTTCTGGAAACAAAGATGAAAAGATGAATAGGGGAGAGAGAATTTCCTTCATACTCTTAGATGAAATTCCTCTTAATAGTATTAATCCTTTTGGACTCTTTACAGTCAACAGAGATGAAGAGGCTAATCCCCGATTCTTCTACACTGGAGCCTCCATTAGTTCTACTAAATAGCTGGTACAGAACCAGAGAGAAAGAACTACAGAAACATTTACCTTCCCTTCTCCTTTGATCTCAGCAAGAGATTATAAAACAGCTCCCATGCTCTCTTCTTCCATTTTACAATGCAAAAGAAATCGGAAACCTTCTTCCCCCTGGCACAAGAAATCCTGGTGAGGAGAGGACCCCGTTACTGGAAAATGTATGTAGCTCACACTCTTCAAATGTATCTAATTCCATTAGTCATGTGAATTCAGTACCTTTTTTTTCCCTTGTACAAGCTATCTTTCCCTCTTTCCACAACAACAAAGAAAATCCTCTTTTCTGGTAAAGCAGAAGTTTTTTTGAGAGGCACTAATTCAAAAGACCAGACTATCTGACAGAGCTAACAAGCTCCTTACTAACTATGGATACACCGGTAAGAGAATGTGATGACTACAGTCCTCTCCTAAATGACCAGAAAATAAAAGCTACTTCTTCATAGAAATTAAACTGCTGCAGAAGTGGGCATACTCACAGTCAGCAGCACCTTATTCATTTAGCCCTCTATCTATTTTGTTCTGCAAACTCTAATGACCATGACTTGAATTTTAGAATCATAGAATCATAATCATCAAGGTTGGAAAAGACCACTAAGAACATGTGGTCCAACTGTCATCTCATCATCACCATACTACTAACCATGTCCCTTAGTACCACATCTACTCTTTTCTTGAAAACCTCCAGGAACAGTGACTCCAGCATCTCCCTGGGCAGCCCATTCCAGTACCTGACCACTCTTTCTGAGAAGGAATTTTTCTTGATACCCAACCAGAACCCTCCCTGGTGCAACTTAAAGCCATTACGTCTCATCTTATCACTGTTACCTGGGAGAAGAGGCCAATCCCCACCTTGCTACAACCTCTGTTCAGGTAGTTGCAGAGAGTGGTAAGATCTTCCCTGAGCCTCCATTTCCCCAAACTGAACAATCCTTTGCTCTTATGCTTCTTGAAAGATATCAGCACTCTGAGGGCAGGACCTGACTTCCCTGGAGTAGAGACTGACATGTGGCCTGTTTTGGGGAGGCCTGTGGGGCTGGGCAAGGTCAGAGAGGCCCCTTAGTGCCCTCAGTCCTGACAATCAGCAGACTTCTAACACAGTTTGTCTATCAGCATACAAAGTTTCTCTTCTGAGTAAAATTTAATGCTCCTCTCTCTGTATTTAACCTTTAAATTAGACCAATGAGTATTCAATGTAGTTTAAATAATAATGGATGCTTAACAGTAATCCTGCTTTTCCACACTGCCAATTATGGCAGGCACTAATCCATCTAAAGTACCAGTCTTTGCAGTAAGCATATGCTTAGCAACCATGCTTGCCATGGCCTTGCTTGGCTTCCAGACGTGTAGATAGAAACATGCCAGGTTTTTACACACAGCAAAGACACTGTGAGCCATCACTGTGTAGCTTTTTCTATGGTCACTTCCAGCAGAGTATGCATACACCTCATCAGCATCAAGCACAGCCGCACTGCTGATGGCTGACAGCAGTACTCTGCACTAAACATCTGTGAATAGTCACTGCTGGTCACTTCACCATGCGCAGATGGCTTCTTTGTCATGCCATCATATGCAAAGTAAAATAGCAAAATAATTATTACACCCTTAGTTCTTCAGTGCAAGAGTCAGACAGTGCACCGATTTGATCAGTTTTGAAGTATTCTCGATCATATCCTGAATCCTGAATACTGGGGTCATATCTGTAGTGCCATGGCTAAAGATCAGGAAACTGGAACTATATTTTCCAATACTTTTCCAAGCTCAGGACTATTGAGAATGTCCAGGATCCTTTCTGCTGACAAAATTGAAACATCTTGGCCGTGGCTGAGCTTCAAGGGATGGGTTTGTTCATATATATTAACAAAAGAGAATGGGAGGGAGAGGGATGAGGTAGCAAACTGTCTGCAAAAGTACCCACTCCAGTGAACAGAGTTTTAGGAAAGAAAGTCCATCAAGCTGGTTTCCACTAATCTGACTCTAGACTGTATAGATGGTTTTCAGGATAAATCTAATTGTCTAATGCTGATTATTTAAATGCAAACAATCCCATCATTCATTTCCTCAGCTCAGAGGGACAAAACTTTGGAGCTGTATGTAACCACTGCTGCTTCCAGAAATGACTTACTAGCAAAAAATGAACTTGTTCAATTCAAAAGGAAATAGGGAACAAAGCTATACCTTTCCCAAAAAGGGACGAGAACATAATCTTATTTCATGTGGTCCTGACAATGTAAGGTGATTCAGGCTGTAGACAGAAGCCTGTGTCACTGATACATGTAGAACTTGGGATCTGTTTACCTCATATCTACTGCTGAGAGATTGGTTTGTACATGGTAATTTGCTCTGTGATTTTAAGCTTTTTTTTTCCTGTTTGTATCAGAATTTGATTTTTCCAGATATATTTGTCAGTAGCATTTGTTCAAAAGCACTTTGTAAACATATTTCAACCCATGCAAACTATTTGTTTTGACTGTTCACTACTCATGCTGTGTAACCAGCCACCTAAGGCAAACTGCAGCTTTCCAGTGCTTTTGCAGATGACTGATCCCTGAAGTCCCCTGGATTGTTTGCAGATCTCTACTCTAATCTATCTTCAGTCATCCAATAAGGTTACCAAAAGCTATTTCTCAGTAACGTAACAGGGGTCACTGTCTGTTGACTCTAACAGATATGCTTAGTGTCCTGACAGAAATGAAAAGCAATGATGGAGTGCATTAGCATATACACAAAGTAAGTTGAAAAATGGATGCTTTTATGATTTTTTATTATCCAGATATTTAAAATATAAAACACATTTCCAGAAATCTCTGTAAAATATAATAAAAATACAAATGCTGGCTTTCAGAGGTCATTATGGAAAATAAGTAAAATAAATCTTCTAATACAAAACGAATTAATTTTAATGTTCTGTTCTTGACACCACCTGTCTCTAACCTTGCTTATGAAGAGATCTGGAGATCTGGACCACATGGCTACATGCACAGTTTGAATTCATTGCTAAATTATGTTAGTATGGTTTTTACCATGTAATAAGAAGTGAATTTTCTGCTTTAGATAATGGCTTTGGACCTCCTTTCCTAGTGAATGTGACCAGACAGCCTCTTGAGACCAAGTGATAACAAATCCTTTGATTACACAAGTCTTTCTTCTGGTCAGACTGGCTCTTAGCACAGCAGTGGCAGAGGCTATAAGATGAGCCTTGCCCTGCCTGACCTGACTTGTAACAACTACCAGTGCCTGGTTGTTCAAAGAAGACCGGTGGATTGGTACAGAAGTAACACTGCATTCATCTCAGGGTCCCCCATGGAACCCAGGTGCTCCAGATGCTCTTTTTATGTTTAGTTAGGCATTTAGGAATGAATTTGCAGAAGAAATCTGACTGCTAATGATGTATCTGCGGGCAAAGATGCAGCAGTGTTCGGAGTGCTATGGAACAGGGTTCCTGAATGTGCGTCATTCATTGTAGCTCCATGTATTGTCTGTCTTGGACAGAAGGACCATGAAACGGTAGAGTTCTTTATTCTTGATGAAGTCACAAGGAGTGCAGGCAAAACTGCTACCTGGGACTTCTGGAGGGCACTGGTAGGGAAGATCCCTTTGGGATTCATTCCTGAAGGGTAAAGGGGTGCAGGAAGGCTGGAGCCCAGCCTTGCTCCTTGACAAGAAAGTCTTAAAGGTGCAGGAGCAGGCTATCCCCCTGTGCTGTAACATGAGCAAGCAGGGAATAAGACTGGCATGGATGAACAGGGAGCTTTTCCTGAGGCTCCAGGAGAAAAAGAGAGTCTACCTTCTGTGGAAGAAGGGATGGGAAAACTGCAGGGAGTACAACGAAGTTCCCACAATTCAGGTGGAAACAGTTAGGAACCCACTACTTCACCAGGACTGTCACAGGTCCATGCGGCCAGATGGAATCCACCCAAGGGTGCTGAGGGAGCTGGTGAAGGTGATAGCCAGACCTCTTTCCACCAACTATCAGCATTCCATGTCAGCCAGAGAAGTCCCAGAAAACTGGAGGCTTGCCAATATGACTCCCATCTACAGGAAGCATTGTAAGGAAAATCTGGGAAACTACAGGCCTGAAGACTGAGCTAAGGGCCAGAAAAGGTTATGGAGCAGGGCATCTTGAGCAAGATCACATGGTATGTGTGCGACAACTGGAGGATCAGGCTCAGTCAGCATGGGTTTGTGAACGGCAGGTCCTGCTTGACCAACCTGATCTTCTATGATTGAGTTACCCACCTGGTGGGTGAGGTAAAAGCTGTTGATGTAGTCTGCCTAGACTTTAGCAAAGCCTTTGACACTGTATCCCACAGAATTCTCCTAGAGAAGATGGCAGCCTGTGACTTGGACAGATATACTCTTCGTTGGCTAAGGAACTGGCTGGACATCTGGACCCAGAGAGTGGTGGTAAATGGAGTCACATCCAGCTGGTATGAGTGGTGTTCCCTAGGGGTCAGTACTGGGGCCTGTCCTGTTTAATATCTTTATTGATGGCCTGGGCAAAGGGATTGAGTGCACCCTCAGTAAATTTGCAGATGACAGTAAGCTGGGAGGAAGCATTGACCGGCCTGGGATTAGGAAGGCGCTATAGAGGGATCTGGACAGTCTTGATCACCAGGTAGAGGCCAGTGGGATGAAGTTCAACAAGACCAAATGCTGGGTTCTACACTTTGGCCACAGCAACCCCAGGCAATGCTACAGGCCTCGGGCAGAGTGGCTGGGAAGACTGTGTGGAAGAAATGGACTTGGGAGTGTCGGTTGATGCTCAGCTGAACATGAGCCAGCAGCATGCCCAGGTGGCCAAGAAGGCCTATGGCATCCTAGCTTTTATCAGAAATAGCATTGCTGGGAACAGCAAGGAAGTGATTGTTGTTCTGTACTCAGCACTGGTGAGGATGCACTTCAAGTACTATGTTCAGTTTTGGGCCTTGGTGATTCTAGATTCTATGATTATCTCAGTGAAGTCCCAGACACCACTTGGGGTTGTGTTTGTTTCTGATAACCTTGTTAGAAACGCGTTATGGATGAGAATATTTGACATGTCCACACTGAGATTGTAGCTAGAAAATTCCAGGCTCCTGAAAGTAATAACTTCATGTCAGAGGGTGCATAACCTCAAATGCCTTCTTGTGTCTCCTTGTGGTAAAACTCATCATTACATGCGGCACAATTAGAAGAAAATAAAGATATCTAGCTTAAAATAGGTAACATGTATTTTTAAGTGCAGAGGAAGGTCATTTGGCGCTGTTATTTTAAGAACTGTGCTGACAGAGGCTTTTCTGTAACATTCTAATTTCAATGCTACTATCTATAGCCCTTTGTGTAGATTTGTCCTTTCAATGTGCACTGTTGTCAATGAAAAGATACTGTAAGCTGGTTTCAAGGTGTGACTCAGAAAAAGCTGGCAAAAGGCCACTCTGAGATTTTCAAAGCCATTCTGCACACCTTCAGTTTTAATGGGTCTTCTAAGTATGCCTCTGCAGCTTGAAAAATCTCTTCCATAAGCTGCTTCCTGTCTGCAAATAAGAGTGAAGGTTATCCAAAGTGATTTTATCACTTGACCACAATGATTATCTGTCAACTCTTGTGGAAAGTCCTGGAGCTTTCTTATAGATAATGTGTATGAGAGAATGTATGATTACATCACCTTCACATACATAAAGATATGTACTTATAGGAACCCTTCTAGTTTTCCAGGTACAGTCACCTAATTTGTACATTATGGCTACCAAACACCTAAATACATAAAGGAACCATATATACCTCAGAGTTATTGTAATCTAGTTAAAGTATTCTTGTTTGAAACAGAGTTCCCCATTTCCAAGATGAAACCTTCATATTTGCTTCAAAGATTAAACCTTTGTAGACCTGCAGGTTTTTAAAGCCAATTAAAAAAAAAAAAAAAAAAAAAAAAAGCTTGTAAAAGACAAACCGGGGCCATACCGAGATCTGAAGAGAGGTAAATCTGGATGAACAGTGGCTTTATAAGGAGCAGCACAGAGTATATATTTAGTAAGACATCTCACTGTGATTCAGGATGCCTGGCTATCCTTGATAACAAGACCACCAGAAGAATAGTATTTCCTGGTCCTAAATGATGCTTTACTTTTCGAAGTTCTGCTCTGAAGTATTATTGAAAATGTAAAAAAATCATAGCTTCTCCAAAACAATTTAGAAAAACAAAAGGGAAGGTTTCTTTCCTCTTTCTTACATGCTGCCCAGTCCTGAAAGGCTGCTCTGCAGGATGACAGGGATTTACTGTTTGCTTCATGGCACAAGAAAAGGTATTAAAATAAATAGTACTCCCATAAATAATTGCATCAATTTTGCAATCAACCAGAAAACAACAGCAACAAAAAAATCATCAACAAACAACCAGGTCAACACTCAGTGTAGTAATCTTGCCAATGCTCTGTATAATTAAAACAATTTCACCTTGAAATCTGGCATTAATTATAATATGGAGCAACTCCAAGTCTTAATATTTCATTTTGTGTTCGTGGACATAGTTGGAAAAGAGGTTTGTACGTGGAGTATTTTCTGTTGCTTTCTCTTTGTCTTTGATTTTGGGGGATTTTTTTTCTCTGCAGTCTATTTTCTCTGTATTAGTTGTTGCTTCTTACTGTTGATTGTATCTGTATGATTGAGCAATGCCACATTAATTTCACTGGGCAAAAAAACTCCTCCCAGAGTCAAGGACACAACATAGAGGCACAACCCAAGTACAACTCAACTCAGTGTTTGCTTTTAATGCATTCACCATTCCAGAGATCTGCTGCAACTGTCTTCTGCACAGTGATAGCCCAAAGTTTTTAAAACAGTTCTCAATTTTCAACTCTAGCATTTTGATTTCTCCACCTTCATACAGGGACTCAGTTTCAAGAAGAAATCTAAGATCTCTCTGAAAAAGAATTTATGTTTTTCTGGAAATCAGTTTACATAAGCCAAAAAGGGGGCACTGAAATGCACACATAAAAACTACAGCTTTGACCTTAATTTTAACAGAGAAAATGAATAATGCATTCACATTTAGAAAAATTCAGGCCTTACACTTAAGTAATTCAAGCATGTTACTCAAAATCTGCATTAGTTAATTCTTGGTAATGATTTAAGTTTTGTTAAGTTGAGCCTTGCTTTAATTTAAACCCTGAAGATTTGTTCAGTTGCCTTCATTCACCCAACATCAAGTGGTTTCAATTAAAGAGATTTGCAGTTGAAATGCATGCGTTTTGCATTGGTGCTGTTAATTTAATAGTGATCTATATGTGTTTGTAGACACAGTGACCTTTATTATCTTCTCATTATGTTTGAAAGCAGTTCTTGTTATCCAGCTGAATGAATTATGTTGAGAGTTGTTATGGCTCAAATAACCTATTGAAACTAGTTATTTTTCATCATATGCTAAATGTTAAAACTAACAAGGAGTTAGTTAAGCATTACGCTGGAGACTACCATCATGTCTTACATCTTGGAACATGTACTTTTAAAACTATTCAGATTAAAGATGAATCAAAGTGCTTCAGCTTCAAGGATAAAACTTGGAGGTGCACGTCCCCATAGTCAGAACTGGTGTATAAAATCCAACAAAAATTGCTTTTAAAATTTAATAATTCACAAAATCTATGGTAAAGCACAGCCTGGCTGGGGTAGATAAGTAAAATAAATACTGCAAAGTCAATTTTTAATAATCTGTGGCATGAAATTTAAGCACAAGAGAAAACATTTCACAATCAAGTCAGAAGCTTTTTGTAAATGATCAAATGAGAATTTTAAGCCCCCTTACCTACCAATGCAAAATACATTCAGTTTATCCTTTAGTCCACAGAGTATCCTCCTATATTTCTTTGTTTAAATGCCTTTTGCTTCTAATAGAGCCTTTGCTTTAACCTCTTTCTAGAACCCCATCTATTTACAACAACATCAGAAGAAGATACACAGATACTGAAGGCTGTTATTTGACAGCGAATTGGCTCAGTGCACACAGCCACAGGAAATAATGTAATTAGTTCCTGTGCTAGTCTGGTAACAAGTGGTCTGGTGTATTTATCTAATTATTGAGACAACACATTTACAACTGAAGGGATTTTGCTATAAGAGGTTTATAAAACTCTGATTTAGGCTGATCTTCAGTCTCTTAATGCCAAGTAAAAACTGGCCTTCGAGCAACATTTTTATATGATGAAGAATAAAATCCCAGATGGATTATGACAAGTCCATGTTGTCCTAAAAGAGAAATCAAAATGAAAAGCAGGGAAAATTAAATGGCAAGGATAATATATATACACACGCTCGTTTAGGGAGAGAGAGAGAAAATGTGAAGATTTGTACATATATTATACATCTGGAATCAGTACACTAACATGCGGTTTATGCTAAGAGGTGTACCATCTGCAGGGAATAAAGAAAAGGAAGAGATTATACCATATTATGGGGAAATCATATTTTGACTTAATTATTATGGCTGTGGCTATATTATTAAGAGGAGGTGGGTTAATAATTGTCTAACCAACCAAAAGGGAAAGAGAAAGCAAAATGCTTTTTTATTCAGAGGAACAGACTATTATTTCTCGTGCAATAATAAGAACTTGTGCAAGAGAGCAGAGAAGGCAGGAGAGGGACAGCAAAAATAAAATGGGACCGTCTCATGGTGGGAGAAAGGTGAGAACTTGGGCATCTGCTGGGCTCCAAGAAGCTGCAGAGGAAAGGGCAAGCAGTCTCAATAGACATGAGCAAATGTGCCCATTGAGAAAAAAGGTCCTTTGGTGACTGGACTCACTGCAAAGCTGTCAATGAGGCACTAGCCTTGGCTGTACATATCCTCAGCACAGCTGCCTCCTGGGATGCCCTGGGCATGGCAGAAGAGGGGCAAGGGAAGAGGATACTACAGTAAACCCTCCATGCTTACAGGAGGTCCTGCACACAGGGATTGGTGGGGATGGGACATGGGCTGGAGGGGCTATGTACTCTCACATCCTGTGATGGTGTGCTCACCTCCCTCCTTATTCCCTCAGCTTCCTCTTTCAGCTTTGCACAGGAAGTCAAAGAGCAACAGTACTGATAATGCCCTTACTAAGACATATCAGCAATCACAAATCTGTCTCAGACTGGGGGGAGTGAAAGAACAGGTAGCAGACACCTGATTCAACAGCTGAGGACCAGTTGAACATGTGCTTAAAAACAAAGTATGACTATGGATCAATCATCTTACCCTATAAGTAGTGAGCAATCCAAGGGCCCCTTGAACTCTCCTGCATGGAAGCAATTTGCACAGCAGGATGTCCCCTCACATAGGGACACCTCTTGAGGTACCACCTCCGAATTTGATGTTAAGATGCCTTGCTGATACAGGTCCTTCGTAAATGACTAATTGTTTTAGGCATTGTTAACTTTGGTAAGATCATATCTGAGATTGATTGTGCACATATAGTACCTTAGATGTAAACTACTGACCAAGTCTGAGGCTAAGAGTGGATCCAGTCACACCTAGGCTCCTTAACTCCATGGTTCCAGGAGGTTAGAAAGAAACAGGGTCCACTCTGAACCTCATGACTCAGTGGGAGGATCTTCTTAACCTTTAGACAAGTCTGAGGCTAGAAGTAGATCCAGATGCACCTAGTCTCCTTTCCTCCATGGTTTAGAAAGCAAGTCTGGTCCACTTTGAATCTTGTCATTCAGTAGGAGGGTTTCCTGTATGTGTGTTTAACCCTACCTTCTTTGCAGTAAATAATCGAGTATATCCAGCCATCTCGAATTTTGGTACGCATATATTAAACTGCTACATTATGTCATATCAATAAATATATTTCTGTTTCTCTCTTATGAGTGCACAGTGTAGTTGTTTCCATCTGCAACACAACCCTCTGTGAGGCACAGAGTGGTGGGGGACCAGGGCAGTTAGGGCACAGAGCATGGTGACATTAGGAGCCAAAAAGGGGTCGCCTAGCAGAAAGCTTTTAGCAAATGATTTTCTGAGAAATGGCAGGAGCAACAAGCAGTGTGTCAGCCTAAGCTAAACCTGTTCAGAACAGCTAAATTTCACCCTTGCACAGAGAGTCTGGACCAGATCTGCTTGCTACATTCCTCCTATTGGTGCTCCCTCATTAAATATCTGGCATGCATTATTTGCCTCTACCCCCATCCTGCTCCCTCTGCAGTCCAGCAGCTTTCTGTTCTGAATGGAAGGACAACCCTCACAAAGGGCCTTTTCCTGAGAGATATAGGTTTCATTTACAGTGGGCTAGAAACGCATGTGCTGCAGCGCCCTGGGCCTTTCAATCACCTGCCGAGAGCACTCGCTTCTTATTGTTTCCATTTCAGCGCTGTTCTTGCAGCTGCAGTTGTAGCCTCTTTGAATTAAATCTGGGTTAACAGTCTGAGGACAGATAAGCCCCAAGAGAGGAAATGATGTAAATCCAAATAGCAATTCTTTAACCTAGTGCTTTTCATGACAGGCTTGAAGCTCTGGGTGTGATCGGAAGCGAAGTGCATTTTTGCAGTCTATACTGATTTGCATAAACCTTTCTTTTGCATTTGCATAATTTTTCAATTAATCACCAGGACAATACCCTAACTCCTGAACATATCTCTCCCAGGCATTTAAGGTATTCTTGTGAGTATAAAAGCTTTGGACAGTGATGATGAGGCCAAGACCTGGGGCTTTCCATTGATTTCACACGTAAAACTCAGTCCAAATGTTTACTGCACCTTACACTCCACAACTAGTGCATCAGTGATTACTGAAAAAGCACAGATGGGATGTAGACAGTTTTTCATTCCTTGTTCCATATGATAGAGCTCAACACATCTGGTATGCTATGAAAAGCATCTTTGCACTAATTTGTTTGTCAGTATCTATTGAAATGACTATCTGTCATCCTGTCGCATTTCGGTTGCCCTGAGAATGTCTGAAGACAACACTAGTCACAAATTGCGACTGCTAGCCACTTGGGACTAGATGGTAGAAACAACCAGCTGTTCTGAGTATCATCAGTGGTGGATTTGTTTCTTTTTGTGTGGAAATTTCAGTGTAATCTCTCCTCAGACATTTTGTATTTGCAAGAGGAAACCAAATCACTTGAGTCAAAGATGGTCTGTTTGCTCTTGCTGTCCGTGTGCACCTTTCCATCTGTTTCTACAGCTGGGTGAGTATTTTTTGACTGCACTGGAGTATAGGGGGCAGAAAATGCACTTGGTGCATCTTCATATCCACCTTCGTACAACTAGATCTTTTAAATAACGAACGTGACTATAAATAGACTGATTTATCAAGGAGGAATAAAAATTGTAAAGGGATTTCTGCGTTTATATGGGTTGATAATATAGACATGAGAATGTTTCTTTTTCACATAACTCTTGATGCTGATCATCTCCTTGAAAGACAGCTCCGTGACTTATGATTTGTTGTGTTTATTTTACCTCATCTCCCTACCAATGAATCAAAGTGTTTGATGTCATTTCTTTTCCAGTCTGATTTTTTTTTTTAATTTTCTTCTTACAAATGCTTTGCTGCTTTAAATTCTGATTATGTGACTAATTTAAGTCATTTCTCTTCAGTCAAGAGCTATTCTGGCATGAGAATGCAGGTCTAAATTGAAGGTGTGAATTTCAGGTTCTATTAATGGCTCAACAAAATATACATAAATAGCTTTCAGAAATTTGAGAAAATCTATGAAACACAGAGGTAGCATCCATATTTAAAGGGCACATAGGGCATATAGCTTCCAAAAATGCTGGTTTGAACCATCAATAGTTAATAAAGTACTCATGTATTTTTCTAATTAATCAGAATGATCTGCAATACACCACCATAACTTGAACTTAATGCCAAGCATTTCAAAATAAATGCAGTATGTATTACAGCCACGCCCATTCAGGATCTGAGTATCTCCATGGATGGAGATTCCTCAACTAGAGCTGGTTCAAACAGTACCAGCTGAGGTGACCAGGAGAAAACTGAGGCAGAAGCGTGAATAGGTACCTAAAGTATGAAGCCTGCATAATGTGTGCCAAAGTGTTTTGCCTTGACTTTCTTATTCCTATTTACTAGTTTAAAAGAGATCTTCAAATAATAAGATACTTTTTTTCCCCAGGTTTTCGTCAAGTGGCTACACATGCACTGGATATAATTTCTTATATTGCCCTAGAATGCCACTGGAGCAATGGGGACTCCAGGAGCTCAGAGCTTGCTTTCCTCCCTCTCCTTAATCTGTAGGTGTTATTATCACACACTTCCCATTCCTTGTAGGACTACAAAGCATTGGATGACAAGAAAGGCTTTTACTACGAGACTTTCTGTATATTTCACATTCAGTGGAAAAGAAAATCAGAGTCAATTTAGAGAGAATTTGATGGATACTGCTTGCAATCAAACCCAAAGCTAAATGGCACAAGCCAGGAACCTGAGAGGAACCCAATTTTAGCATGATTTGATTTAAACTTCATAGGACATTGCAAGTCTGGGCACATATTTCTCCCCAGTGTCATACACTGACTCCATCAGGGTCAAACAAATAAAACTTTATTTAAAAATTCCTTACTTGTCTGCTTGTGTTTGCCTAAGTGCAAAATTGATGTGACAGAGATTTCTGAAAACCCTTTCTTCCTGCAGGGATTAATTCTGGTGGTCTCTCTGTGTTAAGGTTTTTTTTATAATCTCTACTGGCTGTGAAAAAGGACTCTAGCACCTATGGAAATGATCATGCCATTTGCTTCTGCAGCTGCTGTCAGTTTTCAGTGAATACAGAAGGACAAAAACACCATAGGCTGAAACTGGTGCATGATGGGAGAACTCAAGGTAGGATTTCTTTTTCTTTAAATAATCCCACATTTCTACAGTTTCCTGCTTCTCTATCACCTTCATTCTTTCAGGCCAGGCAAAAGAGAGGAGAGACCTGGGAGATGAATGCAGAATGCACAACATAGAGAATCGATTTGTAACTCCTGAATCTGACTGATGAAGGGGATTATATACTGAATGTCACTCCCAGCTGCACCCCAAAATGGTTTTTGAATGCACTTTGCAAGAGGCAGCCCTACTTACCAGCGAGGTCTGATAGAGGTTGGCTTTGCCTGACTTTACCTGCACGGCCATCCAGAAAAACTCTTGATGGCAGCTAATGTGTTTCCCTCTGCTGTTGGGTGTCCTTTCTTTGGGTGCAAGTGTCCTGTTAACCAAGTAAACATTAGCTGAATTGGCTGAAATTATTTATTTACTGCGGAAATGCAGGAAGATTTTTAGGTTCACCAAACCAATCAGAATCTCTTTTAACATAATGTCAGTTTATGGGAGATATAAATTAAAAACTCTCAGCTTCTTTTATGAACAGATTAAATACTTTTATGCAACTATAAGCTGTTCTTCTGAAGCCACTTACATTTATAAACTGTCCATAAATTTCTGGAAGGTTTACAACACCGGGACACAACAAGAAGCCACCAGCAGTTTTCTCAGCAGCAATTGCTATTTTTGAGACTAGCATGAGACCTGTTTGGGAAGATGCTTTATTCCTTTCTGTAGTTTGAGATTCTTATTCCTGATCCAGACATCACCTAAAAGCTATGTAAGGTTGGTATGTGAAATGACATTTGGCCTTTGGTAAAGACAGAAGAAGAATAAACAGCAGTAGGTGATACTGGGGTGCTGCTATTAGCCAATCCAACACGGAGGTGAGTCTTCAGAAGGTGCTTCATGATGTGGCACTTACTACGTGATGAGTTTACAAGTGAGGACTGATCTTGTGAAGTCCTTACATGGAAAGTAATACAAATAAACTTCTTAAACTTCTTAAACTTCCTCCGTTCCTGTGACTTTCGGGTGTTTCTTCAGGACTTTCACATCCCTGCCACTGCAATTTCACCACAACCTTTATGGAGCTGGTTAAATTGTTAAGATGTAAGGTTCTTATGGGAGTAGCTACAGAAGAACCTTGGCCATACTGAAGCCAACAGGAAATGTTATTGACATCAGAAAGTACAGCCTTTCACTGTCTCTCAAGACAAATGCACTGCTGGGAAGTAACACATCATTTGGGACTTCCAAGAGTCTATCTTAAATTGCAATGGCTTTGAGGGGGGAAGAAGTCAGTGCTGGAACTCTTAATGTATCCAGGTAGATCTAAATTTCCCCTGGGGATGAGATGACTTAACTGTCATTTCAAGTTTTATATTCTTCCTTTAAATCAGCTATTTCATTTAAATAAAAAGATTCTATTTTCTGGGATGGAAATGCAGCTGCTTCAAGTAACCCTGCAGCATGCTGATTTATTACTCACTATATACTCGTTCAAGGAGAAGATTCCTTAAGAAGAGATTCTACACCCTGTTCCATATTTCTTACTACATAATGCTTTTTAGTAATCTCACCATATCTGTATCCACAAAATTTGGGAGGAAAAAGTGGAAAATGAGGTAGTTACATATTTGGATAAATACATTTGAGAGATTTAATGCTTTGTATTCACATGAATAAAATACTCTGCTGTCAGCTCTTAGAGATACTAAGAGAAAAGTTAACTCTCTCAAAAATATATTTTTCTCATAAATTCAGAAATTAAAAAAATTTAAGGTTTCCACTTCTACTTTTCTGAAGTCCTCTCTAACTGTTGGTAAAACTGGGCTCAGGATGTAGCTTTTTTAAAAAAAGGAAGAGAATTCTTAGGAAAAAAAAAAAAAAAACACACACATCTTTTTGCTAAAGATCTTTACATTTGACAAAAAAAAACAAACAACCCTTCCTGTTGCATTTTCTCTATTAGATTTAAAATGAAGGCTATAATGTTATATACCTTTGTATGAACATGACTTAAAAAGGATTATTATGCAGTAAAATTGGATGAAATCTCCTGAGGTTGGGTAGCATAGATTTTCACCAGCTTAAACACAGGTTCAGTTCATGCACAAACAGCACGTTGTAAATTTTAGCAGGCACTCACACATGGGAAAACCTGCCTTTGTACTGAAACAAGAGTAAGTGCCATAGCAATAGCTCACATTAATTGTTAAGAAAGTATCTGCTCTACCAGTTTCACCGTTATTAATGGGAAGTCAAGATCTTACTAGACTGAGCTTTAACAGTAAATTGGAAATGGATGGCAGTATTGGAGTACAGCTCTCTGAAGAGAAGTTTTATAAGACCACATACTTACACATTCAGTATTACTAATAACAGAAACAATGTTGTGGCTTTTTGATTTCACTCTGTAAATGTTTTCTTCCAGTAAGATCAACTATGCTGAAGGAAAGACTGCACAGATTCATAAACTTCTATGCATGTCTTGGGAAGGGCCATGAAACACAGGATTCTGAGGATGAGTTAGAGGTGGTTAGTTGGGAGCAACAGATATCTAAATAGATATCTGAATCTGTACATTGTCAATACCCTCAATAGCTAATAATGTTTCCTCAACAGACTGTACTAACCAAGATCAAAGTATGGGTTGGGGTACTAACCCTCTGATTGCTGCTCTTCAAAGGAAGCCACCCTTGTGACTCTTAGGACTGCTAAGAACCAGGAGAAAAAGACCTAGTTAGAAGGAAAATCCACTTGTCCTTCTTGGACATCACTTCTTTCTTTGTCTTTGGTTTTGATACAAACACTTCCACTGATGTAAGAAATCAGCAGGATGGCTGATGAATGCTACTACTCAACAAACGATATCTCACACTGAGTGTGCATGCAATTCATTGTGGGATCCCATTGTCCCCTGAGAAAAAAATTCACACAGTTAAATGACGTGAGGTCCAGATCCAAAAGGACATTTTGAAAATCATGAAGTTCATGCTCATAGTTAATAAGAGAGGATGAAAGGGGACACAGACCATCAATAACATTATCAGATCAGCAAAAGCAGGGAGCCTTTCGATTATCACTGCACACGAGCACTTCCAATAGTAACCTTAGAGAAAAACTCTACTTTAAATAGGTAAAAAGACAGTTTCAGTGCTATATAGGTGCTAGGTATTTCTCAGGTTGTGCATATGTCCGCAACACGTGATGCTCTGGGATTTACTGATTGTTACTATGGGATCAATATTGAAAAAGTATTCCCTATTCAGAGCAACATATAAAAATATTGGCCTTGAACCAACAGAATGATGAGAAAGAAATGAAACTTAAACACGTCCTAAATTCCTGTCTTCTCTTCAAATGACACATTAAGCAGCCATTTGAAATTAACTATCTCACTAAATTAGTCAGCCAGTCTTTTCACTACGTTCACCTGGAGACGTGAGTTTAAAATCAAAATCTCCCCATGAAAGTTTGTCATTGGAAGGCTATTTCTAAAGTAAAACATTGCTATATCAGTATGTTAAGATGCAATTTTCTACTACTACTATTGCCTGAGTAGGGAAAAAAAAAAAAAAAAAAAGAATAAAGCATTTTAAAAAGATAAGTGAGACACAGATTCCAAACAAAACATGTCTCTAATCTAGTATTTCTGTAATAAAATGTATTCCAGAATAGTATATACTGAATCATGATATTTTAGGATAAACACTGGATGTACTTTATATATAGTGCCAATAAAACATGATACACTGAAATAAAAAGTTATTTTATTGCCACGAACACAAGCCAAATGCTGCCAGTCAAACATGTTGAATAGGGCAGGCTGGTTACAAGTGCTGCTTCTGTACAGACCTTTAATGATTAAAACTTCTCCCTACACAGTGTGACAGCCTGGTTTTTAGGCTCACTTGGTAGTGTCAGTTGAATCACTGCTAAATACGAACTGTCAAGTCTAGCCGACAAGTACAAGACTGTATAGTTGTTACCTGGTTTCATTTGTTATAGACTAGTTAATACCAGTTCTGTGTAGCACTTTTTCAAAATGGATAGAGAAGAGAATCCTTGCATTTATATAATTTCAGAAGAATGTAAAATGACATTCCTCTCCTTTTGTATACAGTTTATGTTATTTGTTTTTCATAGTTTGGATTCTATTATTTCCCTTACAATAAACTAGTTTAATGGGTGTTATTTTTCTTAGTTAAAAGGGCACGTGCAAAGTAAGTTAGCTCTTATGTAAAATGAGATGGGTAATTTTAGAAGAGGATGTTGCTTGTAGTTTATTGTTATTATACAATTCTCATTTTTAGAAGATAGAAGATTTTTCTCAGATAATAAATCCTCATTTACATTCATATCTCCTCTCTCTGGATTTGAAGAAGCATCTTAATCTCAACAGCAGTTGAGATAATGATGATCGTCTGTATCAGACCTCTGCGTTACACTTGTCCTCTCATCAGCGCAGTATAATTTTGCTATGGCTGAGGAAGAAGCCTTGCCATCTCTCCCACGTCTAAGTAGGCTGACCAGTGGGAGATATGCATTGCGTTATGGGTCAGAAGTCAGCTGGGTCACTTGCAGAACATTTTGACACACTCTGGCAAAAGCTGGAGCAGAAACTATGGTAGAGAGGCTTCCAAGTGCTCTAGATTTCACATAATGATTGGGCTTGCTTTCTAAAACACTATGTAATTCATAAAACAATCTGGCATTACACATTGTAGATGATAAGGACCACAGTCATACGGTGAAAATGTAATTTGCCTTCCAAATACAGCTGAAAAAAAACCTGTTATTTGTATGACTAAGAACCTGGTCAGATTATTAATTAGCTGGACGCTTACCTCTAATCAGATCTTATATGGCCTTATCACCCAGAGCACTGACAGAAACTCCTCAGAGCCCTGCTTGCTACATACTGCAACTTCATTCTGTTTCATGTGATTTCTGTGGCCATTACCTTCCACACTCAGAAGACAAAAAATGCTGACATTTCTCAGTGGCTTGATTTAATAGTAGGTTTTTTTTATGCAGCACATCATTCTCTCTGCTTTGCTTCCAGATGAAATACTGGATCGTATCCTCCTGATGTGGAACAGGAACTCCTCTGGACATGGCACTGACATGAGCTGTGCTCAGATGAAGAGGTAGCCCTGGTGATTTCATGGGCCTCTTCCATCCACAGCTTTCTGTCCTGCCTGGGCCTCAATATTTATTGTGTAATCACCAGCATCTCAAAAGGAGCAGCTCGACTGACCCAGCAGATGAGAGGATTCCTCTGAAGTACTTTTTGTCCATGTTGTAAGGAGCTAGGAATGGTGGGTGCACTTTTCTGTCCATAAATGCACATTTCCTGACAGACTAGAGATGCATTGCTGTACAGGTTGTAAATAAATGCATGTGCTGAAACACTGGCTTTCCAGCAGCTGCTATAAAACCTTAACTACAGACAGAGAAAAGAACATAATACTAAAACCAATTACATAAGGCACAGATAAGGTTTGGCAGCAGCCTGAAGACTCAGACTAAAAGACTGGGCAAAACAACTGTGCAGAGATGGAGTAACCCCTGTTCAGCTATTAACACATATGACACTGCAAAATGCAAATATCTCTGAGCAGGTTTTATAACAAAAACCTTCAGAGGCCATTAGCTAAAGCAGTGTTCCCTGGCAAGGCTGCAGTAAAACCAAGCAGGATACAAACTGCCACATTCTCATCAGCTTGCCCGAATCTAGAGTCAGCCTGGGGATGAAAGGCAATAGCAGCAACGTGTGCTACCGGCAGTGATGAAACTATCATGGCACGAAGCTGGGCAGCTGGTTATCTCCCAAATGGGAAAATGAGTAATTTGTAGCATCTGAGAGCTTGAAGGGGTCATGAATTCCTTTGGAAGAGTTGAGATGACATGTACTGATTCCTAAGTCATCTTCTTGGACATTGGGGGAATAAATATTGATTACACCAACAGCAGTGCTGTAAATCATAAAAAGGACAATATCATCTAAGAACTACTGAATTTCCTAAGGATAAACCCCTGATAATAATAAGGAGTAATAAAACATTTTGTTCCTCTGCTCATGTCTTTCCAAGCCTTGCCCAGGCAGGCAGCTTTAAAAACAAAAATATAAATCATTATAATCAAAGTAGAGAGTAATAATATATTTTAATGGTAAAATAATATCAAGACTGCAATAAATTATACAAAAACAGCATTAGAAAACCTATCTAAGATGTTGAATTATTATCTGAGGTGAAGTTGTACAGTTGTAAGTTCATAAATAATAATGAAGCCCCTGTTGGCAACATAAGTAATATTTAAACTGTAGCTTTAAACTCAGCTTTTTACCGAGCAAGTGCTTAAAAAGAGGAAAGACAAAGTGGAGAGAGTACAACCTCAGATAAAACTGCTGTTATCAGCTGTTTGGGGAATGGTAGTTTCCTACAGTTGAAATGAAAGCAAACAGGTGGTTTAAGTCATGTGCTACCTATAATACCACCTCTAAGCAAATCAGTGTGGGGAAACCTCTGAATCCCCATGGAATCCTGGAATAACAGAAACTAATGCATGCTTGTAATTAAAACAAGCTCCAGAGAAAAGTCAACAGACATTCCTATTTCCCTTTGCATTTGATCCTAAAGACTTTAACCTGGCATAGATATGTTAATTCGTACTATTTAGGGTACAAACATCACACAAATGTCAGAGTGGTCTGATGAAAATTTAATGGTACTTCTGACTCTCTGAACAGAGTACAAGGCCAGAACCTGATGTTCTCCTGTAAGCTGGTGTTGCTGGGTGAAGAGAATGCATGTTGCAAATATCAGCTGGTCTCTGAGGTCTTCCACAACCTACAAAGGCAATCCATTGACTGGCTTGTTCCCTAACTTTGAAATACTGGTGGGAAAACCCTGGTAGTGCAAGATTTAGGCTGGCAATGCTTTAACTCTTAACTGTGCCATATTCAACTCTTGTAACTTTGAAATGGAGTTTCCACTTGTTCCAGAGGATACTGAAAACCTCCAAAATGAGTAACCACATTTTTCCTGCTGAGGGGAGGTTTTCCTACTCCTCCCTCCTTGTATGTGTCAGCTAACTCAGATACTCTGAGACAAGTACTCTTGAGAAAGCTTAAAAATCCCTATGGAGACCTTATCTGGGTATCAGCACTGTGCTTACGTTTCACTAACAAGCTTCAGGTAAACGGTGCTTATAGCTCACTCAGTGTCTTGATCTAAGAAGTGTTTATAAGCAAAAATCTTAATAGAAAATTAACTGTACTACTTAACACAGCTCTGTTTTTAATAATAATAATTTAAAAAAAAGCTAAAAGATAAGACAAATAGGCTTCTCCCTGCTGGAGAGCAGAGACTAAGATCAAACCCGTGCTTCCACAAGGCAGTAAACATAACACATCTGGAAATATTTTTATATCAACAAGGTGTTTCAAAACATAGCAGGCGAAAATCTTACCCTACTGAGCCCATGGCAAATCTGCCTGGGTTTTTGTGGAATTGTATACATCCTGCTGTTTGTATTTACCTATTAACCTATATCTATTTACAGTATTTTTGTACACAAATGAATAAAATATTGACATGCCCTGGGAAAATAAATAGGATTAAACACATACTACTTATAGTCCAATTAAGTCCAAGGGAAATTAGATGGCTTATTGAAGATTGCCCCTCTGAC
This sequence comes from Gallus gallus, assembly GCF_016699485.2. Classification (NCBI taxonomy): domain Eukaryota; kingdom Metazoa; phylum Chordata; class Aves; order Galliformes; family Phasianidae; genus Gallus; species Gallus gallus. Next base: position 10,585,719 of record NC_052533.1, read on the forward strand.
TTTTGGCAGAAAAGTGCTTGAACTTGAGAGAGTCTGTTTTTCAGGTTGGTGGAACATGAGCAAAGGTCATCACATTATCAAGACCTTTCCTAATTTTCCACTATTCTTTACATTAACTTTGGACATTCATCCATGCACCCATGGATACAGAGTAGAAACATTTCTGTTCTGCAAGCAAAAATCACCACTTTCCAGCTTCTCAAAGTCAGTTTATTTCCTCTATAAATTTCAAGCAAAAAGAATCATTAGAGAATCTTTGGTTCAGGTTTGATTTAAAAAAGTCTGGACAGACTTTGTATTGCATTGTTAAAAGTTAGTGACCTTCATATGTGCTTTCAGAGGAGTTTGTACTCCTGATAAGCGGTCTTTTTAAAAATAAACACCAGACAGTGAGGAAGTTACTGTTGCATTTAAATTACCTATTTATTTAAAATAACCTTGAAGACCTGATATTTACTTTTGCTTGAATATAATTCATCATGAGAAAGAAAGTTGCATGGTTAGTGAGAATACACGGACATTTAGCTATTTTTTTTTTCCTATTTATTAGTGTAAATATTTTTATCATCATCTGCTTTGTTGACTAGTATCTTGCCATGAAGGGAGAGGCACACAGAGCATTTTGTTATGCAAAAAAACAAGAAAGCTTACACTGGATTTCTGACCTCAAATCTGTCTTTTGTCAATAACACTGACAGCATTTTATCTTTCCTAAGCTGAACACTGTCTGCCAAAAGAAAAGCTCCTTAAATAAAACAACTGAATGTAACTGTTTTTCCCTCAGCCAACTATGAGCTGTTGCAGTGATCCTTTCAATTAGTGATGATACCATGCAGCAGTGGCCCATGGGGATTGCTCCAGTATTTGTGATGGGTTCATATTTTGCTAAGTACCAAAGAAAATGTCCCATACCTATGCAGAAAGCTTCCCACTAAAGCACCACTGGGTGCTGGGAAAATTTTGTTCTGTTTCTTAAGTATGATCTTAGTTTTGGGGTGTGTGGATTGAAGGTACAAAGATGAAATGAGCTCAGCAGGATGGAGTGAGGGAGGTGGAGGATGAGGGTGCAGAACGTGGAAGCAGATTCATGAGCAGTATGGTGAACGCAGTCAGATTTTTACTATTCTTTATCACCCTCGAAGTTTTCTTGGGAATCTGCATTGTGTTCCAATTGTTTATTTGTACTCTTATTTTGTTCTTGTTTTATATGTGTTCATATCTGACTTACTTGAAGATTTCCTTCTCCATGACACAGGTTTTGGTAGTTCAAAAGCTTAATGCTATCTCCTCTGCCCAAGAGCATACTGAGAGAAGTGCAGCAGCCCTGAGACTGTTGGTGCATCTAAAACATCTGACATTTGGCCCAGGAGCTTCGGTGGAGTATCACATAGATTCTCTGCAGCCACAGCAATGCCTGTTGTGTGCAGTGTTTGAAGAGGACTTCCCCAGGCAAGCTGACGCTGATAATGACTGCACACTAACATTTTGGAGTGAAATATGGAGAATTATGGAGAGTCATGCGAGGTGGATGCTGCACTTGTTATTTATCTCACATGCTCTGTAGATGTCCACATTTGCAGTGGACATTGCACAGCTTTTGAGAAAAAAACTAGGAAGACTTGAAACTTCCTATGGACATTACCTAAGTTTCTGGATCCTCTTCAAAATTTAGAAAACACAGAGGTCTGGGGACTCAGGACAGCACCCAGACCAGTTTCTAGGAGTACTTCACATGATCAGTACAACAGATACGGAGCAATTTCAGAAGGCAAAAGCTGCCAGTGCACAGGAAGAAGCTGGGACACCAGCTGCAGGCAGTCTTAGTTTTGGCTGTAGTGACCCTATGGCAGGAGCAAATGTTTAAACAGAGATCTTGGTATCATTTCTAGAAAAACACAATTCCATTTGGAAGCCAGTAGAAGGATCTCAAAATGTGCAGGCAGAATAAACTTTGAGATGGTCACCATAAATGTTCAAATACATTTTTTTCTGCATTAGATCTTTGCTTTTGCAATGAATAAAAGCGCTATCCTTTTCACATCTACACCTTCTGTTTTAACTCCCCTCAAAAAAAAAAAAAAAAAAAAAAAATCCATGTGATAACTGTGTTTTCCCTCTTTTTCCTCTTTCAAAGTTCTCCAAGACCCTCTGTCCTTCAAGGGCTTTGACATAAAAGGCTCCAACTTATTAGAGGGGCTGCAGAAGATCTAGGTGAGCAGGACTTCGGTATATCCCAAGGTTAAAATACTGTCTGAAAGAGTCTCCTGAAAAAGTCCCCCCCCGCCCTTTCTTTTTACTCTGTAGAGGGGAGAGCTGCACCACATGATTTTCACAGGTACAATTTATTTACATGCAAAATTCAGGTCCTGCTTATCCATACAGCCAGCTGACAGATGCTTGTTAGCAGGTGAAAAGACGGCTACTTGTTAAAGTGCAGCTGCCTCAATATTTTTTTGCCAGCTGCATATCAGGCACCACCTGGCAGGAATTTATTCATTAGATATTACTTTAAAAAACAGCAACGTGATGAATTTAAAATGTTAATTTGGAATGTTTTAAGGAGTAGGTAATTGATGAGGAAATGCAACACTAATTTGCTGTGACTGGTGTTGCTAGTGGCTATAATATTTGATTACTTTTTTAGGTTTGCAAATGAAATAGCCATTGTCATTCTGAAACAATAAAATAACAGCAATCCCTTTCCCGTATTTACTAGTAAATAATGTAAGTGGTGGATTCTAGGTCAGAGATTCAGCTGAACTTAGGCTCTTGATGGAAAGTTAAGCTCCTGTTAATAGCTGGAGAAAGCAGTTGTGTTCTTTGTATTAACATTTTATCTGACCATAAGGTGATAATTCAAAGATCTTACAAGGGAATACCTTCATTTTACCTTCCTGAGGTTGTATTTGTAATGAGGCTACTTGTCCTTTCCTCTGCTTATTATAACTAAAGAAGGTACTGTAGGAGTGAATTTGTAAATATCTAGGCATATGTACATTTCATCCAAGCTGTAAAACCCAATCATTGAAAGTTATACAAAACAGAAAATTTGAGTTTAAGTGAAAACACATCTTATGCATTAAAAAACTCAAGACTGGTCTTTATTTGCTTTATGAAGGTATTTGAATTAAAATAGGTTAACATTATTAATCGTCTAAGTTTTCTTTTCCTTTGCTTCTAAGAAATATAATAATCATCTCTTCCACAGGAATGATCTGAATCCATTTATCATCAACGGTGAAAAACTAGAATTTCCAGGAAGAGAGCTCATTTATAAGAGAGGGATTCATCTCCCAGAGAGCATAATTCAGTTCTGGTTATTATATTACTGAATCTCTTCTTGGATAATTAATAAATGGGAAAATCAGTAATATATAATTACAAGAAGACCAAAGAGTTTCAATCTAATTTATTGACTTAGTATTTTATGAAATGAAAATTCATTATTAAAAAAAGAGGAAGTCATCTTTGTTTTTGACCTTCTCTTTATCTAATTGATACTCCACAGATACTTTCATGTCCATTTATTTTCTAACCATGTCATATGTGCTCTGCAGGAGTTGGTGAAGTCACACAGGATTTCTGTTATCACTTCTTAACAGTAGCAGTGTAGCTCCAGGGCCTCAACCTGAGAAGTCTTAAATACAAAGGTCCTTTCTCTTTCCCTTTTAACATGTCCCCTGAAGGGAAAGCAACACCTCCATTAAGTTAGAGAGGTGTGCCTTTGGGGGTGCCCTAACGTCATGGCAAAGCAAGCAGGCACCTAGGTACAGTGCAAAGTCAGGGGAATGAACTTGAGGGAAAGTGAAAAGGAAAAGTCTGCCTGAGTTTTTGTAGAGACACTGAGTCTTTCCCTGTTACATCTTTCCTGGTGCAAAGAAAAATAGGATCTTTACAGTTCCACCACCTCTTGCAGATTTCAGGAACATGGGACACAGTAAAAGGCACGCATTGGTTGCATTTAAAGGAAAGATCTCATACTGGAAATCGTGTCTCACCTACCAGAATTTTCATTTCAAATTTGTTATAGTCATGATATGTTCTGGAAAAAAAATACATATATCTTGTATCAACAGAAAATATGAAGTCAGGCTATTGTTTCTGATAAAATTCATGTATTCTGCTTGAGGATGTTTGAAGATGTAAAACCCAGAAAGACCAAGAGTATAGACCAGGTCCAAAGTGGAGGATGTGGCTGTGCACTGTCTGTCTGTGTGGAGGTAGGTCAACAGCAGAGAGAGGAGGAGAGGAACTGCAAAACCTCTGGTCCTCCCCAGTCTGCAAGGATTCCCAGTTCCTGTCCCATGCGGATGCTGCCTATGAATCCATCCAAGGTTGGATGGTGACAGAAGACAATAAGAATTTAAAACTAAGGTTAAAGGGAAGCACAAAGTCTGCTAACTTTGCTCACAACTGTGATCTGCAAGGCAGCACATCTGGGGGGGACTGCTGACATAAATGCTTGTGAAGATGAGGCTGAACTCAGACCATTTCTAATGTGGCAGCCCGGAACATGCCCAGCTTAATGACATTTTTTTTCATGTTCAGTTTTCTTTTCCTGTTTTCTTTCTTTCACATGCTGCTATTAGAAAACACCTCAGCTGGCCTTAGGATGAAAGACACAATAACATATTACTGCCTTTTGAGATTCCCTGTTATGTCCTTAATAGATATCTATGACTCTCTTTGCAATTCTTCTCAACAAGAGCAGAGTGCACCTTATGCTCGAGATTTCCTTCAAATAAATCCCATGTGCAAAGCAAGCACTTTGTACTAACCCCCTGCTAGACAAAAACCTTCCAGCAGAAATAAAATGTTTAAGCACATAAGTGAAAATTCCACTGGAATACATGGTTTCTCATGGTTTCATCTGTCTCCATTTCCTTAATTTCCTACTTTTTCAAGAAAAATACTTGTTCTTTTTCTGTGTTCAGGTATTTTCCTTAAGCTGCACCAATAAATTTTGGATTGGTAAAAATGTAAGTTTAAGGTATGAAAAACTACCATTTCCACTTAAAGCCTGATCTTACAGTTGCATTTATTTTTCTTCCAATTTCTATATCTTTTTCCTCATATATATATATCTATGAAAACATTCTTGTATAGTCATAATTTTTCTATATTTACAGGGATCAGGTGTGATACCACTAAAGTCACTGGTAAGAATAAATTTGTAGGAAAAGCTGAATTAGTTTCCATAAGGAATAAGAGATTGGCTATACTGTATATCACTACAGGAAGGTATTTCCGTTAAGCAGTTGGAACCAAAAAAGTACAAGAGAAACTTTGGTGGCTTCTGGCAAAATTAAACCAGAAAAAAGTATTTTCTTTCTACGTACTCAATCAGATACTGAGATGCTCATTGTATATGCTGATAATTACAGAGATGCAACTAAGTACACTGGAAAATAAGTGCAGATCTTAAGAATGCTAATGAAATATTAATTTCATTTCTCCAAAATTAGAAGAGCTGAATTACAAGGCATGTTATTTTATCCCTATTATATATATAATATATATATACTTAAAATATATGAAATAGCTGGATAGCTAAAGTTTGCTTAAAAAGAAAAGAGAGTAGTGAAATATTATGGTATATTTTTGGATCAGTTGTTTCAGCATATAGTCAAAGAATAGAAAGTGTCGGTACAAAAGTGGTACATTTCTGTCTCATCAGATTCATACTGCTGACGCATGCAGGGAGGATGTACAGAAATTCTCCAGCAGAACAACTTTACATTCAGGAATTTGACATAGCAACAGTTTTCAGTCCCATACACGCTTAGAAAGCTGTCTGCATTAGTATAAAAAAAAGTGTGTACGCACATGTATTTAAAGGATATAAAATTCTACAGAAATTAATGGAACAGATTCCTGTTTATCTCAGGGATAGGAATGCATGAATAGTGTGAAGACACAATGAGGAGACATAGGAATTTTTAGTGCGCGATTCGATCAGCCAGTGAAGATGCCTACTTTATAAAGAGATGAACCACTCCCTAAAGTTACTAATTTCTCACCATAAGAAGCAAATGAAGTTTAGGTCATTTGCGAATCTGTATTCGAGCTTCTCCATATGAAATTATCAACTTTTCTTCTTTACCATTGAAAGTATATATTCTCATTCAGGAAGTCATTCATCTCATGGGCAGATGTCATCATTCTCATTTCACTCACTTTATAAAACATGTTGCAGTAAAATGGATTTTTCTGCCTGTAATGATAAAATAGAATACTCATCTATTTCTCTTCCTTTTTCCAAAGAACTCTTGCTTACAAATCCAAAATAAACCCCAAACCACTGACTTCAGGAGAATGATTATTCTATTTGCTTGTGTGGTAAGAGTTTTCTTCTGACTTGAAAATGTCTGTAGAAAGAAAACCCAAAAGCTTGAAATTTAATCAGATATCTGTTTATGCTTTTAGAATGTTATGAAATCATGTAGGTATCCTGTCTTTCTTTAGCATGTTTACGTACAACCTGCTGACCTAAGAAGGGAAGCAATGCTTTCTACTGCAAATATTGCTTTGCTCTGTAAGAGTGCAACTGCTTTCTCTCTGTTATCATAAGCTGCAGCCTTCCAAGATAGCCAGCTTAAGAAAAGAATGAGGCTGGGAAAGAATCTGAGGAAAAGAATCAACCCAATAGCAAAAGAGAAAAACTTAAAAATCTATTTTAATATGTTGAAGAAACAGTGGGTATATGTTTTAAAAGGGTTAGTTTTTTCAAGTTTTATTTCACATTTAGTTTTGCATAGTTAAACAAAGGTGTTTCAAACTATAAGCAGTCATCTTCATCTAGAATAATGTTCTAATCCTTTATCAGGTGTCCAAAGACCTTTCATTTGAAAGAAGGTCATCCAGATGAACAGTATTTTTTCATTTCTACGTACCAAAGCCAGTGCTTAGATAAATGCTTAGATTGCTTAGATAAAGCAATTCATTAAAAAATAACTCACTGAGCCCTGTTTTCACCAAGACTGTGCAAATGTGCAGAATAGTGAAAAAATATCAGACATTCTGACAAGAATGTGCCCTTAGCTGAGCTTCCATTTAACCTAATCTGATAGATTTTTTCAGCAGATAGATGTCTGTCTACTAGAGTACTGGTGTATTTTCCAAAAATTTCCAAGCAAGTCCTAAGCTTCCTAAGCACGCTTCGTTGGCACTTAGAGTTTCCTGTCTTCCTTAAGAACTTTGAACATATCTCTTCATCATGCTGCACAAATACGTTTCAACACCAATGTAGTTATTTCTGAAAGTAGTTTCATCTCATTGCCCATTTAATTCTTGACCTTTCTGCTGAGTCTGAATAGACCAAAAATGGAAATAACTTTTTTCAGCAAATATATCCAGAGCACATTTGCCTTTCATAGTTGTTCCTAGTCTGGGTTTCTTCAAGGCGGAGGAGGCTTTCACTCTCCATGAAGCAATTACTTCTCCAAGAGCTCCAGTTGGAGACTCTAACCTTGATGATGGAAGTCAGGCTCAAATTACCCACATCCTCTGGCTTTTGAAGTGATGCTGATATCAACCTTGCACTGATGTGAAAACCAGAATCATTTTAGACTATGAACCTGGATGTTCAATGCCCACTGAATTTACTCAGTTTTGGATAAGGTTGCTGCTTACACACCTAAATATGGATTTAAGAGAATGCGCTTTCGGCTCAATGCCCAAATCTGTTTTGCTTAAGTGAGTAGAGTGGATATGACATTTCTCAGTGTGCAGCTACATGCACTGTCAGACTTTGCCCGAGACTATGGCAGAGGGATTTCATTCAGAGTATTTTGCAGTGCCTTAAAAAAGTGAAATTAACCTCTAGACCGATACCTATTTTTTTTCTATACTTCAGAAACAATCCTTAGAAGATAATAATGTGTCAGAAAACTAAACCTGTTAGAATTCACTGCAGTGTTTCCTTTTTTTTTTTTTTTTTTTTTTTTTTTCTGTGTGTGCACTTATTAGGATTCCTACTGACAGGATGGCTCTTGGAATCAAATGTCCATTGACAGGTTCACAAAGCCCAGCACGTTACCTTCATGCAAGGGTTAAACCCATTATTGATACAGCATCCAGTGCAACTAATAAACACAAGCTATTAGCCAGTACGCTTTGTTCCTGGGGATGTGTAAAACGAAAATCGATATGAACAATGTGAACATTTTGAGGCAACACTGGTGCTGCTTGTTTCAGAAAGTAAGAATTGTTGTTTATGTCAGCATATTGTAAAATATTCTAGTATTTCCTTTAGTTCACCTGCTACTTTTAAATAGAAGACATTAAGCTCGCTGGGGAATCTGCCTCTGACACAACACTGAATTTCTCTTTACGAACTGAAAGCAATCTGTCTGACTAGGACATTGAGGACCAGTAATTTACTACCTCAGCTGTAATATTAAATGCTCACCCAACGCAGGGACTGAAGCTTTCATTCTATAATTATAGAGGAATCAAAGACTAGCTCACTAATGCATTGAGCTGCAATGCCAGCTATTTATAATCATCACTTCTCAGGCAGTATGTTTTTAATATGTTAGCATAATATGGTTGTCAAAAACAATCATTTTTCTTCCTTTTTTCTTCCTTTCTTCTTTCTTTCTTCTTTCTTTCTTCTTTCTTTCTTTCTTTCTTTCTTTCTTTCTTTCTTTCTTTCTTTCTTTCTTTCTTTCTTTCTTTCTTTCTTTCTTTCTTTCTTTCTTTCAACTTCCTTTAATGTTTCATGGCTGAAATATGCAAACGATTTTTTAAGCTTACAGTGTTATAGTATTTTTAAAGGAAAGAAAAGATCCTGTGAAAATTCTCTGGATTAGAAAGGATTAGTTTTTTTCCTTCCTTTGTAATAAAGTAAAAGCACCATCAGAATAAGGTATGCATATTTTAAAAACAAACCACTATGACATGTGACATGGTTAAGACAGTAGGTTTGGGTTCGAGATCAGGTTACTAAGCCAAAGCATTTCTGACCACTCAGAGCCTTGTCACTTCATTAAAAACTTCTGTTTGAACTTTAGACATCAAATGAAATATTTTTGCTACAGCTTTACAGTAGTAATCTAATGATTAGCCTTGGAGATGGGTTTGTTCCTTTTTCTGATCTAATTGCCTGTGAGCCACCTAGATCCATTTTTTTTCTCATCATCAGCTGAAATATTTGTTACAAATGACATTTGTTATGCTGTTAGCTCCAGAAAAAAAAAGTCATATGTATTATTTTTTAAAGTTTGCGGAAGAACTTTTTGTTGCATTCTTTGATATTCCTGATTTGCATTGAGTGTTGATGCCACTCATGAGTGCTTTGGGATTTCCTATCCCCAGATTTACCAAAAGCTTCATTCTCCACTCACTCCACTCCCCATATTCAGGAAAAATGTCCCCTGCATGTACATTATCCAGGGCAAGCTGCATTCAGGATAAGCAGGAGCTGCTGTGCTGACTGATGTGAGCTTAGCCCTGTGAGTTCAGGATACATCATTTTCTGTATGTGGTAGTAACTGCACAGGGCAGTTTTCCACCAGGGCTAGAGGACACACAACCATGCTGATGGCTCTTCCCTCTGGGGCTCTCTTATCATTCCTCCTGTATATTCACCCTGATCACCCAGTTTCTTTCCCTGTGTTTGGCCAAATGCAGTTTTAGTTAGATGAAATGGAGAAATCCTACCAGAAAGTATTCACAGGGAAAGATGTTCACAGAGCAAAACAGGCTTTGCAGGCACAGGGGAACATGAATTGCTCCTACCCCACCTGAGGTGCTAGACTATTTATCTGCTCCTCTTTCTGTTATTCCTGTGAAGCTTGAAGAGCCCTATTGTTTCTTAGGAATCCAGGCCAAGGCACTTCTGCACTCTCAGACAATTCTGTGGGAAACATAAGGAATGTTTTTTCACAATTAAGTCCTACGATGGAGCAAGAGTCTTTCCAGATAATGCTGATTCATTCTTTCAGCCTGCTAATAAGACTTATCAGGCTGCGACTTATTATGTTGTTCTCAGAGTGTCCAGGACAATAAAGCCTTGCATTTATTAGAGCTTTTGATGTCATATTGTTGTACAAATAATTACAAGTAATGGAAAAACAGGTTGAAATTATTCATGAATAACCTGTTATGAAGTTGATTTACTGTCTGGAAAATACTGACTTGCATAGTCAATTAATTAATGTGCTAGATCAAAATTCAAGTGATACAGTTCTCATCAAAAGCTCTCTGCATCGCTCCCTTGCTCTGGCTCTGACTAAGCCTAACGCTCATTCAGCAGGCAATAGGGTTTTCTGCACTGTTCCAGTTCAGTGATCTGATGACACTCCCCTTAACTAGTTTCCTCGTATCAAAGATTGACTCAGCTGAGCATTTTCAGGCAGAAAGCTGCAAGACGGAGAAGGGGCAGACTGACGAGTCCTGGCAGTCCATCACACTCACCCAGAAACGCCAAGAATGGTTTATTCTCATCTGCTAACAGACACTTATAGACTCTGACCCTGTTTTCTGTGGCTGTCTCTGTTTATTCTTAGACCTGTAAAGGACTGATCCTGGACAAGGCAGAGGGAAGCCTCCTGCCACTCAGCTCTGTGGAGGTGAACCATTTATCTGGCAGAGGAGATGGCCCAGGGATTTCTTTTCTTTGCTCACACCTACTAGATCCCTGGCGCATCAGAATACCTGCAATTGTTATCATCCCACTCAAATATTACATGTAAAAAAGGTCATCCTCTTGGCTGGATGCATGCTTAAGGAAACTGAAAGAGTTCAGCATCAGCCCCTTTTATTCATTTCTCTTACCTTATTCACTTGGTCAGATCTCTGATACTACCAACTGGCATGGGATTGTTTGCACATTCAGTGCTGACATATATGTTACTTTTTGACACCTAAGAGGAATTTAATTGCAATTTTATACACTGATTGCAATGTCAAGTGTGTCCCTGACAGCAATACGAGCTTCAGGATAAAATAAAAAGCCAATGTATAAAAATTCCTGCCAGCCAGCATGAAAGCAGAGGCAAAGCCCATCTTTTCTTTTTCTTTTGTTTCCTTTTTCAAAAATCAGTTAATTTTTATCAAGGAAAAAGTATTTCACTGTGATATTCAGAAAGGGGAAATTTTCTATGTGAACAGATACAGAAAAATATTTTTGCTACAGTGAGATATGAGAAGGGTAAATGCAGCTAATGTGAGACCTTGTATTTATGATAACAGTCTATGGTGTTTAACACTGGACCCAGTTTAGAGATATTTGTTAGGAGGAAATTCCAATGTATGTGCCATCTATGTCTATTTCTTTTATGTAGCATTTCAAATTTTTATCTGAAATCTTACCCTACTGTCTTCTCTGTCCTTATGCAGGTCAATGCTCAAGCTAATTGCCTTCAGTACCTCTGGCTTAGGATGGAGCAGACTGCCTCAGGAATGTCCATCTCTCATCATTTTGCTGTGGAAAGAAGTTCTTCAGACCCTATACCCAAAGCTAGCTGAGACTGCTCATCACAAACACATGACATATCATACAATATCAGCTCTAGTAATCTCCTTGTGGTATACTCCTAGTCCTTCAGAAAGCATGAGTGTTCTCTCTAGTCCTGACAGGAAAAAGAGAGACAGTGCTGGTGGTATGGGGAAATAAAAGTTGCACTGGGCAAAGGAATGGGAATAGTCTGTTGCTAGGCCTGTGCACCCACTGTCTATCATGTACATTAACTACCTTTTTAAACTGCAAAAATAGTTGTCAGCTTCCCGCAAAACTTGGAGACCAGAGGCCTATGCTTAGCTCTGAATTACTGAGCAACTTGCAGCCTGCATCAGTTTTGTGGCCTATGCAGGATTTGTAGCAGTGACATGGGCCACTTTTCAGTGCCTTATCCTCAAATTATTAAGGTGCAGATAGAATTTGTTTTTCTCTGTCACATCTTGGGCTCCTTAGGAATCTGTCCTTTTTCCTTGGGAGGAAAGAAGGAGGACCAAAGACTGAACCTGACTGACAGTGAGGTTGGGAAGTGGTCCTTATAACAGTACTACATGTTACAGTGACTCTGGCTTGGAATCATCAGTTTACTTCCAACATCAATACTCTCTCTTTCAGCTTCTGGTCTGTCAAAATGACACAATTATAAATTGGAGCTGGTGTTACTCATATTGCACAGTACTTTATTTCTTACTGGGTTTATAGATAGATGTGTAAACTAGAAAAAAAAACATCTGAAGTTGAGTTAAGGGTCCCTCTGTTAAATGCCATGTAAACTTTGAAGAGATCTCTCCTATACGTCTCATTATGTATCAGTACATCTGTATGCACACTCATATACACAGTGTACCACATAATACACAGAAATAGAACATATTTGCTTTCCTTTCTCTGAAAATGACAGCAGAAAAAGGAAAATAAGATAAAGATTTTAGAATAATTAAGTGAAAAATATCCCCTAACCTTTTCTTTTGTTATCTGACCTTGGTTTCCATGGAAACAGGATCAGAAACGTCAGCAGCAGGAAGAACTCTCGCTTAAAGGTGTCACCCACAGAGAGGGACTGGTACCCAGCACAGACACAGTGCCCAGCATGAACACTTGAGAGCTTGAAGCACAAATGCAGTGATTTGAAGCAAAATATGACACTTTCAAAGGGACAACAGGAGGACCAGACCCTCTGCCCTCTGTAAATTAAGCTTCTCAGACATAATTCCTTCTAGGCAGGCAAAAATGTAGGTGCCCAGCATCACTAGTTACTATATATATGTATTGCATTTACGTTAAAAGAGCTAAGTCTCTTTTTGCCTGCTGCAAAGCCTATTTGCTCTTGAACAAGCTGACAAAATCCTAGGAAGGCTCATGCACAGAGAATATGTGAGGATGGAGATGTTTTGGGAAACATCACTTGTTGTGATTGAGACTGGTGCTCAATCAGTAGTATGGTCTGAAAGTAGGGCATGAACACTCACATGGTTTCATCAAAAACAAACAAACAAAAGGCAAAATATACCATTTCCAATCAAGCCCTGGCGACACACAAGAAGCTGACCTTGCATTACACCAGTTCCTTATCGATCCTGTCCCCCTAGGGTCTGATTCACTTGGGTCATCCATTTACTGTGCTGTAATGCCTTGACTCAGACCTCATACTCACGGCACCCATTTATGCTCAGAGGTTTCCCATCCCAAAGATAAAGCTTGCACAAGATAAACTGCATTACAGATAAAGCTTTCCTACTTAATTAAGGTATGGAATTAATTGTCTATAATGATGTCATCAAAAGGCTGTTTGCTAGAATCCATTTGCATAGAGAAGCTTAGACATGGACCGTAAAAAACTCACAAAGCCACGATATTCTTTGTTTCATTATGAAACAAAGCATCTGGACATCTTGGCATCTGGGTTATTGACAATACAGATACACATCAAGCCTATTATAGAACTTGACATTCCTGGTTTATTTTCCCTTTCGATTTTTTTAACACCCTATGTTTCTTGTTTAACAAATTGTTCTCAATATGACGTATTCACAATAAGCCCATAAGCACAAACTGAAACACAATTTCCTGCTAGCTTCAGTAGAAATACATTAATCCACTGGATATTTCCCAGGACAATATTATCTCTCATGTGCAGGCTATATTTCTCTCATTCAGCTGCAAAGGGGAGAAAAAATCCTTGAAAATCTGTTTGAAAATTGACACGCAAGAAAGTCATAGGTAAACTGCCTCTTGCTCACATGAAGTCTGTCCTATCCATTTATCTATCTATCCATCTATACATCATCCATCTGTCTCACAGCAAAGCATTATACTAAAACCCTCCTTGAATATGACACTGAAGTTAAATAATGAAAGAAAGGCAAGAAGGTAGTTAGGCTGCTGTACTGCTGCGGATTGCTTTGAAATGTTACTGTCATCTGTTTCTAACTGCTTTGTATCATGAGAGACTTTTGCATACCAGCAAAGGTAGAACACTGTATTCTTTGTGTTTAAAGACCAGCATCCTTTAAATATCCACTGGTGTTATTCACCCTCACGTTTTCAAGGCCATATATGCTGCCATGCCTTATAAAAATGTGATATTAAATGCTACCAAGACTCCAGGAGTGGTTGATTACTGGCCTCTCATGACCCACAAGGCTGAAACAATAACTTGTTCTTCACTGTCCTGTCATCTGGTAATGATAACTGCTTTCTTAAAAAAAAACCAACCAACCAACCAACCAACCAAAAAAAAAAAAAAAAAAAAAAAAAAAACAACCAAAAAACAACCCCCCAAAAAGCAAAAAAAAAAAAAAAAAAAAACCCTCCAAACTACCCCAGAGTAAATGCAAGACAGATCTTTTTCCTTTCCTTTCCTTTCCTTTCCTTTCCTTTCCTTTCCTTTCCTTTCCTTTCCTTTCCTTTCCTTTCCTTTCCTTTCCTTTCCTTTCCTTTCCTTTCCTTTCCTTTCCTTTCCTTTCCTTTCCTTTCCTTTCCTTTCCTTTCCTTTCCCTTCCCTTTATTTCTTCTATTTCTTTTTCCCTTCCCTTCCCTTCCCTTCCCTTCCCTTCCCTTCCCTTCCCTTCCCTTCCCTTCCCTTCCCTTCCCTTCCCTTCCCAACAGAAAATACTTAAGTCTTGGGGAACAAAACCCACCCAAATTAAGCTCCTTTTCAAGATGGGAATTATTTCACTAATATAGAACATAAAATATTTATTCTGAAAATGGTGCATAGGCAGAAATATCCCAAGCAAAAATTGAATGATGCTGAATAAATTAATAGATCAGAAAACCTGAAAATGGTCACTCATTCTGACACTGATCTTGCAAATACCTCTAAAGGAGTGGATTTTGTGTGCATGTTCAGCTTGACAAATGAACAGAGGCTGTTGCAGAAAGACCTGCAGGGGAAGGCTTGGAAGTGAGAGTGGAAGGGGTTAAAGAGATGGACACAGAAATGAAGGACAGCATAGGTTCTTCTGTCACTGACCATAACAGGAGCTTTGGGTGCTTTGGAAAAAAAGGATAAAAAGTTTTGGATATGTTGGGAAACACATCCAAATTGAACTTTCAGGCTTGGCAGGCAGACAAGATTTGTCCTTGGTTCGGGAAGCTCCAGAGCAGAAAAACAGATGGAAGGAAATTAATTCAATAAAAATAAATTAGACCTTTTAAACAGTATTGTTTTTAATATTTATGATGCAAAGAAATTTGCATTTTTTCTGTCAGTAAAGTATATGTCTCTGCTTGACCTTCACTCCCTGAGTCAACGCTTTATTTAGCCTGAATGGCAGACATTTTTCTGTCTTATTGTGGATGTTTTAAGAAAATCTGGATGCTTTTTTTTTTTTTTTTAATTCACATTGTAAAAAGATCTTTGACAATAAGAAAATGGTGATATTTGCTCATACCACATGACTGGATCAAGGTAGCCAATGATCTGTATCTGGGTTGCTACAGCGTGATATATTATACTTCATAAGATTTGCTGCAGGCAGAAATCTTAATTAAGCCCTTTGCTAAAGAGTGACCTTCAGGGACTGCATTTTTGAATCAGTGTAAAAATAGACAAATGCCCTAACAGCATTAAAGAGTTGTGGAATAATGTTAAGTGTACATTTCCCTTTCTCCTCTACACAAACAATTATTATTTGCTGCTCTTACTGAATATGTTGCAAGGTGCTTTCAGCAAATAATCAGCTTTAATGCACTTAGAAAGAGATTTCAACACAATGTGCAGTTCAGTTACACAGCTTCTTGTCCACTTCCAGTGTAAGTTGCATGTTTAATTTGAGAAAATACTACACTGTGCTCTGTGGTGAAGTTCTGATTTTACCATGTTCAGGGATATTCATTGTTTTGGGATCCCTCTAATTAGCTCACTGCATGTGGTGTCCTGCTCAGCTTTCATCAATATCTCCTGTACCCAGCACATAGTGGCACCTGGGCGGATGTTGCTGGGAAAGAAGGGGATCGTAGGCAGTGCTTGGAAGCAAATTAAGCCTATTCACAATAAAGAGTTTGTAACAGCAGCTACAGCCATGCAGGATGCTGGTGGGATATGTGCAATTATCTCCAGGCTGTTTTTCTATGAATCCTGAACTGAAGCATCCTCATGTTGTCAGGTGTGGGCTTTTAGTCTTTTTTTACACCTGAAAGAAACTGGCAGCTTTGCACTGAGGTCACACAGGGGCTAAGATAAAGCCATCAGCTACACTTCCCACTGCAGGTCTCAGGTAGGACTTGATCTCCAGAGATGACAGGAAAATGTACGCAGTGCCTGCATCCCAGCACCCTCCATGGGGCTGTGGCATGTGTATTAGGTTGATATGGGAATGTTTTGGTAACAGGAGGAACTGAAGGGATGGCTTCTGTGAGTGCAGCCCAGCACTGCTTCATGTCAGATCAGAGTCAGCTCCAGCTGCCCCTAAAGGGACCCACTGCTGGGTAGTGCTGAGACATGAGAAACACTGGGTGTGAAGGGAAAAAATGCTGCACAGCAGCTCGGAGAGAACAGTGAGAAAATCTAAAGGAAACAGCTTTGAAGGCACCAAGGTCAGTGCAGGAGGAGGGCAGGAGGTGCTCCAGGCATGGAGGAGAAGCTCTCTGCAGCCCAGGAGAGGCTCACAGAGGAGCAGGCTGTCCCCCTGCAGCTCATGGCCACTGCATGGAGCTGATCTCCACGTGCAGCCATGGAGGAGACCACGGTGCAGCAGTGGATGTGGCCTGGAGGAGGCTGCAGTCACGGAGAACCCCCACAGGAGCAGAACCTGGGCCAGAGCTGCAGCCCATGGAGAGAGGCTCCAGTGGGGAGGGATAGAGAGTGACCATAAAGGAACGGTGGAGACAAAGTATCATGGACTGACCATAACCTCCCTTCCTTGCTGCCCTGAACTATGCATGGGAGGAGATAGAAGTGGGCAGACGGGGAGGAAGCTGTTTTTAGTTTGCCTTTAGTTTCTCACTGCTCTAGTCTGTAAGCAATTGGCAATAAATAATGTTAATCTCTGCTTTGCCCTGTTTTGTCATGTTTTGCCCATGGCAATATCTAGTAAAGGATCTCCCTGTCCTTTTTTTTTTTTTTTTTTTCAGCCCTTGAGACTTTTTCCATCACGTTTGCTCCCCTTTTCCTTTGAAGGAAGGCAGATAGAGAGTGCTTATGCTGGAGTTACGCGGCTCATCAGGGTGAAACCACCACAACATCACAGCACACATTCTCAGCAGCAGTGTTGACACAGGGCTGACTCTTCTGATGACCCCAAAACTGCTGCCTCAGCTGAAAGGATTTTGGCAACTGGATGAGGGATACCATACACTGAGATAAGGAAAGCGGATTTCAGTTGCCACAAGTTGGATAAGCCACTTAAAATTTGAAGATGAAATGTACTTTCAAAGTAACTTTTAAAAAGCTTTTGACACAAGCTCTCCCCACCTCGATCTACAATGCGGCTTTCTTCATGGGCAAAGATGAAATGAAATAGCTGCTGGAGCTTATAGAGAGCTCTTGTCAGAGACAGAGCTTTTGTCTGTATTTTTTGACAAGCAGAAAACCCCCGGTTTTTATAAGATAAAGCCTATTGTGAGAGACACAAACCAAGCACTGGGCTAGACTCACCCGCCCTATTTCCACTGGGATAAGACCACACTATCTATTTACACGTGCTGAGGGACTGTCTGTAGTATAGAGGAGAGCATGATATCTTCTGGCAGCCCACGAACTGGGAGATGAGGGCCCTGTACCTGGAGCAGCCTCAGAGGCTGAGCCCCATGATGTTGAACAGCCGTGCATGCTCCTCAACAGGCATGCAGCCACTGCAGGCACCGCATCCTGCACGAAATGTCCCGTGCTCCTAGGTCTCATCATCATGCTTTTAAGAAAAGAAATTCACCTATGTGTCCCAGAGACTGCAGCCTGATTGGGTTTGTCCCCGGGATGGTGGAATACTGCTCCAGGCAGGGGAATTTCTCTTTTTTATTCCCTATTTTGCTTCTGATCTTCTAATATAACCCGAGGAAAATATCATCTCACTGCTGCATATTTCCAACCTACAGAAGAGAGCTAATTTTGCTTATCTGAGGGGAGTAAGGAAAGGCCTAATGCTTGCCAAAGAGCTTAAAGTTGCTCAGATGAAAGATGCAGCAGATAGAAAGGCTGATAGTAGCTGACCTTCCCTCTGAAGCACCGTTCAACAAAGCCTGTCTGAAAAACAGATGACAAGTCACAGTGCTCCCCAGCTGGGTGTCCTGTGAGGTCCCTGTCCCCCTCCCACTGCCAGGGTGTAGGGTCATCATTTTGGCTCTGGTGGAGATGCTGTGAGGGCCATGATCTCACATTGCCTCACAACATGCTATTCCGTATCCAAAACAACTTCTCCAGCTCTGTTTCAGGCTGTTTGGCTGGCAGAACCTCGAGTGGAGCAAAAATAAATAATGAACCAAGGAGACAGCTTGCTCTCAGCCTCACACATCGTGGAGGAGATAACAGGCCAATGTGTGTAATGATCTGCGCTGAATCATTTGCCACATAGGTATCAGAAGCTCTCAGATTCATTCAGAGCCTCTCTCATCCAAGCTGCATGTGAGATGACAGTGTTAATACATCAACGCTTGCAAAAGCTGCTGTAATGAAATCTGTCAGTGTTACCTCTGCATCAAACACTACTTGAAAAAGCAGATATGTAGCTCAGATTCAGTTTATTACTGTCTGAACCTTCCTCACATACAAAACCAAACACTGAGTAAGGGAGAAAACCCCTGGCTCCTGAAAGTTGCAGTAGATGCAGCATGGAGCACAACAAAAGCATTGTCTATTGTTATTTAAAATATTTGTAGGTATCTATCAGATAAATCTCAAAGACTCTCAAATACTTCAAGGTGTTTAAAGGAAACCTCATCAAATCAAAAATACCTGGGCTTTCTGCTATTAAAGGGCAGTTTGGGCAGTTTGGTTCCTCTTGGAGTGCCAATTTGGGCTGGCTGTCAAAGCATGTATCACGGCTCAGAGCTACATCTATTATTCCATGTAACCTAGGGGAGTCATCTTAGGTGACATTTCCATAATCATATACTGCTTTCAAAATTGAAATGCCATTTTCAAAACCAAAGCACTAGTGATACATAGTCTGAAAACTATGAATAAGAGTAGTCTCCTACATCATTTTGGCACTTCCAGAATGTATTAACACGTGAGCTAGTTACTCTGTGTTCCCTTTACATTTGGTGGATGCAAACAGGGCATGGGTATTACACATCTGTCTTCCTTGTGATGCTTCTTTCCACCCAGCTTCAGTGGAAAAGCTGTTCCATTGGTTCCTAATAGTAGGCTTTAACATATCACTCCTCTGCCTGTCCAGCCCTGTAAGTTTGTGCCATGAGCACAGTCTCACTTCAGATTCTCTGGAATGTGATACAGAAGCAGCGTGACTAAGTTCTAAGAAGACAGATCAGAGACACAGTGGGGGGCAAGAGGTTTTGCCACCCCAGCCCAGCCTTTGCTCTGTTGCTTTTCTCCAGGGCAGACACAGTTGAAAGCATAGGAACTTGCCAAGCTCTAGGAATTCTCTTTTCCCTTCTCCTGCCCTTGCAAGGGAAAATGAAGCCTCCAGCAGTTCCCCTGCAGTGAGTGCAGGGAAAACACCTGCCTGTCCTCTGCAGTGTGTAAGGAAAGCTGCACTCTCCACTTCAAGCAGAGCTGATGAGCAGGAAGATATAAAAGTTTCTTTTCCCATGCCTTGTGTATTCTGGTAATTAGTGTGAGTCAAACAGATGCAAGTAGCAGGTTATTTTGGTAATTGCCTATCTCTAAGGTATCAAACACTGTATTACATACTACCTACCAATTAGGATTCAAAGTAAAAACGTGTGTTTAATTTTGATTTTACTTACATTTTTACTTCAAATGTCTATTTCTCTCCCTGTGCAAACAGACCTGAGCAATCTTGTATAGATCAACAAAATCTTCCTCAAACACCAGACGTTTCTCTCTTGATGGTTCTGTGAGCATTTAATCTGCTAGCTTTGTCAGAAAGAGCTGTCTAATTTCTACGGCCTGCTTATTTTTATATCAACAAATATTTACCGCACTCTGCATTTGAAAAGATACAATTATTAGTTTACCTCTGTTTGATTACCAATGACACAGTAATAATACCAGCAGCTGCTGAATTGTAAGTGAAAATAACCCTTTGTTCTCATTTTTCGTATCTGTAGACTATAACAGCACTCACGGGGACAATAACCTATGAAATAGATTAAAAGCCTGTTAAATGCTATTTTCAGCTTGGCAGATCACCAAACCCTAGCTTACCCTTAAGCTTTGTTTCCTTTTAAATATTCCTTTTACTACAGCCATGTGACAGCAGTAATGTGCACTTTCACAGTGATTAAGTAACTGTACAATCAAGAGGCTTTAGGTAAATAAAGTGAGCAGTGCTGTTCTCACAGGTGAGAAGAACTGCTCCCCACCGATGACACCAAGTTTCCTGAAAGAGGCCATAATGGCCTAATCTGCAGATTTCCTCTCTTCTGTAGTGAAGGGGACCCAGTTGATATCCCCTTTCCGATTGGCAGTGCTGAACCTCCTCTTTTTATTTCCACTCCTCTTCTATAACACTAGATTGAGATTAACAGTAAAATAATTCATATTTATTCACCGATTCTGATGAAAGTTCACAACCAGATAACTGCTGAAGGAGTCATCACAGGGAATAATACAGCCTGAGGCCATCCTTGGTGCGCCAATCTGCTTTTCTGAGCCTTGCTGACTTGCTGCTGCTTTTCTGAGCAGGAGAACAAAAGTAAAAAACAAAAAGAAGGACTAGGAAGGACTAGCTTCTAACACTGTGGGAGAGCTTTGTTGAGAGAAAGAGATGGGAAGAGAATGAAAAAAAAAACAGGTCTAGAGGAAAATGGGAAAAGCTTCAGTATAGGAAGAGGGGCGAAGGCACTGGTGGACAAATGCTACTCTGCTGGAAGCATTTGCGTTCTCTGAGTAGACTGTTTCTATTCAGACGTGGGACAAAACAGATCTTTTAAGAACAGTATGACAGGAATTGGATCCTCTTCCTCCTGCTCTGAATGAGCGGGAAGCACTCAGAGATCAGCAGCTCTGACTGAAGAAAGCTTAGTTGAAACTGTGACCTTTAACTCCGATTCAGCATTTTTGAATGAAAACAAAGCTGTGGAGAAAATCCTAACCATTTCTAAACTCAGCTAGTGAGAGTGAACATAAATAAAAATTATCCCAGCTTTTATCACCTTCGGAGTTGTCTGAATATCTGTGTTTATGAGCATTTCCTTATGGACATTTGTTTAAACTTTAAAATTGGAAATTATCACCTCACTTTCATCCTTTTCAAACACAAAAACCTATCATCCTCTCACAGGAGGGACAATAAGAGCTCATGAAATGTTATGCTGCAGTAAGTAACTCTACTTGAACTTCAGCTTGCTAAAAGCGCAAAGACCTCCTGCATGCCTGCATGTTTCAAAAGACAGGAATTTTCCCAAGACTAAGAAACTCATGTTTATCCAGACAAGCCTGCTGCCTTGAAAAGATCAACATGTGAGAAGAGGACCAGCCTCTAAGAGCCTCTGTGGCACTCTCTCCTCCTCAGTAACAATCCAGCTCACCCGAGATGGTTCATGGATGGCCGGAGAGGTATTCAGACACAGAGCTAGAAAAGGAGGTTTTAGCTTTTGAAACAAAGTCATTATGTTCCTTAACAGAACACAACTAAAACATGTATTCTCCAAATCTCTTGGCATTTTTCATTGCTTAGTGCTCAGTTGTGACTCCCGCACAACCTTTGTTCTCCCTTTCCTTTATCTCCATATCCTTATTCATGGAATCATTGAATCATAGAATCATTTGAGTTGAAAGGGACCTTTAAAGGTCATCTGGTCCAACTCCCCTGTAATGAAGTTCAGTGTGATAAGACTTTTATCATGTAGTTGGATGTCACTCTCAAATATGTCTTTACTATAACCTGTATCATGATATACCAATGAAAAAATTGAAAACTTTGTACCTGTATGTCACGTGTATTGCTACTGCAAACCAGTTTTGAGGAGATGATAGGTATTTTAGCATTTACTACACATCCTGCTCCAGCTCCAATATACATATGATATATATGCGGTAGAAGAGAGAGGAAACAGTCCTGCACCCTCAGCTGCTGCCCTGTGTGGGACCAGATGCTTAAGGTTGGAATTTCAAAGAAGTCTTTTCAGGTCAAATACTGAATCTCCAGTGTTGTTTTAAAAAGGATCATGCCATAAGTGTCCAATTGAAATATTTCTGCACATGACATTTTAACGCACCTCTTCATTTTTTTGTTCATTTCCCCAAATCCTGGAGTTTCACTTTGAGCTGTGGGTTGAAATGAACACGAAACATAAAGCAAAACTCAAATGAAAGCTCTAACTTTTACCTACTTTCAGAAGAAAACTTCAAATCCCACTAGATACTTCTCTGAAGAATGTTTTTGAAGCAAAAGCTTAGTTCTCTTTCCCTGATGTGTGCTATAATCTTTGTGCCTTAATTTCACCCATTTGCTTTTATCCCATAAGGCAGAGAGCATGTGAGCATGTTTCTGTATACTCAGGTGAACTGGTTAGGGAGAGAGTGCTTGCTGTTAAAGCAATAATATCACAACTCTGAAAATGAATCCAATTCTAAATGTGTTCTTGTTACTTTGTGAGTAAATTGAAGCTTCAGTATTTAATTTTACTCTGGTTCTTTTGCAGTTTGTGATACGAGCATCCTGGGTTTATAACCACAAGAGTGCTGAGAAGCTACTGATGATTGCTGAACACACCATGATTCCTGGACGGAAGGCAGGATAAACACGCAAAAGTTCATTGTAAGCACTGACCTGGCTACTGGTACAGGAACAAAAGATGTGTAGCTCTACTAGGAATGTTATTTTTTATTTTCTGATTCACTATCATTTTATATTCAGAGCCACAGGAAGATTTTCTGGGGAAAGCTGAAGAAGCCCTAAGCCTGAACTCTAGTTATTGTATAACCATAGAGCTGGAGAGATGGACCTCAGGAGGTCACCTGGTGCATTTCTCTGCCATTTACTATTCCAGAAGAAGAGATTATGTTTTCTTGAATCATTTTTTAAAAGACTGACACAAAAATGCAGTGCAGTTTACTCATATTGTCACATAGAATGTAACTGTTTTAACAAACTATCAGGACTTGGTTGTCCACGTGACACTGATCATCAGTAAGTGAATATAATAGTCAAACTGTGAACATTAATGATTTGATCCAAAACAGTGGGTTATCTAGCCAGACATTCTTAAAAACATAGGAAATCCCAACTCCATATGATTGTGATCTATTTTCTGCTTCCATACTGTGAAAGGACAACCTTTCCTTGCTTCAGGTAGGACAGATGGCAGCCCTACAGGTTGCCACTCCAAAGTGCCTCCGAGCAAAGTTCTCTGTGCTGCGGCCACTGTTACAGCAGCATATGCTTGTGAGTAGCAAGCTGCTTGCCCTGAATCTAGCACTGTACCGCTACATGCTGGGGTCCCTCACATCCACAGTTCATTTCCTGTCTTCCAAACCTCTCCAAATTTCCTCTTTCTTTCTTAATTTTTAAAGCAAACCTTTAGGAAAGTACAGACACAAATTAGTATGTATAGTTAGATATTTTTGTACTCCTTGTATATTTTGTATTATGTGTAGTTGTATGGAAAATTGTATAGGTGTTGGTTCCAAATTTATGTCCCTACAAAAATAAATGGAGGTTCTGCTAGCAGTAATATAGTAAAGACACCAAAAGGTCTTTTGTTGGGAACCTATGATCTCCAACGATATTTCAGTGGTCACTGCAACACTGGAGAGCACCCACACTTTCCAGTTCAAATCTCTGATTAGCTGCACAATGAGGACAACAGGCCTTGTTCCTGGAGATAGATGCAGTCCCTTATGATCCAGTACTCATTCTTTGGGGAAAAAAAAAAAAAACATTAGCTACTTATATTTTTTATCAAAGAATAGCCACTATACAAGATAAGGTGGCACTTTTTACCTTATGCATGAGTTAAGGTGCAGAAATTCTCTATGTAGGGTTCTGTGAGAAGTAGAGTTTCCAAAAACAATTAAATGGATTTCTGGAAGAATACTTGGACAAGAACTGTGAAAGTCACACAGATAGTCGTGATCCTGTGGATCACAGGAAGCTGAGAGTGTACACCAGGAAAGTACTTCTGTAACACATTCCCTATTCCTACACTATTCCTGAGACATCTAATGGGGCTGTCACCAGATATGATTTACTGAAGGATATGACTTGTTGATTTGACCCAGTGTAGCTGCTACTTGGCTGCTCATGGGAGGCTGACAGAAAATGTCCATGCTGGTCTTCCCATGTAGTAAATCCTGATAAAGAGTGATGCTATGATGGTGTCAGAAAACAACAGAGGTGAGAGCGAGTCTGATACAGTGTCCTAGATTTAGATGTGCAGTGTTGTGGGCCCTGTGGAATTTCCTGCCTCATCACTTGTGTCACTTGTTCAATCATGTCAAGAGAAATTCTAAGTTGGAAAGAAATATAGAAATATAGAAATAATAAAGGGAAGGATGACATTTTGATAAATTTAGCAGAAAAAGTTTAGGTTTTTTTTTTTTTTTTTGAGTAGCACCAATTCTGTTAGTCTTTAGAACATTTTTTTCATTGATATACTTATTTGTATCAAGATCAAGTGGATTCTGCATATGCTGATTTCTAAGTTTAAGATTAATTAGCTCTCTTGAAACCACAAGAAGGATGATGACTGATGATGAACTGTCTGATGCTTTCTAGGTAGGAGAATATGAACCAATTTCTACAGCACATATGACCAGTATTTTCCAGGCTTGGCCTTGTTTCCTACTGGGGATTCATTGTGCCACTGTGGGCATGTTACTTATGCATCAATTGTCAAAAGATGTGAATGACTCACTTAGGAGCTTCAGATGCTCAGAAGCACTAAAAATCTGACTGAAATTCCTGGTGTATTTTAACTCTTCTAGAATTAAGAAAAAGAATCTTTCTAATCTATCTTTTAAGATCCTAGAGTACAAGGGACTGATGGCAAAATATTATTTGTATAACATGATATATATTATTTGTATAACACGATATAAGGCAGAGGAATTATATATAATAAGGAAATATGATCCCCACACATACTTTTCTTGTCTTATAATAAATTAAAATTATTTTGAGTTCACATTTCACCAAAATGCATAATCTGCAACCTAAATGTGCTAGAAATGTTCTTTGGGCTGGAAGAAGAAAGCCCCTTGAAGACTGAATCCAGGCCTTTACACCATGAGATGAGCTTGAGTTGAGCAGTCTATTATCAGAACGTGGATTTAGCTGCTAAACATAGGTGGAGATATCACTGTATGTAGGGCATAGGAACTTGTTGAAAGAACAGATCTTCCAACATGAGTATTTTTCTAGTAGATGTTTATGACATGGAAATAGGATTTTGGCTGGAACACTTCTCCATATCTCGCTGATGCCCTAACATAGTTTCTGACTATATTTCTCAGTAACTTCCCTCACCATGTTTCACAACAAGTATCAGGATAAACTGAGATAAAGGGATAGATTTTGACTTCTCAGACCCAAGGCAAAGATATAGGGTTTTTTTTTTTGCTTCCAGACTATTGAAACAAACATTACAATTAATAATCTGGGTAGAAACCTGTAATACTATGGAAAATTGGGTTTCAAATATGTCAGAAATCTTTCTGTGATTTTTGGTCATCATTTTGTTGAGGTATGATGTGATGAAGGGATTTAAGACCTGATATATTGAGTTACCTAAAACCTTAAACAATTTTGCCCTTATTTGTCTTCTGTTCTCCTCTGATTGAAGAAGCTCTAACAAAAAGAATTAATTTACTTTCCTGTCTTTATGTCATTTCGTCTTTTTTTGTTTGTTTTGTTTTTAACTGAAAATCATTCAGTACAAGGATGTTCTTATACAGACTTACTCACATTGACCTATGCCTTACAGATAATGTGGTAATTTCAGATAAATCTGCAGGTTAAAGATGGACACTTACCTCATAGGTCTGAAAAAGTAGTCGGCTATGGATCTGTAGTTCAGTGCCTGAACATAGAAGGCCCAGTATTATCTTCAGGCAGGCACTTAATGAAGCTTTCAAATGCATTGTGAAAATTGTCTTTGATAAAGACACTTGTCTGAGCCAGCAACCTCTTGCTTTGCAGATGATGAAATGCTTTTCACAGTACAATACTATCCCACAGTAACTGTTAAAGCAAAAGCCTTATGAGAGTCTTTGAGAAACTTCTATTTAAAAATGCTTTTATGTGTTATGTTTTCATTATTTTTAATCCTCTTTATTAAGACGTATGTACCTCACTGACCCCTACCCAGATACCGTTCCACCTCTTGAACTTCAAGTCTGCAAACATAAGATGGTAGCAGATTCTCCTATGTCCAGGTATCCCTCTGAACAGGGTTGTTATTTTGTTGTTGTTTGTTTTCTTTTCTTTCAGAAAGAACTTGAATTTTGTGTGTTCTCTTGTTTCTGCATTCCTCACTAATATGCTTTTTTATTCTTTCATTTCCCTCCATACTGTCAGTCTAGGAAGTCACATAATGAAATTAGTATTTTCTATAGTTCTATACCTCATTCAGGATATTGCCAAGAGCATAGCTTAGCTTTGACTCTGATTCAAGGTCCATTTAGAAGGTCCTGTCATCTTTGTTGAAATCTTGTTCTGGTATGTGTCAACTGTTGTTCCAGAGAACTTTCTGCCATAGGATATTAATGCCATAGGTGACTAGCACAGTGAGAAATGGGGTAAAGGAAAATGTCAAGATGTAGACAACTTAAAGCTGTGAAAATAAAGGGTCATAAAAATAAAACCCAGTACTTAACAAGGAATGAACAGTGGTCTGTAGTGAACTGAAATGATAAACTCTTATCAATCTGTGTTGCTGATGTGACAAGTCACCATGTGTTGGACCATCTGGATCCTCTTCATCATATTCTCCATCAATTCTTTGTACAGTAATGCTCAGAATTTAAGATAAATGTGACAAACACAAGTCTGGTTGATCTTCCTCCCACACAGCAGGAAGATTAGGCAGCCTCTTGATTAGGAAGCATTTCTAACACAGACAACTCTTGAGCAGTCAGGAGCATCAAAGAATATTGAACCACCTGATGGGTCTAATGGTTACATCACATTAAGGAAAACTTCTGTATTAATCAAAAAACTTCTTTACAGTTTTTTCTTCTTCCCTTCTGCAACTATGTAGTTTATGTTTAAAGCTACTGTTATTGGCTCCTGGCTCTCAACCCCTTTCCTTTCCTGACAAGCTATTTCAGACACGCATCTTCTTACTATCTTCAAACCATTCACTGTAATGTTAACAACCCATCCTTTCCCATCTTACACACAGACTGGGCTGACCAGTCTAACTCACCCTCAGTGTATGCTAAGGGTGATGATGAGGATGTTCAAGGAAGTCAAGGAAGAGAGCTTTAATGCAGTAATATGTTCCACTTGACTTGGTTAATCACTGACCAGTTATTATCTGTGAAAACTATAGAAGGAAAATAGTTTCATATTTTAAACTCTCCCTTTCAGCCATACCTATGTAATGATGGACAAGGTGAGAAATGGAGTGGGAAAACACAAGGTTCTGGTTTGTTTACAGGGGTTCTGTACAACACACGTGGTGATATTTGATTTAAACATTTGGGTGAGAAATGAGCTAAGGTCTAAGTGTTGTATAGAAACCAACATATTTTGTTGAGTGGTGGGCCCAGGTGAACCTCATGAGGTTCAACAAGTCCAAGTGAAGGTCTTGCACCTGGGTTGTGGCAACCCTCACTATCAGTACAAGCTGGAGGATGAAAGTATAGAGCACATCTCTGTTGAAAAGGACCTGATGATACTAGTGGATGGCAAGTTAAGCATGAACCAGCAATGTGCCCTCATAGACCAGAAAGCCAACCGTATCCTGGGCTGCATCAAAAAAGTGTGCCCTGTAGTTCTATTCTGCACAGCAAGACTTCACCTGAAGTACTGCATGCAGATGTGGAGTCCTCAGTACAGAAGATATATGGACCTGTTAGAGCACATCTAGAGGAGGGCCATGAAAATGATCCAAGAGATGGAACACATCCCCTACGACAACAGGCAGAGAGAGCTGGGTCTGTTCAGCCTTGAGAAGAAGAGGCTCTGGTGAGATCTGATAGTGGCCTTTTAGTATCTAAATGGGGGCTATAAGAAAGAAAGGAACAGACTCTTTAGCAGGGTCTGTGATAGGACACAGGGAAATGGTTTCAAAGTAAAAGGGGGGAGATTTAGATTGGATATACAAAAGAATTGTTTTCACAATAAGGGTGATGAGACATTGGAACAGGTTGCCCAGAGAGGTGGTGGATGCCCCATCCTTGGAGACATTCAAGGTCAAGCTGGATGAGCAACCTCATCTAGCTGCAGATGTCCCTGTTCATTGCAGGGGAGACCCCTTAATGGTCATTTTCAACTCAAGTGATGCTATGATTCTACAGTTCTGTGATTCTAAGAATGACAGACTAAAAAGTCTTACATGAGAAAAACGGTGACAGAATAGGAGGATTCTACAGAGTGATGTAGCTGTGGGAAACAATTGGCATGTTAGCAGGACTTGGGATTTTTGTTAGGTAACAAATGGCATGAGAATATGAAGATATAGAAAATATCCTAAAGGTCACATTTAAAAAACCCAATAGTGACTACTAAGGAGATGCTGCCCACCATGGTTGCAGGGCAGTAGGAGAGTGGGGTCTTCCCAGGGTTTGTTTTAACACTGGGAAAGTCTCTTCCTTAACTATTTTCCTATTATTATTATTTTTCTTCTCCTTCTTGTCTGTATGACCTATTTATATGGAAAACTCTTCAGGAAAAAATGATAGCTGTATGAAGTCCAGCACAACCATGTCTCTAGTCTTGGCTATGACCTCTGGGCTCTCGTTTGTAATGCTAGTGAAACTCCTCACATAAGGGGGGGGAGCCCAGGCTGGGAGCAGAAACAATCCCCAAGTTTCCTTGAAAAACTGAGCAATTCTTGATAATTACATCCCATTTCACACATTTGTTTCTTGTCATGCATTAGCCGATCAGTATGCTTCTGTGACTAACAGTAACAGTGCATAGAATGAAAATGCCACTTTCCAGATAGAATGATCAATCTCCTCGACTTTGCCTGTAAACATGTTTCATCAGGGGGTCACTAATATGCTTTTATTGCCTCACTGTCAGAGATGATGCCATTACCAAGCCTGATAGAGTATTCTGTAGAGGGTTCCTTTTAATTTTATTTTTTATGCGATCATGAGAGACTGTAACCAATAAATTTAGTTCAATGCTTTCTCACTATTAACTAATTCTGAGTAAATCCATTGGGGAAGCCTGGATACAAACACTTCAAAGAATTTTTACAGGATATTGAAAATGATATTCACTGTGGGACAGAGGTTTAAGTACTGAGCTGCTAGTGTTTTCTTTACCATTAAAACTACAACACTGCTAAATGTCATTTAGTCAAAACATCGTATTCCAAAGGATTTGTAGCACAAGATGACTATTTACTTTTAATAAATTTGTCGCATCAGGGTGGTTATGTTAGCTTATTTCTGGGGGAAATGAAGCTTGGGAAAATATGATGCTCTTTTCCCCCTTTTTCTTTTTTTCCTGGGGCTCTCCTACTGAAGACAGTGAAAGTTTTGTTATTGTCTACAGTGGGACAATGATCTCCGAATGCTTCAAGCATTCAAATGTAAATTAAAATACAGGGCTTTTTCAGGGAAAACAAAACAAAACAAAAACATAGAAGAGCAAAGAAGAAAACTACCAACCAAAACCCAAAACAAAGTAAAACAACAAAACAACCAGAAAAAAATGAAAGAAAAAATAGAAAAATTTATAGCAGTTGGTAAGAAAAAAAAAAAGAAAGAAAAAAAGGGAACTGAAATACAGGTTTTTCTGGTGGAGGATTTTTTTTCCCATGCTGCCTTTACATCCCATGTAGCACCCTAAAAACTGGCACACAGGATGTGATACCATGGAAACAACTGGATACTACAGGATTTGTGAACTACTTTTGTCAAGGTTTAGATTCTGGGGATTTGATTTTTTTTTTAAGTTTAATTGATTTTTTCTCCTGCTGAAATCCATGATATGTTGAGCTTGTTAAACTTATGTTAGAGGTCACAGAGTAATTTTAATTGGTAGTATTTCTTTTGAGCCTAATTTAAAGGTTGATTTGGCTTTATGGACAGATTCTCAATTGTTGTAAATCACTTTAGGTATAATAGACCTGTTTGCATCATTAGAATCTCGGGTGATCATATTTTCTAAGAAGATGTTAACAACTCAGGAGGAAAAGGAAAAACAAAAAATAACTAACGTGGTTTTTTTTCTTTTCTTTTCTTTTTTTTTTTTTTTTCATGAAATACTGTTTCAATGAAACTTTCTGTAAAGGCAAATATTCTTCCAGGAGATGAAAATACTTCTGTGATTCTATTCCCATTCAACCTAAGAAGACAGGGTGGCCCTGTAAATACAGCTTATGAGCTGTGTGGTTTGGTGTTAGTTGGTAGCCACTATGTAAATCACGGCCAGCTCTCCAATCAGTCATCAAAACATTTTCCAGTAGGCCTCATGGCTCCTATGGAGAGTCTTGGACTGAATATTTATGTCCCCTTTTCCTCTTGCTACCTCCTCTGCTTGGTTGGGCTCCAATTTTATCTCCCCAGTGCCCCAGCTCCCAGCATGGCTTTCCCTTCCTTGCTCCTCATCTCCCTCTCTTTTGTCAGGCTACTTCACTTTGGCCCTGCATAGCTTTATGACAGCAGATATCTCTGGTAGCCTGAAGGAAGATCAAAGTCAATGAAGTAGCATTGACTTGCAGTGAGAGATTAATAGTTATCTTTTCCTAACAACAACAACAACAAAAAGCCAAACAAAACCAAAACAACCACACAAACAAAAGAAAAGAAAAGAAAAGAAAAACCAAAAAGCCCTTAAAAATGATGTTTGGAGAGATCTTGGGCCTTGATCCTACTTTTTATAGGCCTATTCGTAATTCACATGCATACATCCTTCCACGTTTAAAGACTATAGGATATACTCAAAGTCTCTGCCGTGCAAAAAGTACTAAGAGCAGTCTAACATAAGATGCACACAGCTTATAGACCTTCTGAGGACCATGAGATTACATTGCATTGCAGTCCTGGTAACACATATGCAGGAACTGGAATATCTACCATGCAACCATGGAGGTGAGATTGAAGTGGAACGTATTTCTTTAAAATTGTTTAAAAAGGGTAAACGCTGCTCAAATCTTGCTGAACAGTTTAAGGAAGGTAAGGGGAGGCAAGATTTGCAAAAGGGGTGGAGAATATGATAATCTCTCAGAAGTAATTGTAATATCCCTCCTATTCGGGGCATATGTAAGACTTGTCTAAATATTCTTAACCTCTACCTCATGGTGTGCAAGCTAGGAGGGGCTACCCCATTTGCAATATGTGTGTGTGCACAGTGCTGATTAAACCATATCTGCTTTATAACTTCTTGGTGGTTATAGAGTTTGATTTCTGCAAGTCAAGATGATCAGAGTGAATAAGCTGAAAACCAACAGAATTATGTGCACAAAATTCATCCTGATCAAAAGGTTTTTAGACTGGTTGTGGTTAAGACTGTATTTCCTGAATCTAGATGACCTCGAAGGAAGTACTCAAAAACAAGATAAATACCGTAACAATTGCCAGTCTGTTAGCTTTTCTAACTCAATCAGAAATTGCATTTTAGAAATTGTCCTGAAGTGTTTTTCTGAGAAGCTCATTACATACAAAAGGCACCAATAAGCTTTTAAATGAAAGAAATGAGTCTGCTAATCTTCTGGGATGTTCCCTTCACCAGAAAATATGCAAGTTACTGGAAAAAATCCTGGGGCTAAATTTTGAAATCATCCATTAATACCCAGTAACGACAAAACTATAATCTCAGTACAGTAGTTTAAATAACTTAGTGAATCTGGGCTGCGCTGAGAGCTGTGATCTGAATATCAGCACCCTATTTTTAATCTGTTCTAGTCTTTATGTAGATCCTAAACAGCAGTGCAGTACTGCTTTCACTGATGATATGGTACTTTGTCTATTTTCCCCTATATCTAGTATGTGAAAAGTAATTTCCGTATACATCATGCTTCAGTTAGCTCATTTTGACACCACAGACAATCTCTTGAGAGAACAGCAAACTTCTCACCTCTGCAATATGCACTGGAAACCCTCCCTCCCAGTATTTCTTTACTAAGTACAAGTTTTGATAACGTGACACAAAGTGTTGTGGTGCCACAAAAAGCAGCATAATACTCAAGCTGTGCAAATAAATATTCAAAACTGGCCTTGAAAAGTCAATATTGGCAAACAAGCATATTGAAATGGACTTTTGTACTGAAAGGAAACATTAGAAAACATACTGAAAGATCATGGTTCATGCAGGACAAAGGTCTTGAAAGTAAAGGAGGAAGATGTGTGGAGATGCTTCAATTGATGATAAATCTAGAACGCATACAAAAAAAGAAAACAATCTTACAAAAAAGAAAAACAATCAAATGTTTTTAAGGCATTTTTCTGCATGGTGGATCCTGATCTCCAGGGAGGAATTGAAGTCTTCACAATGACTTTAAGAAGTCAGGTTATGTCCTAGAAAAAAACAATAGCAGCAACATGTGTCTCAAAGATAGAATTTTGTCTTTGCAACAGATGGGAAATGCCATCCTGAGGGCCCATTCCCAGACTTTTAAGAGACAAAGGTATGAACTGGAGCTAAAAGGAGGTCTGAATGAAATCTTCAGCTAGTAGGAGAACTAGAAGATTTACCTACTCTGGCTATGACGTGTCCAAGCACAGGATAAAAATATTCCCTTTATTATACGAGTAGACAGTTATGGTGCCTCAATAGAGAAAATACCTCAAGGTATTTTCACTGGAAGAAAAGCCTGCAGTGATGAAATTTTAGTGAAAACCAGTGCATGGTTGACTGTCTTGTTACTAGCTGAAAATTGCCATTACACTTTTGCTTAATACTTGTGTAGGTCACTTTGTTCACAGCCAAGGTAAAATGATCTGAAGAGGCCTTATCTTCAAGTGACAAATCCATGAATCTACCTGGAAATAAACTCCTGAATGAGGAATACCACACTCCAGGATATTGCAATGAATTAAACTCTTCAATCTCCCTTCTATTCTGCCAGCCATGCTTGCAGACCTACATGTAACTGCCTGATACCTCATATTCGCCACAGTTAGACAGTCACACCAGATTCTATTGAACTCTCATTATATAGTACTTAAATGTCCTGTTTCAAGCAACTGTTGTAGCATACTTGTTTAGGTGCCCACCTGAATGTTATCTAAGTTTTGGGTAGTCGGTTCTAAGTGGTTGTAAAATATAGTCAGGGAAGATATTCTGTCTTCAAACTTTATATTCAAAAGTTTACATTATTAAATCAAAACTGAAATTTAAACTTCAAAGTTTGAATCACCTACAAAGGGTGTACGAAATCCTCACACTTACAACTTAGGCCTGACCAAATAAGTGAAAGAAGCAACTGGATAGCTTTAAAGGTAGAAAGCAGGACTATTACCAAAATTAAATAATTTCACTTACAAAAACCGACCTGGATGAAAAGAACAATTGTAACACTTTTCTGGCACTTGCATATTTAATTATTTTTTTTTTCTATAAAACATCTATGCTCACATCTGATTTCAATTAATTATTCCGCAACCTCTGTGAAGAGTTATAGAAAGTGTTATATCTAAATTAAAAATAAAGCACCTATTTGAATAGGGTGCAAAATGCAGTTTAAGTCAGAAGAAGCTTGACTGAAATAAATTCTAACTATCCCAGAGTCATAGTTGCTACCGTGCATTTGCTTAGCCTTCTTCTTAGTAGCACCAGGAAATCTCCTCCCCAGATGTCCCAGTAGCTTCATTTCTGTTTCACTTCTGGCCTCATGATGTCCTTTCAGTGGTTGTCTCCTGCTCTCAAACTGAATTTCTTGTGGGTTTATTACTTGGGTCCACTAGACTAAATTTGGGATCTACTTCATGGCAATCGGCAGCCTGTCATTGCAGAGAGTGGAGGCTTTCCCAAAGGAGACTCTTTTTGCTCTACTTGTTTCTGCTGCCAGAGTGAATAGCACTGCTCACCCCAGCCCTGCCACTATCTCCCTGCTACTAACAATGAATTAGTATCTGTTTCCAGAAAGCAAAGCAGGAAATTAAAGGGGAAACTGAAATCTGAAACAATTTCCTTCTCTTGGGTTTTCCTAGGACAGTGTAGCTACATACTGTCTCTAGTACAAGTTTAAAGTAGTCTAATTTCAAAACAGTCCTTATGAACGTGTGAAATGCCTGGTTAAAAAGCAAAGTATCCGTCCAGATGGTGTCAGCACAGCTGACTGTTCCTTTGGGCAACAAGATGACCGCTTAAGGTCTTTTCCACTTCTATTTTCCCTGACTCCATTTTCTACAGTGAAAACTGAAGTACTTTAACACTATCCACAAGTGAGTTATCCACACTATCCACTATCCACAACTGCCAAGAAAATACACACTGGAGGGAAAAATCCCCTTTGATTGCTAGGTTTTTTTTTTTTTTTTTTTTTTTTTTTAACATAAGATACAGCTACATCTTCTCCCAGAAAGAGACTAATTTTTTACCATTTCTTCTAAGTACTGGCTATTTTTATTACTTTTATATCTCTCATAAAGGCATTTCTTTCAGACAGAACACTCTCAGCCCTGGTAAGTATTTGATCCTTTTTTTTTTTTTTCAAAGCAGACATCACAATCTAACCTTAATGCTTTGTATTGTGTTTTTTTTTTTTTTTTTCCAGAAGCCTCTGTAATATAAATATGTCTTTATTTCCAAGAGGATGACTGTTTCCTAGGGGATGACACTGCTTCTGCCCGAGACAAAAGCTGTTCCACCCAAGGAAATCTTCTGAAGTGCTAAACACAAGAATGTACTTTTTCTTTCATCCTGGTGCGGTTCGCTTTTCTCTTCTGCATGAAGGCCTCAGCTGTTGCAATACTGGGTCTTCACCTGTCCACCTTCATTTGTTATTAGCATCCTTGGCACTCTTCTCTGCTAGTCATTTAGTAAAGGATTCAAGCTCTAACAGCAAAAATGGTGAAACTGGGAAATGTGTGCCCTGAACATGAGCGTGGAGACCTTTGAGATGGATCAGGCACAGAGCTGGTCTGATGTGGAGATGGAGGCAGCTAATGACAAGATGGCCTCACTAAGTTTGTGTGCTGAGCCTTGATGGCAAGAGTCGGGTCCTAGTAATGTTAATGCTGAAATAAAACCAGGGAGATTATGAGCTCTCTTGGGGTCTGCTTTACTCACTTTTTGATCATTTTCTGGGAGGCTAGTGGTAACTAATCTAGGCTTCAAGCAGTGTTGAGAAAACGGGGTGGGATGGCTTCCTCTCACCTAAGGGTGCCCAGTACCCCTTAGCTGAGAGAGAAATCCTTTGCAGCTCTTTAAGCACTGCTCCAACATGGGTCTGTACCACAAGGCCCACGCTTCAGGAATTGCTCCACCACAGGTCCCCAGGGGTGGCAAATTCCCCAGCCCTCCTACTCCAATGCAGGCCTCTCTTCACAGGCTCTGGCCCAGATCCTGCTTCTGCAGTGGCTCTCCATGGCCACACTGAATGATTCATGGTGGGCTCCTCCATGGCTGCGCATGGAGATCTGTTCCATGTGGTGCCTATGGGCTGCAGGGTGATGACCTGCTCCTCCATGAGCCTCTCTTGGGCTGCACAGAGCTTCTGCTCCATGCCTGGAGCACCTCTTGCCCTCCTTTTGCACTGACCTTGGTGGCCTCAGGGCTGCTTCTCATTTCTCATTTCTCTCTTCCATCTGCTGAGTGCACAGCACTTTTTTCCCCCTTTCTTAAATCTGAGAGCACACCCAGCACCAGTCACGGCTCAACTCTGCAGATGGGTGGGTCCCTTCAGGGACATGGCTTCTGGGCTCTGCTCACAGGCAACATGCCTGTAACCCTCCCACTAAAAAACCTTGCCATGTAAACCCATAGAGTAAGTATGAACATAAAAACCCTTTGTATTTTATTGCACTCTGTAGGTAAACAAAGTATACTTTCTGCCATCGAGAGTAGCAGAGTGGTTTGTTTGTTTGTTTGTTTTTAAATTAGGGAATCAAAAATTTCCAAAATATTAAGAACTTGAGTTTTCTTGTTCTTTTAAAGATTTCATCTGTGAGAAAACCTTCAGAGTAAAACTGCAGAGTACTCTATTTATCTTGTTCTGAGAGATAAAAGGATGAAATGAACCCACCTGGGATTTAAACCTGTGGTTTCATGGAGTCTAAGTGTTTCAGGTTAGATACTTAAACCACTAAATCATCCCTCAAAATAGAATACTTGTGTTTTGCCTTTTTAGTTTCTTTTATATGAAACTTCTGAGCCTGGTGGTGTTTTGTATCTCTGTCAGCGCTGCAAATAGGACAGTCTAGTGGTGAATGCACAGTGCTGTCATACTCTCTGTGCACTGGCAAGGATATTCCATTTCATACATCATTTACAGCTTGCTTCAGCAATTCCACAAAGTTAATATATACCCTTAGCACAGAGAGGGGTTAAAAAAATGCTTCTCTAATTCTTCATCCTCTTCTTTCTATGAAAAGAGGACATCTCAACACATGGATATGCATATTTGTCTGAAAGCCTACAGCTTGTCACTTTTCTGACTGCACCCTTGTCATTCACCTTATATCATTTTCTTCTGGCCACACTGGGAAGTCAAAGTAGGCAACAGTTCTGATGGATGTTAATTATTTTACTTGTGCTGTCAAATTTGGTGTTTTGAATTTGCAGATCTTTGTGACTGTGTGGTCTTGGCTGATCATTCTTATATCAGACTGGCATGATACTGGTGGTTCCAAATCCCTTAGCACTGATCTCATTGCATCCCTATCCATTAGCTTAAATTGAATAGATTACATTTGTTCCAAATCTGCAAAAATCAACTCACAATATGACAGAAATATTGACTGTTAGCCATGGCACTGACCTTGATATGTGAATGCAAACCTATCTGAAACATGGCATTAAAACTGAGTGAGAGTTTATTTGAGCCACCATACATTCTGAGATTTAAAAAATCCTCCTCAGTCTCAGTGGGATGAAGTCATGATCTTCTGGAGGTGTTTCAGGGAAGCTGGAGATCCCTGCTGCTGGGAGTCAAGCAGCCTGGCACATGCATGGGAGTGGGATATAGTGATCCAGCTTGCCGCTCTATTTGATTCACTAATGAAATATTAATAGGACAGAGAGCAAAAATGACTGTCTTGATAGCTCAGTGATTTGGTCACTCATCTAAAATGTGTGAGAACCAGGGTCACGTCCCTGATCTAAATCAGGCAAAGGAATTAGCTAAATAGAAAACTACAGTACTCTGGCTGTACTTGCAGACTGATGCTGTGTAAGTTTTCTTTTTCTTGCAAAAGTATTCTCTGAAATTAAAATGATGCTAAGTGTGAAATCATTTAGTTAAATATACTTCAAAAAATTCTGTCTGCTGAACTGCAGTGTGGGGAAAGGAGACAAGAAGATGCAGTGGTGAAATGCTTATGGTTGCATGCTGCATGTTGCCTGTACTTGACCTGTGATTTGGGACCTGAGAGTAACAGTCCTTTCAACTTACTCGGCTGTCAGCATGGAGGACGCTTATTCATACTTGGGGGAAGCATTATTTCTTGTGCAGAATGGCTGCAGGATTTTAGAAACAAGGAAGTAATTTGCATGGGTTGCTGGAAGCACAATAAAAAGTAATTGCAAATTCTCCATTCTTCCAAAGTCTATGAAAATAATGAATTTGCTATAAATATTTATTAATATTTGAAATCAAGGCTTTCTTGGGAAAAAAAAAAAAAACCAAACAACAAACCACCTTGTTTAGTGAGTGCTGTTCATTTGTCCACTTTACTTTTTTCGATATTTATTGATTTGACATGTAATGAAGACAGCTGAGTCGTGTAGTTAAGAAAGAACATTAATGTGTTTGTGAGAGAGCAGAGAATATCCTGTTCGATCAGACTGTGAATGGACCGTGACACTAGCAAAAGTGGAACAACACAGAATAGTGACTTATAAATATCTGTGAAAAATACGTAATGAGGAAAAGAGACAGCAAATCCTGCATGGAATCTGATCACTCATCCTTCTAGTCTGTGCTTGTTTCAACATCAAGTACTTGAGAGTAACAAGCTAAAAACAGGCTGAAGAAATCACACAATAAAGCAGTTTTTCCTAAAGATTTATTTCTAACCTTGATTAATAAGAGATTGGCTTATGCCTCGAATCACAGGGATTTGTGTTACTTCTAAAATCTTTTTAATATTACCAGATAATTGTGTTGTATGTATAAATGCCAAATGCTTTTAAAATCCTGATATATTCTTGGCCTCCAAGATACCATGACAATGTAGCTTAAAAACTAACCAATCCCAACTTGAACAAAGTACTTCTCATCTTTTAAAAAGATTTTTTTCTCAAGAAATACATCTGTTTTTGTATTATGAGATTGGATAGACCAGTGTCATAATGAAATTAGATGAAGAATTGCATCTTTATTAGTGCATAAGTGATTCAGGAGTGAAAGTCATTTGGAAGATGAGTTAGATGTTTTGTAAATGCAATTCTGAAATATAAATTAAAAAAAAATAATCAAGTATCTCTTCTAACCAGCTATAAAGAAATTACCACAGAGAAATAAACCATACTTTTAATTTCTTCCACAGAGGAGGTCCTATTCCTTACTAAAGACTCACTTACAAGCATTATGCAATGTATAGAAATTATTCAATTCCAGCTGATCTTGCTTCAGGCAAGCATTTAGCTATCAAGTGCTGGAGGTTTAGTCTTGATCTTGCATTAGCATCTTACGATGTAACACTATCTATGCCAGTGGGCAAAATATTAGATTCTTGATTTTTAAGAGATTCTAGTCTTAAAAGAGCAGTGAGATCAAATGGGGATTTCTTCCCTGCATGTTACGTACCTATATAGGAAAGCACTGCACCGCCTTTCATGTTTAATGTGTCTTCTCACAAACTCTCCTGTGCTGCAGAGAAGTATTATTATATTCATTTCTCAAATGAGGAACTGAGAGAGTGATTTGCCTAAGGTCACTTGGAAGGTCCTTGATGAACATCTGTATCCCCATCAGCACTGTAACTTCCTTCTAAATGAACATTTTTCCTGTACTTTAGTCAGACCACCCTTGCATTTCAATACAAAATCCTGTTTCTTATTCTCTGCCTATCCTTTTCCTGCTATCATTTCAAACTTTCAGCCTGCCATTGCAATCACTTGGTTTTCCACTACAGACCTTTCCAAATCCTATTAAACTTTATGCAGGTTAGTTAGTAAACCTAAAAATCAGTGCTTTGTCAGCAGATTGGTGGAATTCGGATTCCCAGAAGAGTTTCTTGTTTGCCAGAAATGGAGGAACTTCTTTAGCACATTGACAAAGCAGAGCATGTCTACTTGTTGCAACATAAAACTGCAAGAGTGATATGGCTTGGAAGTATTTTTTCTACTTAAATTCCCTAAAACTAGGTCACCTTTTAGAAGATTGTTAGTCTTGTAGTTATTTGTAGTTATGCTTGCATATGATCAAGTAAACACTGTTCACAGAGTTGTTACGAATAACGTAACACTGCTTTCATAACCATTTGGGACATACACCAAGACCACTCCAAGTGTGAAGGAAAACATGCCAGCCTAAACCACCCTCATAGCCCTCATAGTATTATAGTAGAAAGTATGCACAAAACGTCTGAAGACACTATTTCCAGACACTGAATGTTTTTGGCTGCAGAGCTGGATTGAGAAGCAGAGGTGTAAGAGGCTTCTTCCATTATTGCATCTACTGCAATAGCATCATCTAAATGACCATCTGAAATTTGACAGGTATGTGCAATGGAGATGTAGAACATTCAAATGTTTCTTTTTTATTGCAATACACTGAGATATGTTTCTCATAGTAAGGCAATACACCACAAAGTAGATTATATTGTTTAGCTGTCAGAAGGCTGTGAGGAAATATGAGAAACTTATGAATGGTCTCCAGTGTCTCCTCATCCTCTGTTACTGCAAAGCACAGAGTAGCTTAACAAAGTGATTGTATTAAAGAGGGTAAAGCACCGTTGTCTGCACTAGTTAGCTGGTAAGCAGAGTTTTACTCATAACAGGTATTGTGTTATGTGATACACCCATTGTGTTATTTGCACCCATTTTTAATCCAGCCCACTGAATGAGAAGAGGCTAACAACATTGCTATAAAATTATATCTACCTTCTCTCCAAGGACAAATGCAGATAGAGGCATCTAATTTACCTTTTAATTAGCATTTCTCTGATGGGTTGTGTGAACACTACTGAGTCAAATTTAAATGGAGTCATTGCTCCCTTTAATTTCAGAGAAGAGCCACACTCCCAGCATAACTATGTGGTTCAGAAGAGAAAGATTCAAAATTATGAAGCCTGTCAATTCTCTGCTGTAATGGATCGAGACGTTTGCTTGTTTGCCTTTGACTTACTGCAACATGGTCCATTTTAAGGGGAAAAAAACATTTCTCACAGTTACCTTCCAAGTACCAAGCAGGTTCATTAAAAGGATGCTCTTATCAGCAGTTAGATGATATGGGGTAATTAGCATAAGGTGCGAATGTCCTGATTATAGGATCCTATCTACCTAACTTAAATATGCAGGCTTCATTACATTTTAGGCACCTAATGAAGCAGCCTATGTAGAATGAGTTCCTAACATAATCAGATGAACCAGATTATTGTGATAGACTTCTGAAGGATCTAAGGGGTGTCTGCCTGTGTTTAGGTACTTCAATTATGTAGGAATGATCTCCTTTTGGAGGCCTCCAGAGGCACTTCATTGTCTCTATTGCTCATATGGGAAATATGCACACTTATTTAGCTACTTGATTAAACTAGAGAAAGCTGGGCATAAGTCAGATCTCCCAGTTAGATGGAACAAAGACCACCTAATCATCTTTATCAAAATCGTTTTTCTAAGAAAAATAAAAGCTGTGTTCAAGGGCGTAGGTGAATTACATGTGTTCTGCCAGCCAGCTTTGATGCATTTTGTCTTCATGTGCTGTACCAAATGCTGAATGTAGTGAATGTAAGGACAGAAGTTTTCTACACCACTTTTGCACTGCACTGTGAAAAATCATACTCCGCAATTTTCTTCCTTGCAAATATCTCCTTCATTGAGCAACCGTGAAGAGCAGTCCTTGCACACATAATCCTATACTTCTAGAGGAGTTTATATCATTAGCCATACGCCAAAAATATGGTGCCATCCTCTTTTAATCTAAAGCAGATTGTAGGAGCTCCCTGGTATCTTTGTTAATAGTTAGAATTTGTATTAAAAAGAAAGCCTAAGCTAATAGAACCCAATAATGGCTACCTGGAATAATCAATGACTCAAAGGGTGTAAAATCAGCAGCTTTTCTCTGACTCGATAAACATGTGAAACACTAGAATAATACAGGGAGATAGTCAGAAACCAGGATAGAGTGCTGTTTGTAGCTGCTTTGGCAGGATAGAGAGGCACAAAGGACATTGTTGGAAGAAGGAAAAGAATTGAGAAAAACGTTTTCCTGAAACTTCTATGTTCTACACTGATTTTTCATGCAGAAGCAGGCATTTGGCAAATACATCTCAAGGGCAGACTCTGATTTTGATGGAGTCTGGGGAGATGCTCTACTAGGAGATAGGCATCTGTAAACCTTGAAATAAAACTATACAGATATTTTCTGACAACACCATAAAAGCAAGATTCATTAGAGTTCATAGAACTGCAAAATCAGTTACAATCATCTGCAGTGCTGTTTAATCCACAGTTCATTATTAAATAATACTAAGTACCAGCAAGCTTTGGTGCACAATCATTTAACATTCTGAAGACTCAAAAGCGTTTGACTGACCTAAGTTATTGGTCTCAACTCAGAGCTAACTGGAAGAAATTTAATGTCCTGTGATATATAGGATATCAGACTAGATGATCTTTTCTGGCCTGAGCTTTATAAATCTGTGGAAAGTGAGACATTGCCATAAGTTTCTCACAATGAGCTGTCACTGCCAGGACACATTGTCCTACTGGCCTTCTTTCACTGATACACAAGGTCTGGATTTAGCCAGCTACTGGGCCTGCTGAGTTGTAACTGTGAAACCTCTCGGCTTTCCAGCTATCTTTCGCTTTGATTATTGTTCTTGGAACATTGGCTTCTTGTATATAACTGTGCTAAATCATTTAATTGTATATGACTGTACTAAATCATTTTATTTCGATAAATCTTTCATTAGAGTAGGCTTAGTCCTCCAGAACTGAGAGATACGGTGTGTAATTATTTATCCTACTCCATTATTCTACTTGAGAAAGAGTGTTTCTCTTCCTGACTAGTGTTTTGCTTTGGTTGATACTGTAATTTTAATCCATACACATCATTGGTAGCACATTAATGCCTTTGTCATAGAGGAAAGGACCAAAGATATACAAACTAAGATTTCTTTGGCCAAACAGGGCTGTAATGAAGACCTGTGACTATGACTACTGAAATTTTCCATTGCTATATTCTGATATTATAGATGTATCTTTTTTTTTTTTTAATTTTGCACTAGAAAGCTGAAAATAATGTAAAATTCCTAGACATTAATTTGATAGGAACATCCCAAAGAAGTGTGAAATATATTAAAAGTGGATACTTTGCAAATTGTTTATCTCCACAAAATTAAAACTCCATAGTCTTCATCTGAGCTAGCTACCTTCCCTTGTTCACTGCAAGAAAGGCTGGCAGGGAGCTGGACAAAACTGCTTTAAGGGATAATAAAGGAAGCAAAACAACCCTATCTAACATAGGCAAAAGACATCATATGTATACATAGAAATTGGATGAAATTTGGAGCCATAGACAAATGATGAAAGCACAAGATTTAAAAACGTGCTATCAGTTATATAGAAATGACTTTGGGTGGATTCTGGATTGAGTCCAGATGCCAATGACTTGCTGTAGCACCTACCCCACTACCAGACTGACCCAGAGGAGCTGGGAAAGGGTAAGC
Organism: Gallus gallus; assembly: GCF_016699485.2. NCBI lineage: Eukaryota > Metazoa > Chordata > Aves > Galliformes > Phasianidae > Gallus > Gallus gallus. Next base: position 10,628,888 of record NC_052533.1, read on the forward strand.
ATAATGCCCAGAAAAGTGGTAGAAACTGTGAAGTGTGTGTGTGATAATTTTGGCATTATTAACACTTTTCTGCAGAGTTGTTTCCTTCTTCTTTCTGATGTAATGGCATCTGGACTAGTAGTTATTCTTTTATTAGACTATTAATATTGATTTACACTGGCAATAACTTTTTGGTTTTTTTACATAATGTGCACACAAAGAAGATTTTGAGTAGAACAGAAACCAGAATGAAACTATTATTTGTCAGAAATAATGTGGTCAGCAGAATGCTGAGGCCACTCTTCATCATGCTGAGGTTGCTTTCCTTTTCATTTACCACCACCTGCACTGGGGGAAAACAACCCCATTTCACTGTGGTAGAGACCAACTCTTCCATAAAGCCCTGCTTTTTTGTATTTCCACAATGACTCCCATGCCCCAGAAAGGTTTCAGCCACAATAAAGACAGAAAAATTAGAGAAAATTTAACCCTTACTATTTTTTTTGAGACCATCTCTTCAGATATAGTTTGCTTAGTAGCTGCCCATACCCTGGTTCTATGAATGTAGGTTACAATCAGTCTGACATGCTTAAGGACACTAAATTAACTTTAGAAATACAGACATGTTCCTCTAGAATATACACTGCTTTTTTGGTTATATAGATGTGACATCATGCATGATAAATACTTCAGCCTCACTTCCAAAATATATAAAATCTAATTTTTTATCATCCATTTATAAATGAATGTCTTTGCAATGTCCCTTTCCCAAGGATGGTACGAGATCGAGAGGAGAATGGATTTGTTCCCTCATCCTTCATTCCATTGCTTTCACAATTTGCAAGTAGTGCCAGGCAAACAATGCTACTGCTCAAAGTATTTTGCAACTTAGACTGATTATTGAAAGACACAGTTTTCAAGCAAAGAGTCTATGAATTATTCTGAGATGCAGAATCTTATTACTCAGAGGGTCCCAAGAAGTAGCAGTTAAAGTGAAGGAGTAAATCAATACCATATTAGCTGCATATATGGAACATTTTGCTAATTGGAAGATATGCTGGGTTGCTGGACGATCTGCATGGGGAAGTTTTGAAGTCTGACCTTTGAGGATGCAAAGGGCACAAGATAAAATGGTAAGCAACAGACATATACACTGGAGTATAAACAGATACACTAACCTAAGAGTTTGTTCACTTCTATAGTATGCATTTGTGTGACATATGTTGTGCCAATAAAATCAACTGAAAAGCCAGAGATACACTAGACCAATCCTCCCCTGAATTTCTGAATTACAGTGTCCCTGCAATCAGACTTCTCAATATACACTTCTTGTAGTTCAGACAGTTATTCTGCTCCAATAAACTGTTCTTTTAGAGAACTCCTGTGGCCAGACTGCAAACAGAGAGAAACAGAGGATTCCCCAAAGAAAATGAACGCTAATGAAGTTCACATTTCCAGTAATTTTTGGAGCAGTATATGCTCTTTATTATCAGACTGATGAGAGGGCACATTCACAGTGACTGTACAATTACTGGGTACTGAATTAGCATTAAATTAAATTACTTGAGTTTAGCCCTTCAGCACAGGCAAGCATAGTAGGACATCCTTTCTGCCCAGCTGGGACTGATGAAAATCAGAGGAGCAATGGGATGGCTGCCACCAGATCTGAGAACCAAGGAAAAATGCCTCTCCTCCTGCTTTCTGTTTTGAAGACTGGGCAGCTACTTCTTTCCTGGGGCACAGTGGCTTTCTGCTGATCAGACTGTTCTCCCTGATGACAGGCTCTCCAAGTTTTGTCTCCGAACAAAGCAAAGTCAGCTAGAAGGATTGGCTCTCCACTCTTCTCTAACCACTGTGCTTCACAAAGGATTGGAATTGGCCCAGAAGTGGCTTACAGAGATTCATTTTTTATAAAATAATGCTGTTGAGAGAAGGATGTAGGGAGAGAGAGGACAGCCCTAAAGACCCTCAGCTTTGCAGTAGATGATAAAAAAGAAGAGGTGCAATGGATATAAAAGCAAATGACAACTTTCATCTATTGCTTGCTGCAAATATCTCTGTCACCTGCTCTGATTTTCACTGGCGTGAGTTATTCTAGGTAAAAGGGCTGCAATCAATTCCCTAAACATCTCTGTTCTCCACTCCAAAGGGTAAACCTCTGATTGCTTTCAGAATCAGATTCCCAGTGCACTAAGTAGAGAAGATGCGCCAATGTTCCTCTCCCACCTCTCAGCCCACTGTCAGGCATGATGCATACCTATCCTAAGGGAGTAAGTGCAGAGAAAGTGAGGATGCATCTCGTGTATCTAGTAGGCTGCTCATAAGAAGTGTGCATGTAGTGCTTCTCAGGTGCCTTCCAGTTCCTTATTGACTTGTCTTATTCTATTGTGCTGACACACATTTCTGTCAGTCTCTGTAGAGATGAGGGGTGTGGATAAGTGTCGCTATTCCAATCCCAGACACTGGAAGTCTGTATCAGGTCACTGTGAACTTGAACAACTCCAGGTCCCTTCTGGGCAACATTCATGTTGTCAGCTATACGTGCCAAACCGAGAAATCATGAGTACTCTTGTTTTTAAGGTCAGAGGGATGAAAAAATAATTCAGATTGTCTACTACTGAGAGCTGCCAGACCATGACAATGAAGACATAGTGACAATGTCTTACCATAGGAGATCTAAACTCAGCCAGAGTGGTTAGGCACTTATCTGTGTTCAGATAGTCACACACACACACACACACACAAACAGAAAAAAAAAAAAACAACAGTTCTGCTTCTGAGCTTTTGTCCATCCCAAATTGAAACAAGTGTTACAAGATTAATAACGTCTAAGAAATAGAATTGTGCTCAGCTAAACCTGGGTATCTTAGAGCTTGCTGGGGTGAGAATCAACAACAGAAGTAGGACATATAATCTACTCTGTGCTGGTGAGACATCACCTGGAGTACTGCGTCCACGTGTAGAGTCCTCAGTACAGGAGAGACATGGACATGCTGTAACGCATCCAGAGGTGGGCCATAAAAATGATCCAAGGAATGGAACACCTTCCCAACAAGGACAGGCTGAGAGGTGGGGCTGTGCAGCCTGGAGAAGAGACTTGGAAGTGGCCTTTCAGTATTTAAACAGGGGCCATAAGAATGAAGGGGACAGACTCTTTAGCAGGGTCTGTGATGATAGGACATGGGGAAATGGTTTCAAAGTAAAAGAGGGGAGATTTAGATTGGATATATAGAAGAAGTATTTTACAGTAAGGGTAGTGAAGCAATGGAACATGTTGGCCAGAGATGTGGTGGATGTCCCATCCTTGGAGACATTCAAGGTCAGGCTGGACCAGGCACTGAGCAACCTCATCTAGCTGCAGATGTCCCTGTTCATTGCAGGGGAGTTGGACTAGATGGCCTTTAAGGGTCCTTTCCAACTCAAATGATCCTATGATTCTATGATTAAAGCACATAGAATGGCAGAAAGACACCTGTGTAAAGGTGGAAGAGGTTCCTCAGCAGCGAGGAGTAGCCGAACCGATCCTTCTACCAGCAGGCCAGGCTGAGGCTGGTGAAGCACCAGACACCAACCAGCAGCACTTCTCAGCTCCTTTTCACTCCATCTGTTCCTGAGAGCACCCACAGCATCTCACAGCCTACTCCTGCTCTCTCTCACAGCTTCTCTTCCTCTTGTTGACATTGCCCGCAAACCATCCTTGATTTGGCAGCAGCTTTACAAAGTACAGGCAATGACCTGCATGAAGTGATACAACTGTGATGACTTTGCTGTTGTTGAAATGCTGAAGATATCAGAAACAAGCACGTAAGCCACACAACCTCAGAGTGAAAGGTTGTCTGAGCCCTGAGGGGGCAGAGAAGTGGGAATGGCAGGGGGACAGCTTGCACAGCAGCGAACAGGCTGGTGGCTGTGTTTTGTGCAGGAGGAAGGCCCACTGCCCTTCTTGCTTTCTGTTAGAGTCTCCTCCCACCACTGCCTCCCTCCAGGAGCACACACAGCAGGATGGATTGAAATGCTTTTGGAAATACTTCAGTGTGACATGAAGGTCAGCACAGAGGTGATAAAGTGAGGATATTTAGATGAACAAAGGCACAAAACTTAGTGTTTTCTCAGTCTTTGAGTCTCACGCTTCTTTTTCATGCCAAGGAGAATGTCATGCCTGTCTGTTTCCTCAAGCCCAGGCATTGCCGGGCTCCAGACGTCATCCTCTCTGCTCAGATCCAGGTTTCATCTGGAAGGGAATACTCAGCTGTGCAAGTTCTAGCTGATCTGAGCAGCCCAATTTTCCTGCATTAGGAGCCCGCAGTGATCACGGCACATGTAGGTCCTTCCCTACTCCTCCCTCCCCACTTCATGCTGCTATTGGAGCACAGCAGCTCAGGTCCCCACTCAGGCAATCCAGACAAGTCTGTAGGAAACATGGTGTAACCCAGCTGGTTCCTCAGCATTTAGTTCAGCAGGTATTGACATGTTCACAGTATGAGTAGCATGTATCAGTGCTGCCTTAAATTTCTTCCTGACACTAATGCTGCTAAAGCAGTGAATTGGTGTTGTACTTTCTTCCTTTATTGAAAGTCTCAGGAAACAGATTCAAACCTCTCCTTTGTTAACCTCTGCCTCATGATGGAAATCAGGTGTTCATTTTTCTAAGGTGATTTTTTAACTTTTTTTTTTTTCCAGAGAGCAGTGAGAAACCTGTGAGTGCACTCATCACAGCCACCAGAAGCCACCAGTCAGACTCAATGAGCTTCCACACACTACTCGTGCATCAGTTGAGAAGGGAAAAGGAGACTCATCATTGTTCACAGTATTTTCATTCAATCCAAAGGAGGATTACAAAACCACTGCAGGTCCCCTAGCATGGGTGAAGATGTGCCAATTGCAATTTCCTGAAAGGCAAGCCTTGTAGAAATGTACCTCACTTTTCATGGACAGTATCCACTCACAGTAGTTCCTCTCAAGAAACAAAATGAAAACACAATGGTAATACAAGCATGAAAACAAATGTCTCATTATTACCATCATGTATTGGATACACTGACAAGTGCAGAGTTCAGGAAATCATAAAGCGACAAAGGCACAAATTGTAAAGGCAATTACCGCAGGCTGCCTGCGTGCCGTTGTTAGACTTCATGAATGGCGTCTCGAAGGGCTGAAACAAGCCCAACTCCATCCGTAGGACAGTGGGAAGTGGGAAAAGCAGCAGTAAAACCTTCCTTCTTAACATTTGCTAAGTTACTGTCATTTCAACAAGCTCAAACCACCTGCCAGTTTCTTCCAGAGCAGCAAGCTGACATATTGAGAGCTCTGGCTAAGAGAGTGTTTTAAGGAGAGTGATCCAGTTTCATCACGTATGAGTGACTGACTTCGCAGGCTGTGAGATTTTCATACCATCACACTGTATCACTGAAGTTTGATTTATTCAGTAGCAACTGCAACACCAAATTGTGTTTCATCGCTCTCCTGATAACACCCAAATGTGGAATGGGTGAGCATATCATCATCTACTCACTGACATAACAACACTGGAATTTTTGGAAGCAAAAAGCCAGGGCCTGGGGAAGACTTATCTAAGACAGTGCCAAATCAGCACTTAGAATTTTTTCTCTCTTTTTCTGGCCTTTACAAAGTGGTGCGTAATGTGCCATCTTTCTCTCACCGAGGAAATAAAAAAAAAAGACTGCTATTAAATTGAAAACTATTAACAAGGTCTTTGCACTTTTCTGTGAAAATCCTTTTACTTATGGGTCACTGCAATCATTTTACAGGAAAGGTGAGGAAGGCTAGCTATGTCCTCATTTTATGTGTGGGTAAATCAAGGTGCAGACAGGCTAAGCACACAGGCAATGATTAGCAATTTTGGCTTCAGCTACACTTTCAGCACTCACACTCCTTTATGTATGCCAGAAAGAGGTTCCACAAGTGACGTCTGTTATAGAGCATACAAAATCGATGTTCTATACTGTGACCACAGAAATGTCACAGGGTAACACCTTCAGTTCGCCTCTGATTTTTTCAACGTCTTCAAAATGTCTTCTTGAACTCTGCCATCATCAATGAAGAGAAAAAAAGAAAAAAATGTTTCAAGATACAGCTTTTGGGAGTAATGCTTGTGACTTGCACACTTCCAAAAGGAATAGTATGTCAGCGTGTTGTTATTTTAAGCACTGCTAAATGGGAATGGCTGCAAAGACACAGCCCTGAATGCATTAACGGTGCTTCAGCTTTCTCTGGAATCTCACATATAGGCTCTCTAAACTATTTTGTCCAAATTGAGCACTGCATCATTTTTCTTGAAGAACATAATAAATATTTTCATCTTTCAGTGGACAAATACAAAATATGCAGAAGAGTCTTGCTAGCTCATTCAAAGTTTTAGAAAAGATTTAGTTTGATTTCAAAGTGTTAAATGAAACAAACAATCAGCAGTACCGTGGCATTACCACAGCTAAATTCTTGGTGAATACAACACACTGAGGTTATACTGTGCTTTGTTTCTTCACATTAAATATATCTCATCCTTAGATTTATACTGGCACTTTATGGCTTTCGCAAATGACTGTCTCAGCACCGCAAAGTAATTCCACCCTGTCATATTTGTCTTTGGAAATTGTAACAAATTATGGTGATTTATAACATCAAGCTCAACTCTTCCATTTTTTCCCCAGATGGGAATGTCGCTGATGGCAAGGTGCTGGGCCATCCATTTACACTGTGCAGAGGGTGACAGTGAAACATGTTTCATCTCTCTTGCCTGACACTCTCTTTCCCTTTGAGGGGAGGCTGTCAGCATAACTCAAGCTGTCAAGGCACCCTTGCAAGGGACCTGAAACAAATCTAAAGCTCTCCTACCTGCATGCCTACTAATGAGGTGTGACCCGACCCTCCTGGCTGCCTGGCTTCACTGAATCTCCTTGCCTCTAACCTCTTGTGGTCCCTTCTCAGTCAATAGAAGTCAAAGCATCATTTGTCTTTGAGTAAGGGCAGGCAATGATCAGAGATGGAAACTTTGGGGAAACTCATTCCATGTGTATTTCTGCATTGTTGTCCATGAAAAAAAAAAACAAAAACACATCTGTGCCACTATCATGACAGCTAAATAAAAACCCAGCAGGGGGTTAAACCAGCACTGTAATATTCCTCTCACCACTTGCCTAAGGCAAGTAGGTTTTCTAATTGACAAGTCAAGCACCGAGCATTTTCTCAGCCCAGTATTTCCTTTCATAGGAAAAGATGAAGAGTAGATGACGTTCGAAAACTGATAAATTTTTATAGTAGCCTTTTAAAGTAGAGATATCAGAGAACTCCAGCTACTTCACAAAATAAATAAATATGTTGCTTTCTCTAACATTAAGAAAGGAGAGTAACATGTGGTTCAAGCAGTGTTAGAGACATAGCTTTTCTTTTGCAGAGAAAACCACAGAATTTTCTACTGAGAGTGGGAGGATGAAAAACAGGCCCCTCCTTTTTGGTGTCTTAGCAAGTGCTGGAATATTTTGAAAATCATCATTCTGACAAAAAAAAAAAAGAAAAAAAAAAGCAATACCCAGCAACATATGATGCAATAAGGCTGATGCAGCACCAACTTTGAACCTGCCTTGTTAAGATACATTTCTTGCAAATTAGGAGCTCAGTAAAAAGTACATTTATTTGCCACCAGCAATGGTGTTACTGATCGCTGCTTACAGCAGAGATCAGTTATAGGGCTATGCAGAGGGAGAAGTCAGAGAATGGAAGGAGAGTTTTAACAATCTCCATAGGAAATCTCTTTGCTGAACTCCTTATGCTTTAGTAAAATAAATTTCACATGATGGAAATAGAAAAATGAAAACCTAAAGAAGTGTAATATGTAAAATTCACCAGCCAGGTCTGGTGTAAAAGTGTCATGTACTTTATCATTGGAGTAGTGAAGCTTCAGTCCCTCCAGCTGTACAGCAGAGCTGTGATGCTACCCGCATTGGCTTGGAGGGTGTGTACTATGGTGTTCACTGGCAGCTATTGCCAGTGCCACAAACAGACAAAGAGAAAATAAATCGACCAAGGATATTTTAGACACGCGTACCCTCCAAGATTAATCAAATAAATAAATAAGTAGGAAGCATGTCCAATACAATCAGCCCTGAAATTACTCTTGAAAAGATGGTTTTATTTATCCCCTCCCTACTGCTGCAGAGAACTAACTTTCATTTTTGCTTTACTTATGTATTACATAAATACGTAAATATACACAAACTGTAAATATGTACTTGATGAAATGTGTGCAGGCAAGGGTATATGTGCATGTGTGTGTGTTTATTTTTAACATGGTAAGTTGGATGTGTCAAACTGAACCACATGTAACATGGCAACAAAAGAAATCATTTCAATAAAATTACATAATGTAAAACAAATAATTGGAATACTTACATTAAATACAATTTGCATGCAACATCGCATTATACAATTGCTGACATGCTGGAGAGAGGTATTAGCTTTAAAGTAACTACGTCTAGAAAGCAATTTGCAGAATTTCTGCTCTTTTTGCTGGTTTGAAAAGCAGTGATAATATGTTTTTTTGCAGCTGACAAGCGAACAAAAAACAATAATTGAATGGTACCATTTTACCCACAAGGCAAGCTGATAATTAGAGGTTTAACAGACAGTTTGGATTCAATCTGAGCAGTGGCAGATACTCCTTTTGATTTTTTTTCTAGTTGTTGTTTAGAGAACAAATAAAAGTTCACCCCTTGACACACATTTGCCAATAACTATGGAAAAAATAAGTTATTTTTTCTTTCCGGCTCATGTCTGACAGGGGGTCCCTGGAGTGCATACACAGTGAATGATTGTGCACTAGGGGACAATGTCTGGAGAATGTGCATGTGAAAACAAATATAAGGAAACAAGGGGAAACAAATAGCAATGATAGGGAATTGGCTGACATGCCCAGCCACATCTTGCTAGGGCATAGGATGAGGTTACTGGCCACAGCTTTCTCCTATCTGTGCTGACTCAGTGGAAGGATTAGTGGCTCAGGCTCTGGCACAGGAGGATGAAGATGCTCCATTACAGATAGGTCAGAGGCAGCAAGAAATAGGCTGCAAGTGTTAACTCAAAAGGAGGGCAGGACACTACTTAGTGATTGGACCCTTCAGGAGTATGCTGTGATCACCAAAGTGAATTCCTAGCCCTTCTCAGGTCAAGTGAAACACAGGCCAGAAATGAAGATAATTTTTTTCAGGTGAAAAGGAGCAAGACTATACTGCAACTGTTTCATACTTTCCTAATTCAAAAGGTACAGTTCTTTTAGTCCAGTGTCTTTTTTTTTTTTTTTTTTTTGTACCACTGAGTTTTATTTGTGCCAGCTCCATGACTGTATTATTAAGGAGTTAAAGGCTTACTGATATCAATAATAAAATAAAACTATCACTGGAAAATATTGACTATTAAACATTAATGACTATGTAAATCAGTTTTATAAAAACACAGACTTCCTGAAATGCTAACCAGCCTGGACAGAGAGTGAGGACTAAGTAGGCTATTCCCTTTCAGACAATTTTCCATTGTTTTTATATTGTGTCTAAAAGTAGAAATCTGGTTTTGCTTTTGGTTTTTAATAGCTTATTGCATCTGAGAGCAGAATCAATTAAAACATCCACAATAACGTTAGACTTCATTGGAGGCCAATTAGGAAATTCACAGGCTACAGATGATAGTACCCATTGTTAAACATGTTTGTTCTCAAAAGAATTCACACTGTATAAAAGTGATCTGAATATGTTACGTTTCCATAACACCAGCAGGCAGACAAATTTCCATACAAAATACCAGATGAAGGCCAATTTGTGGAACATGGAACACATCCAAAAAAGTGTGGTCAACCAAAAACAAGGAATAAAGCAAAAACTTTTTGTTCATGTCTTTTCCGGTAAGTGAAAGATTGCATTTTCTGTGAGCACACTAGTGGAGACATTGCCATTTCAACTTATTGGCTCAAACAGCAAAGCAACGTCAAAATTTCCGGTTTCTCTTGCGATGGAAGGCAATACCTTAAAAAGCAAAAGCAAAATCAAAAACCAAAACACCTCAGAACAAACCAAGGCAATGGATTCTGCTTTTGTTATGTCACATCAGTGTCACCATGTATTTTAATTAGCCTGACTCTCGCATCTAGAAAGCAATATTGCTCATAAAATGCACTAGATTGACAGTCATGGAAATGGAACTCTGATTTCCACCATAGGTTATCATACACATACATACACCGGACAGTAACTTTGTGGGCTGTCTCTTGTGTAGGTTGGTTCCTTCTGTCTCAGATATCTGCCCCCAGTTCCACTAGTCCTTCCACAAGGATACCCCCCGGAGAAGCCACTGGAGATACTTGGTCTGCAGTAGGTGTAGGCAGGTCATGAATCCCTTTTGGATAGAAGCTCTATAGCTCACTGTTAGTCACCTTACCGATTATTTATTTTCCTGATCTTATCTTTTAAAAGATTTGAGAATAGGGTAAAGTAAGTGAAGTTTTAAATATTGATTATTTTTCTTGAAATAAAATTAAGAGCAAATCAACTTTTCAGTCAGAGACTATATTAATATCAAATATATAAGTCGTTACTCATATTACTGTAACGAGCAGCAAGTAAATTAATGGTGGCTGGTTACTTATTTTAAAATTATTCACATTTTTCATGTTTATTTTCAGCTCAGCCATTACGTCCTTCATACAGAATATGTGCTTAAAGAGTAGCTGAATTCAACCAGTAATAGAAGCATAAGGAAAAGCCATTGGGAAGAACAGTTTGGATGGGAACAATTAGCTTACAATATTCCCTACTATTTCACCCAGTGTTTTAAATGAGTATGCCAGAATGGACATTCTCCATTCTGCTACAGTTCATTAATTGACAGAAATACTGGCTTGTGTAGTTGCACAGGCAGAGTGCTCCTTTCTCTGGAGATGAAAGAATTGAAAATCAAATGTGAATCTTCAAAATAAGAATGCAGTGTATTCCCACTCAGTTATTAGGAAAGAAAAGTACTCCTCTGAATACCCAACATCAAGGTCTAATGCCTAGACCTACCACAGTAATGAAAGTAATGAAAGACCTACCTGAGTAATGGAAGTCACTGACAAAGCCACTTAATCTCCCCATGCCTCGGTATTCAAAGTCACACAAGTAAGTCTCAAAGCTAAAGAGGAGACTCAAGTTAAATTATGCCTCATACAAAAAATAAAATAAAATAAAATAAAAAAATCAGGCATCAAACGTGCAGCTTGATTTTCTGAGGCTGCACATCTGTGGATGCAAGAGTGGAATATGCTGAAAATCTGGCCGTGACTTCAGGTTGTATGAAAATACACAGGAATGGGCTTTGGGAATGGCTGCATGAAGACTTTGTGCTAAGACTCCAGTGGTGTGCCCTAACAACTAACCTACATGCTGCCTTTTTTGGTCTGCCAGTTACTGGTTGTTCAGCAAGGGTTACACCTGGCCTTGATTTGCTCACTGCATCTGTGCTAGAGATCACATGGCCACGTTCACTTCCACTGGGTGAATCTCTTTATGTACAGGTTGATGATACCTTTTGGGACAGGGAGCTCTTGACTCCTTTCTGGCCCATTTGAAGCCCGTACATATATCTGATCAGGTAAATGTTCTGTCACATGTTGTAGACTGGAAATACCTCTGTTTGTAGAGCAATAGGACAACTGGGATCTCTGATGACCCACATCTAATACTGCTATCCTTATATCAGCAGCCCAGCATTGATTGTGGAGCCTTTGTAGCTCTAGCAACTGCCGTCAGCAGCTCCAGAAATAACATGCTACACATGAGAGTTATTTAGAAACTCCAAAACCAACATGTTTTATTATACTGCACTGATACACAGTTTCTTTTATATTCAATTTGTGGTGACAGGGGGCTTAGTAAAATTTTGCCTACAGTTACAACCCAGAATAGATTTGCTACTTTCTCACAAATCCTTTTCTGGAAAAGAAATCACCACGTGGGATATTATGTATGGAAGCAAAAGGATCCTTAATGTATTATGTATGTAAATTTTTGTGTATAAGGATATGTATGAAACATTCACTTCACGCATCTAGCGCCTGAGGGCTCACAAAATGAGAGACAAAATAAATAAATAAATAAAACCCAAAACCTGTCTGAAAGAGAGTCTGTGCTGTAGCATTTTGATTGGTGGTTCATTCTGTTAATTTTTTGGTCTTAAGCAGTGCTCCAGACTCACAGGGGACCACCAAGCCCTAACTTTTCTTGGCAATTTGAATCTTGTTTCTCAGCAAGCTATTAGACAAACAGATTGTCTGACAGCAACAAAGAGTTAACATTTCCCCTCCAGCCTTAATTCACCCCATTGTGTTTGGGATTGCAGGGATGGAAATGATCACACAGTGAAGTGCTGCAAAGTGCAATCTCTCTAGACACAATGCAGTTGAGTTAAAGGACACCAGGCACTTAACTTTGGATTTCCTTGCTTTCATTCAAACACTGTTACTTCAACAGCATGTTTTGTTTTGTTTTGTTTTGTTTTTCAGTTCTGTTTCTTCTGGTTTTATTTTATGGCATGGAAAAAGTTAGATGCTTATTTGAGCACAACAAAGTTGTTACATGCCTTCATTTCCAGCCCAACATAGGTTTGCATATGAAAAAGAGAAGTATATAATATAACAGGAAATAAAAAAGGAAACTGCATGTAGATATCTTGCCTTTTGCATGTTAGGTTGAACCCAAAGTGATTTATTCAGACAAAGAAAATGGGGTGGCTCTAGATTTATGTCACAGCAGAATGTGGTTCATATTTACAAAAAATTGATTTATATGCCAGTAATTTACAGTGGTTTTCTTTTCTTTTTAAAGTGTGCTAATTTCTTTTCCTATTCCTCACTAACAGATTTTAGATGTTGTGACGGTTGGTGGTATCAGCCCTCCCAGGATGGGCATATGGTTTCTCTCTCAGTGGCAGACTACTGAAAACTAGTTTTTCTATTAACAACACAAGCATGAATATATGGAGTGAACTCCTCTACTGAGTATACCTTCAGTACTGGCCAAATCATTCTTTGCTTCCCTCTCCTGTAAGGTCTGGACTGAGGACCACAAGATGGTTAACTGTGAATAAATTGTGGAGTATATGGAAATGTTAACATGGACGTATGCAATATTCATGTCAAAATAGAAATAAACCCACAGAAAACTGTTTTCTTTTGCGTGTTTTTTAAGCAGTCTAGCCCAAGCAACATCCTGTCTCTAGAAAAATATACACGAAAATCAGTTTGGCTGTACAGAAATATGCTCTGGCCCAGTTCATATCCTTCCTGCACCCGTGGATAGGCTTCGTTTTCTGCAGAAAGTTTGTGCCATCTCCTCATAGAAAAACCAATCCAAAATTCAGAATCTCCCCATGGCTCCCTAACATCTGCACCTTTGCAGTTTGTTAATTTACAGTTATCCCTTCAGAACATAATTTAGCCCCATGTAATGATGGGTGCCTTGAGGAAATGCCTGTTCTAACCATTAATTACTTAATACACGTCAATTCAGCAATATAATACAAGCACTGATTTTTCCTATAAATTGGCATCTGTATTTCATAAATTGGTTCATTTTAATGGCTTATAATTGCTGCATTTCTGAAAGTTATAGAGTGCAGAAATGTTGGACAGGATTCAAAATATGTTGGCATGCATGCAGTTCCTGAAAACAGGGGAAAAAACAGGGCAACTATTTAATTTGGTATTTGCAGCACTGTAGTGTTATCAGCCTGCACAAATGCTATAATTGTCATCTGTAAAAAGACCAAAGCGAAGTGTTCTGGAAAAAGAAAATACATCTCACAAGTCATGGCCTAATCCATCAGTCACTGCATTCACATGTAATCTTTACTCAGCTGAAGCCAGTAGTGTTAGTTATTGAACAGGGGTGACAGGGCTGAATGGAAGTGATAAAAAATGAAAACCCTTTAATGAGAATTTTTTAGTCCCAGAGCCTGATCCCGTCAGCATTTTGTATTGGACATGCTGCTTATTTCTGTGAGCAGTCATACTGACTTTGGTCTCGTTATGCTCTGTTATAAGTGCTGGCAACACTACTCTACTCTCAGCGCATAACAAAAACAAAATATGACAAAACAGAAAAGAGCAACCCTAATGGACCTGCCTATCATATGTCTGCAGTTGAGGCCCTATCAGCTATTCTTCATTGCTCAGAAACATCCTGAGCCCAGCAGTGAGCATTTGCCTTGCTACTGGTTACATGAGGAGGACCAGAAGCACATGTCTGCCTGGGAGAGTACAACTGCAGGGCACATTTCCTACCAAGTTGATGTGCCTGCTGTGAATGGCGATGCTCGCAGGCTAGTGAGACTGAACTGTCCTACCTAAGGCTCTTCCCTGTAGCAGACCAATGCATTGTTCAAGGGATATAGGTCTGGTTGGAATTTTTACTTTTTGTTATGCTTACAGTATAACAATATAACAAAATACAAATGTAATTTAACATTAATATTAAAAAAAGCCCAACACTTCTGCATCAAAGTGGAAATCTCCCCAGTTTCTCCTGCTGACATTTCAGTGGGTCAGAGCAACCAGCCCAGCAGAAGCCTTTCCCCCAGATACTCTTCCTTCAGCACAGCTCACTGTCCCCACTTTGCACTGATGTCCCCAGGGCAGACTGTGGACAAATCACAGCTCCAAGTTAAATATCACCTCTCTCCTTTTCCTTGGAGGTTTGTTTTCAACCTGGACCATGTTAATGATTTATCTTAAAGGACACCCCCTTTGTCAGATGGCTGGCACAACCTAGTGGGCAATGCAGGCTGAGGTAGGAGCAGAAAAGAGCAGGCAAAGGTAGTCACACATCAGCAGCAAAGAGTGATGCTGTTGTAGTTGCCTCAAAGACTTCACAAGAAGATGCAGCAGTGGAAATAACCTGTGAAATGCTTCCTTCTCACAGTGCTACTATAACCTCATCCATTCTTTCCTATACCCTATACCTTTACACAGTAGGAGAATTCCTCCATGTCACAAATGGGAAGAGAATGTAACCATACCAATCTTCATGCTTTGTTTCCCCAGGGTCCTTTTGCCCTCGGACAGAGCAGTTCCTTCCCACAATAAGACACAGAGTCCAATTAGCACCAGGTCAAAGTTGGGCTTGGGGGAACATTTCTGTACAGTTTAGGGAGCTGAGCAGCCTCCACACAGTTGCTGGTCTTGTCAACAACATGCTGATGAAAAAAAAAAAAAAAGCCTGAAATATCAGTGCATTATCACAGTTTTCTTCAGAAGAAGGGAATCACTTCTTGTGCTATGTATTTTAAGAGTATCCACAAGAGTATTTTTTGAAGACCATATGCTACTTATTCACATGTGTGTGACAGAACTCATATATGAGGAGTGAGGCAGAACAAAAACGTAGGTGTTACACATTTTCTATGTGCATATGTTCATAGCCTATTCCTGAGCTCCAGTTCTGAAACACTTCATTACACATATGTCATTTTCAGGTTCAGTTTTTGGTTATCTTAGTCTTAAAAAATCCACTACATTGATGATTAACATCTTCAAAAAGATATGGGATCTAAACTACTTTTACTGACAGAATGCAAATGGCTGATTTTATAAGCAAATTATGTCAAAATATGCCTAAAACTTCAGGATGACGCAATTTCATTTTCTGGGAGTTGAAACCAAACCAAACTAGATCACCATGAAATAGCACAAACTCAGCTGCTTCTGTCTCCTTGCCTTGCCTCACCTCGCCCCTCCTCTCCTTGCCTCTCCTCCTCTCCCATACCAAACACACACAGACACAGGGAGCATTGACTCCCAAAGCAGGAAAAAAATAACCAAAAAGAGGCACTTTCTTGGTAGCCAGAGAAGTCTCCTGGCCACAGATGGTCGTCCCCTGGACAACCTCAGCTGTGTGATACTCAGCCAGGGCAGTTGCTGTAGCGCTCCTCTGCTGCTGCTCTCAAAAGACAAGGTGTTCAAGAGACGTACAGCTATTGATGGCAGGAACCAAGGAAATGATAAGCATTTGGCCAAGATAAGGATGTGACTGCCAGTATCAGACTTGTTTTCTCTTAATTCCCAGCTTCCTCAGGTGTTGACCACGTTTAGACCATAATTATTTTAACCAATTAGTCACAGAAATCAGCTTTTAAATTGTCAATTCTCAGAAAAGCTTAATGAGCTACAGAAGGGCATAAACTCTGTGCTTTCCCACCCATGAAGTAAAGAAGCAGAGAGTGAACAGATCAATGTTTTACTCTTCTGACTTTTTCCTTTATCATGCAATAGCCACTGCTGTTTCTGAAAAGCCTGGAAGCCTTCACACTGTATCAGTGTTATAAGCCACAGAGGCACCTACTCACTTGCTATCAGAAAAGGTGCTTTCAGCCAATGCCTCTCAGGCCTGGAATGCAAACACAAGCGGCTCTGGAATTATACTACCTCTTAGCATGTGAAGGAAGATCCCTGTCTTCTAGAAGCAGCTTTCCATAACCTTGCTTAAGCTGAACGCAACATTCATATTCCATTGAATTTTCTCATTGCAGTTCGTGAGAACTTTTTTCCTACATATGGTCAAAATCACAGTCTTCTCATCCCCATGGAAAACACTTAGCATTTATTTGAATCTTGTTATTTTCCATCAAACAGATGGATTGCAATTTTTCACCTGACAGATTATTAACTGTTAATTGATAATACTGATAGGTTACATAATGATATCCCCTGCTCCCTACAGAGAAGAAAGAAGTAACCTTTGAGGAGCAACAACACAGAAAAGATCAAAGAAAGAACTGGCTGGAACATGTCAGAATTGGAAAAAAAAGAATGAAACTTTATGCCAATAGAGACATGAGTTAGAGAGAGAAAAGCTGTTTGGAGTAATTCATCAGGAAAAAAAGTGAGAACCAAAGAGAATATATATATATTTTTAATTATCTTTCCTCCTTTTTTTTTTTTTTTTTTTTTTTTTTCCCACTCAACAGTTATATGTAAGAACAATGTTAATGTAAGTATAACTCATTTAATTAATTAATTAATATTTTTATGATATGCTTCATAGATCAATTAAACTAGCATTATGCACATACAAAGTGGCTCTGTATGGCAACGGGACTCCATCACAGATCAGTTACTGCGATGTTCATTTAATTCTAATAGGAAAGGCAAGAGGAAAAGCCTGGCTGGCAGATTTATTGATTACATTTCACCAAGGACCAGCAAAAGGCAAGCACTCTGAAAATCCCCAAAGGTGATCATTAGTACTGAGTAACTGTCACTAAACATTAGCACCATCAACAGACTGGAACTAAAAGAAAGTGTGATGCTTTAAATGTGAGGCCCAGGAGGGACTGCCTATAGTCCAAAGGCAAAGTGAAAAATCTCATATTGTGGCACCTCTGTTGCAGACAGATGAAATGCTTTTTTATTACAGGAATATATATAGAAAGTATGAACATATATATTCACGCTTATACAGATACATTCCTAAAATTGGACTAGTGCAATTGGGCAAGTTCGGCAGGGCTACCTACTATAAAACACATAATTAATGTGTCAAGCCAATTTCGCGGTCCACTTCCCTGGAGCTGATTAAGGACCAAATTAAACTTTGTCCTAATCAGCCCTAGTGCTCTGCAGGTAATACAGAAATCCATGGAAATGCTGATTATTGTAAGAGCACGTGCAAGTTATCTGCATAACTAATGTAAGGACAGGTTTACCAGAACAATTTCTGGTTACAGACTTTCTAATACATTGCTTGTTCACCTATTTTTGGTGGATTTCTATTTGAAAGCCTCATGTTTCTGTGGCACAGAGGAAATAGATGTCAAACAATCTTTTTTTAATTTTCTGTACTTGAATCTGATCTGATTTTTTCTTGGCCAAAAGAGCACTTTACGTATCTGAAGCAAGGAGTTTAGATATTACACAAAGAAAATGAATATGAATGGTTTTGCCACTTCCTGTTAGCTCTTGGCTATCTCCTCTTTTTTATCACATCCTGTGATTCCTGTATGTGTGCCTTTGTTCCATGGGAAGCAGCAGGAACAATACCCTTTGTAGTGCTGGCAGCTTCTGATACAGACACTCTGCTGTCTTTTGTGTACCTGAAGCACTGCCTCAGTAAGGAAAAAGAAACTGTTTGAATTTCACCCTCTTGGTCTGTCTATAATCCTTGCAAGCCCTGTCTCTGAACACAATATCCCAACAGAGAAAGTTATTTCTTTCAGTGACCTGGCACTAGCCCCTTTCATCAAGGGACCACAAGGTCAAAAGCACAATGTTGGAAAAGATCCTTCCTCTCCCAGTGTTACCTGGCAGTCACAGCAGAAAATGTGGGAGGAGGCTCTGGGAAGGCAGTTTCACTGAAAACATCTTATTTCTATGAGGCTTTTCCTGCTTCGTGATTCTGCATGAACAGAAACACAGCCACCGTACCATCCTACACAGGGACCCATCTGTGATATGTAACCCAGAAAGTGAGCATTAAAGATGAGGATTTCATGAACTTGCTAGACTGATGTTTTATAAAGCAAGATTCTGCTGGTAGATACAAACTTGAAAGAAGATCAGTAGTATATAAGTAGATATTTTCCAGTGTATAATGTCTGAAATGGCAAAAGGAAGATATTCTTCCTCACAGCTTTTTGCTGTTCTTTGGGAAAACTCATTCTCCATTACAAGGAGGAAGGGAAAATGGCAGTGTGTTTTCTACGTGAGTCAGTGGGCATCAGGAGACACGGGTTTGGGCTGGTACCTCTTCACTGGGATGTCACAAGTTGCCTCAGAGCACTGTGCTTCCTTTGTCCTATTCCAGCCTTGTTTTAGTCCTGTTTTGATCAAAAATTATCAGTCTAGTATTCTCCCAAAATACAACGACGTGGAGAACCTCTGCCATGACTTCCAGTGACCAGCCTCTCTGGTGGAGGAGCAATGAGGATCAGTACTAAAAAGTGACTGGAACATAGCTCACAGAGTCAGTAAGCCTGGTCATCCCTGAGCTAGAAGATATGTTCTGTATAAGAGACTTCTTCTACCCCTGTGTACACTCTTGAGATACTTCTGGTAAACTTTATGTGCAGTTGGTACATTATACAAGACTATGCCAGAAACAATTATTTAAAAACAACATAATAATGAAGACAAGTGTAGACTCACTACAAAGACAGTGATCGTTACTGGGGATGGATGCAACACCACAAGGTTCAGATAAGTAGTCTCAAGCTGCTTTACTTTTGCCTTTTTCAGTTCCAATTTTTATTCCCTTTATGTACGAAGGGAGATGCATAAGAGGCAGCTCTACAAACTGCATACTTTTATGTCAGAACCTACATTTGCATCTTCAGAACCTATTAATTTTACATTTCTTGCAATAATAAGTTAAGATTTCAAGAAACGACCACTGGCTCAAAAGCCCCAACATATTCATTTGATAATCTTTTATTTAGAAGTGCAACCAACTTCATGGCATCTCAACATTCAAGTGATGTTCTTAAACTACGACATTTTCACTTTCTTTATGAAACACACTCTTTTTGTGTAATGAACTAATGTTAATAATTACCTTTTCTTTAAAAGAAAAAAAAAAAAAGCAACTTTGCCACATTTTGCCAAGTCCTATCCCCATACTTTAATACTGTGCTAAGATAATGGCAATTATTATTTAAGTCAAAAGGGAAAAAGAAGCTAATTTACATCATCCATCGCAGTTCTGTTACATGCATACATTTCAAGGCATCACAGCAAATCAGCTGTGGAGAAAGGAACAACCCTTTTCATCAACTGCTGTGTTGGTGTTTATAATCTTTTTAATATTTACTGACCTCATATATCAAAACAGCAGATTGAATTCTATGAACTTTAAGTCATACAAAGCTGTTTATTTCAAAATCTCATGGGGAACCTCTAATCAAACCAGTTAAACTCAGAACACAGCTGTAGGAATGGAGAGAACAGATTTAAAATCTGTTATTTGCCCTGCAACAGCAGGGACCTGAAGTTGTGGTTTGGATTATCCAGAACCTTGGGCTCAGATCCAGACTTTTTCACAGATGTGTCTTGAGTATGGTATTTCTCTCTCTGGCCTCACCTATTCATCTAGTTCACTTGTTTTACTTAGTTTGTATGGTTTTAATACAAAAATTGAGATGATATTTTAAGGGCTCATGAATGACACTGTATGCAAGAGGACTTGGCTGTTGATTACAGTGGCTAACACTGTAACAACTGAGCTTAAGCATTTGTCAGTAGATGTTCAGCAACCTGTTTTCTTCAGGAAAAAAACAAGCCGCCTGGGCTTAGAAGGGTTAGTAGCCCAAAGCCGCCAGAACAGTTGTCTCTCCATCATTCAGAAAGTTTGTGTGCCAAAAGGGGTCTGTTCTACTATGTAAACACAAGCTACATGCTACTAATTTCTGCAAGCATCCCATTCTCCAGAAATCCTCCAGTCTACATCCTTAGAAAGTAAAACTTAGCAGAACTCTTGTCTGTCTTTCCTACGTGAAAACAAAAAGTGCTTCCATAGGACCTTTGCTGATAATTTCCCCAAAAAAAGGCACACAGCACATGCCTCCTCTCCTGCTGAACAATCACTCAATATTTTCTAACATTTACATATCCACACTTGCTCTTTCCCACAGTTAAATCCTCTTTTATAATCCCCTGCTTCAGGGTCACAGCTCTGTAGGGACTGGTATTAAGGGGATTCAAGCAGGCAGACTGAAAAGAAAACAGACCTTGGAGTTAATTTTGATAGGTACTGCATATACCCATGGCCAATTCTCACTTCAGATGATTTCTGAGTGAAGTACAATAGATGGAGACCTAAAAAACTATGATCCAGTTGTGTCCCACAGATGGAGAACTGGAGCAAAGGTAAGCACTAACTGCCACGTGACAGGTTTAAAGTCATCAAGTAACTCTTGAGCACATCAAAATTTGTATTTGGATCGCTTATGTTCTTGGTAAAATATTTTGGTTTAGGGCTTTACTAGATTCCCATGGATATAAGAATATCTGATTTTAATTTCTCCTGGGGGGAAAAAAAAAAGGAAATGATAAAACTCACGAAGTCTTAATAATAGAGATAGAATCGCCTACTGTAGAAAGATTCACAGTAAAAACAGTTGTTCAAAAATTTTTAGCTTTATTGCTTCTGAATGTATCTATTAATGTATGTGCATGCACACGTGTACATTTGTGTGTATGTGTTTGTGATGAACAATATATACCCCTATCTCAGCTCCCTGGTCTATTTTCCTTCCTCTCCTATGGACTAAGTGTCCTAAATTTAATCTTTCCCCTTACACATTGGCTGCCCTTTCATGTCAGGAGAGAAAACGCCCACTCAGCATAGCTTGAAAGAAACCTATCTGCAGCTGGGAGGGAAAAGTCGAGGTGCTGCTTTAACTAACTAAATTAAATACAGCTAGAGCTCTAACAGCTGACAGGTTTGATTTGGATATAGGATGCTGTGAGATAGTGATAAGTGAGAGCTCAGGACCAAAGGGAATTAAAAGGCCACACTTTGGTTTGATGGAGTCACTCTCTTTCTGTGGTACATCCACAGATGCCGTGCTGGCACACGGTGGTGCCTGTAACACTTAAACTGCAAAAGACCAGCTTCAAATAAGGCTAAGTGTGTGGCTCCAAAGGACACATGTAGTTTTCCAGGGAGATCCTCATAGCACTGTTCTTAACCTCATAGCCTCGTGAAGGAAAAACTGCTTCAGGCTATAGTATGACCACAGGTTCGAATTCTGCTCTGGACCATATGGGAAATATCTGTCAAACAGACCAAGAGGTGGTTCAGAATGTTAAAAAAAGTTAACTTTACTCTTAAAGAGAAATTTCTCTATCTCTATTAAAATAATTTCTTAAACCTTGTAACTAAAAGCATTTTGAGAAAAAAGTTTCTTCCTCCATCATTTCAGATTATCGAATCATAGAGTCAGAAAATGGCTTAAGTTGGAAGGGACCTTAAAGATCATTGAGTTCCAACTGCCTGCCGTGGGCTGATTGTCACCCACTAGCTCAGGCAGCCCAGGACTCCATTCAAAATGGCCTTGAGCACCTCTAGGGATGGGGCATCCACAGCTTCTCCACACAGCCTGTACCAGTGAAGGTAATGTGACAATAACGGTGCGTTAGACAGTAAGTACTTTGTGTATAGTCAGTATTCCCTTGCTCTCTCTCTGGTATTACTATTTCTCTTGTTCACATAAGCTCTTCCCTGAGGAACAATGAAGATGGAAAAACATTTTTAAAGATTATGATTCAACTGTGAAACCT
This sequence comes from Gallus gallus, assembly GCF_016699485.2. Taxonomy (NCBI): domain Eukaryota; kingdom Metazoa; phylum Chordata; class Aves; order Galliformes; family Phasianidae; genus Gallus; species Gallus gallus. The sequence goes on from NC_052533.1 coordinate 10,651,176, forward strand.
TACTATTTGTCAGTGTCACCAACAGGCAGGTGTAATGCCTGAAACTGTCTTTCAACTCTGCTTTCTAAAGGGACTAAAATGTAAATGAAATTTTTATTTCATAATTAGTACAATAGATTTGACACTTGTCTGCCTCTGGTAACAAGGCAAGCTTTCCTTACATTTGTAAAGTACTATGAAACCTCCTAAAGGAAGATGTTGCAGAAACTGAAAGCTCTGACTGAGTGTTGTAATAGGCTATGTTTCAAACCAGGAATCCAGCAAGAGACCTCTGCAGACAGAACAGTTAATGATTTAAAGTTTATTATTCGTTTTCCTTTAAAAATATTATATTTTTCTCTATTTGGAGAACTGAAATTGGACGTGCTGGAGCATGGAAATGTTGGCCACTAGAAACAGACCGTGTTTATTACCACAGGAAATCCCCTTTAATGTCATGATTTCTAACTTGCATTAGTTAAAGGACTGAACATTAGAGTAATTACCATGACAATGAGTTTGAGAACTCCCATTTCCAAGTAGTCATTACAGAATGCTTGGTCTTTTGCACAATTCAACACTATTCTTTAGTTTTCATTCTTTCCTGTATATTGCTCGATCTATCTCATACAGTAAAACAGCTCAAGAACATGTAAATATACTTGTTTCCTCATGCACAGAGATGCTTATTTAAGAATAATTTTCTATAAAAAGTATGCTGAGAAAAAAAGAGAATTTGTTTTGAATAAGATTTAGTAGTTCTGTACAGAAAAAAAAAGTGTTAAGTTAAGGATAAAAGCCACATAATTTGAATCACTACTGGTTTCAAAAGGAAAAACACCAAGTCAAATGAAACTGCACACACAGTACAAGCAAAATCAAGAGAAGTTCACAATGTGGAAAGAAGAGAAAGAAAATATCCCTCCAAAGGCAATGACTTTTCAACCAAATTCAGTTTTCTTCTTTACCATTAATTAATTTTACCTGGCTAGTTTTCATTTCCCCCTTCTTAGAGGTGAGATCATTATTACTCTTAGTATTACAACAGTAGCTGGAAACTCCAGCTTTGATCAGCATGCCACTTTGTTAAATACCAGTGTAGAAAGAGACATTTTCACCAAAAATATCTTTGAAAATTTCAACTGTGTGACAGGGAGTCAAATGCCCTAGTCTGAATGCTTGCTTTAGTGAACAGTGCAAATAGGCTGCATTTATGCAGTTAGAGATTGTGACTGTACAGTGAAAGCTATGATTTCAGTGAAACTTCTGCTTTCTTGAGATTACTAGGATTATGTCCACTACTGTACTACAGCTGATAAAAATGGGAGGGAGGGAAAAGTAATGTGAAGCTGTGATAGTTATCACTTCAGATGCAATTATTTCCATCTATAACAAAGTTTTTATGTATCAGTAACATTTTGTGGGTTCTGTGGTTTAGTTGCTCTTTTTTTCTCTTGTGAAATGAACCTTTCAAAAAGTATTGATAGCATATACTGCATCTAGATCTCAAGATACTTCTGGTTAATGGATGAAAGCTGTTACACTATGTTCTAGAAAAACACAGAACTGATAGTGATTTGAAGTTAAGCATTCCACTGCTGAAATGTATTAAAACAAGAAGAAATGAATAACTGTTTGACATTTCCTAGGTTATCTGGCTTCTTAGATGGCAATTGTTTTTCCAGCCAACTTCTTCTTGACAATTAGCAGTGTCATGGTTTCCCAAGATTTTGCATTGCCATCTGTAACCACGATAAAATAAATTTCCAATCAACCTTCACTGGAAGGGGCAAAACGGAAAGAAGATGAAGCTGATGTGATTTATCCAGAAGATATTTTGAAAGCATTCTTGGTACAACACCATGGCACAAAAATCTAAACTCTATTTGCTTTGAAAGTGACTGAGACTCTAATTTAGTGAAAGCTGCTAGTATTCAGAACGCATCTAAAACTCTCAGGGCTTTCGAAAACTAATTTCAGAATCTAAGAACAAAAATTAAGGTAGAAGATTTTGGAAATCTTGGTGTGAAGTTGGAAGTTAATTAAAACCAGCAGACTGAGCTCAGCACAGGGAAGGGCTCTCAGTGGTGTGACCACCCTGTGACTTCAAGGTGTGGAAGGCAGGCATGGACAGCACAACAACATGACCAAGCCATAGAGACTGAAACCCTTCTTTAAAACCCAAACGGAGGCTGTTGAAACAAAAGCTATGCTGAGCTGGCTAGAAAAGAACTTAATAGTATTTTGTGGTACCTGAGTATGGCTTTGCAAAAGAAACATCTTGCACAGTGATTCTGTAACTCTGCACTCTCACCTTGAAGGAGTATATTTATTCAAAACTTTAAAAGCTGACTTTCTTCTCCCGCAGTCCATCCTTCCATTTTCACAGCAACAGTGGGCATCCTGAGACAGACTCTGCAGACTGTCTAGGTTCAGAATGGTTGTTTAGCCTAATCTGTCAGGGCATTTTAGCGATATAATTACAGACAGTAATTAAACCTCTGTAACACCCTTTGGGGATCTCTTATTCCACAATATAATTGCTTTGTCTGGTTACTCTATGTTATTTAGTTTATGAGGAATGAACTCCGACCTATTCTACAAGAATTTGTTGAATGACTTTCTTTTTTAAAGCTAAATACCTCTGGTCCCCACATTACAACCAGTACTGCTACTTCTTCTGTTTTCTAAAAGCTCCCACAACAACACCAGAGGCATGACAGAAATGCAGGGAAGAATGATGAACAAATGGAATTAATATAGTGCGGAAAGTAAAATTCAGTTAATAAAGCAATATCCAGGTACAATCCACTGTAAAACAAACCTTGTTTTCCACAAGAAGGAGAACTGTAATTTTCCAAAGATGCCTCAGCAAATAAAATACCTTCCTTTTATTGGATTCTAGGAAAAGGAAGCAAGGAAAGAAAGCAAATATAGCTAGACCTAAACTAGCAATTCTTTTTCTGCAGGTATTTCTCCTTGCTTCTGAAGAATTGTTCACTGTTCTTTTTGGATACTGCAGATGTTCAACTGAATCTTAGTTTTAGCTGATTTCTAAAAATTCTTGTAGGACAATAATAGTATTTTTCTGCAGTGTCCATATATAGTATCTGTGCAAATCAAACAGAACTGCCGGAAACTGGTTCACTTTCCTCCTGTACATTATTGTCATATGTAATTATGTATCAGATAAAAAAATATGCTGATTTTTGACTAAGTACCAAAAAAGTTCATAAGGTTTTTTTTTTTTTTTTTTTCTTCAGTATTGAGCAATATTTATAATGCATAGCAATATATAGTATTTTTTATTTCATTTGGTCATGTTGGTGCTCTTTCACTTTCTCCATTTGCTACGGTTTTCTGGTGGTACGCTTAAAACCAATTATTATCTCTCATTACTGCTTGTAAGGAATAACCATACGTTTTCTCACTGTAGAAATAACCAGCAGTAACAATGCAATATCAGGCCACTACATTTTAATGAGCTGAGAAACATAACTCATGTCAAAATAAAAAATACATCCATTTTTTATTTTAATAAAGAAAAGTCAAAATCACTAGGATTACTCTACCTGGAAAACATGCTAATAAGCATTTGATTGAATGAATTAACATCATCATTATTTCAGTGCTCTTGATGAACCAGAGAGCATGAAGTTCATACTGGTTTTGTAAGTCTGAAAATTTTTTATACAAAATGTAAAACCATAAAATTCCAATTAGAGAGTTACCTGACAATTTCTTGTAGTTTATTATCACTAAACTACCCATAAAATAGAAATGGCTAAGTAGACAAAAAATACCAAGGTTGTGGTCCTTAAAACTCTAAACGTGTCTAAGCTTTATAAGTTAGATGTTGAAATAATTGAAGCTAAATTTTAAGAGACCTTTTGGTGTCTAAAGACAATTGAGCTATGCCATTTTGTTATGCCCATTTAGCTCAAGACGTTGAGCATGCAGTTTTGAAAATGCCTTCATGCCATCTGTATCTTTAGTAACTATATATGTTTAAAAACGCTGTGTTTTGAAACTGCATCCTGAGTGTACCATTTCTACCCCTTTTCCCCTCCCTTTTCTTCCACACCTCTTTGATATTTTCACATAACCCATACCAGTCTTCTCTGTGATCATTCAGGGGTGGCTGCAGCTGCCTAGATGTATCCTACTAGCAAAACAAGCAGTAGGATGCTCATCTGCAGTGCCATACCTCATTCTGGCTTTGAAACAGCATGCCATCACCAAGACACAGACAGGTTTACATATGTCCATTAGCAGGCACAAGATGTGGGCACTATCTCAGCAGAAACATGCTTGAAGTCAAGTACAAGCTGTGGGCCCTAACCTGCATGCATGGAGGCAAGCAGTCAAGGTATTGAAAACAACCTTTCCTGACAAGCCTTCTCTCCTGCTGCCTTCCTGGCATGACAGTGGGAAGGAAAACACACAGCTCAGAGGAGTCTAAACTTGAACAGCTGAGCTTCAATGAGAGCTTTTTACCTCCTCAGGATCATTTTATAAGTAATTCTGTCATTTTTGTCAACAATGAGCAAATCAGCAGTGGAAAACTCCACAAAATATTTCAAACTACAACCAGTGCTCACCTAATTTTTATTAAATTTGCCTCGTGGGCTTTCTTTTTTTTTTTTTTTTAATCAGAGATTTATGAACCCATGAAAAGTATATAGAAATATGACACAGCAGCATTATTCCCAAGTTACGGATGTTATATCAACCCCAGTAAGAATGTTGCTTTATATTTGAAGAGGCTTGTGTTTATTGCTAATTACTGTCCATCAGTTTTGTTGGCTTTTTTTTTATATTCTGGTTATAAATAAAATGGGAAGTATGTTTGGAATCCGAAACCCATGTATATATACTTAATCCATTCAAGCTGAAAATGCTTGCCTTAGCAGCCTAATAGCCTCTTACAGAAACATGAAGCATTCTATCTACATGATGCTGATGAGACAGCAAAACAGATTAAGTAGTGGCTTTTCACCTTGGGACAGTGAATGATGGAGCCCAGCTACACCCTGAACCCTTTGAACAGAAGAGAACTACTCCAGTGCTTCTGCTGTCAGTATAGGGTGTAGTCTTTAAGAACACACTGCCACCCTGTTCATGGTTTCCACATCAGAGATGTTCATAGGCCTTGGCAGAATGAATCAGTATGTCTCATGGGGACTACCCTCATGAAGTCCCACCTATGTAGCAAATCAGCCAGACTGGTATAATAAATCTGTACAAGTGCAAGACCCCCTATTTCTATAATCCAGACTCCATTAATATTTTTCTAAATCCACTGTAAAAAAATCTTTCAGGAGAAGTAATCATAAATAAATTTATACACAAGAGAGTTTAACTGCTGCCTTATTTGTCACTCTAACTCAAGTGACCAGATGTGAAGTCCTTGGTACAGAAGAGATGTGGATCTGCTGGAGTGTGTCCAGGGGAGGGCCATAAAAACGATCCAAGGGATGGAACACCTCCCCTATGAGGGCGGGGTGAGAGAACTGCGGGGCTGTTCAGCTGGAGAAGAGAAGACACTGGGGAGATCTGAAAGTGGCCTTTCAGTATCTTAAGGTGGGCTGTAAAAAAGAAGGGCTCAGGGACCATTTAGCAGTGCCTGCTGTGACAGGACATGGTGAAATGGTTTCAAACTAAAAGAGGGGAGATTTAGACAGGATGTAAGGATGAAGTTTTTTACAGTAAGTGTAGTGAAGCACTGTAACATGTTGCCCAGAGAGGTGGTGGATGTCCTGTCCTTGGAGACATTCAAGGTCAGGCTGGATGGGGCTCTCAGCAACCTGATCAAGCTGTGGGTGTCCCTGTTCATTTCAGGGGAGTTGGACCAGATGACCTTTAAAGTCCCCTTTCAACTCAAAAAATTCTTTGGTTCTAAGACTCTTTTTTTTTTTTTTATTTTGCTCTCTTCTTGGTCACTGTGGCCACATAGCCCTGGCAGGACAGCAGAGCATGAGGCACCCCCGTGAAAAATCTGCATTGCCTTCTATACACCGCTGTCAATACTGATCCCAAATCAACCTCATTCCTATGGGAAAACAGGAATCTCATTTCTAAGCATTCACAGGGGAAGAGGAAGTTGTCCCTAATTGGACACAATTTCCATTCTATTGGCCCCCAAGTTGGAGAGATCCTCACTAGAGATCTTCACATTCATAGACTTTCTTGTCTGCCTTTAGACACAGTTGCCACCCGAAAGCTTATGCAGCTCAAACAAACAACTCTACAATAGCTGGCAAAAAATATTTCTGCCGCTCCAGGGAGAATAAGTATTTCCACGCATGAGAGGCAAAAAGTAGCTGATGTGTGAGGTGACATTCAGAGCGAGACCACTGCACTGCTGCCTCTGCAGAACAGAATGATTATTTTCTCTTGTTCTCTGTGTGAGAATTGAGGCTGCAAGCCATGTTGGTGTCTGCGGCAGAGAAGTGGAAAGCAGCACGAATATATTTTCATGTCCTACAGCTGAATTCTACAAGGCACAACACATCCTTCTGGAGGTCATGAGCCTCCCCAGCTAGGTCAGATCAAACACATTCCGGGTTTGCACCCCTAAGGAGAGAACACACTTTTTATTATATAAATGTCAAAGAGCTACAGCCTGTTAAAATGTGTTAGTGCCTTCTGGGTAGTTCTACACCGACTTTAATTATGCACCACCTTCATTTGAAAGCCTGATTAGAGTACAGTTCAGTCGAAGCCACATTGCCCACCCAGCTGTACACAAGCCCATGTAGAGAGAACTTGAGAGAAATGTCAGAGACGCAACAGACACTGAGCTACATTCTTTCACATTTGTACCAGTTTAGTACCCAAAAGAAGTAAAAGACACTTCTGCCATTTCAGGCTCTGAGCTTTGAGGCTAGAAACACAGCTCTGACTTAAAATTATGCAATTAAGCCAAATTCCATATTCCTATTCCTTCATGAAAGATAAGGGAATTGTCCCATTTTAGACATAATGAAGACTAAAACTAGAGTTTGAAGTTGTAGTCCATACATGACAATACTTGCAGAAAGAAAAATATGCAAGTATTTTCTATTCAGGTTTTACTTCTCTTATGCCAATGTAGGGGATGTTTTTGTTCATTAATACCAAGCAAACATTTGTTTTGCTTGACTTTCTTCCCATCTAGTGCAACACTGAAGCGGAACAGAACCCTAGATCACCTTCAATCATACTAGCTTCTCTGTATTTATACTTTATTTACGTTAAAGGCAGAATATGACAGAATTACTCAACAAGGTTTACTAGGAGAATAAGTAATATATTTCCACCTTAATATCAAATACAACTTTTTAGAGTAAATATTGAAGCAATAATTCAGTTTGGTTTATTCAAGAAGGTAGTTTCACTTAGCTGTGAAACGTCCACCTCTTTCTGCCACTGATAAGCAGTTTGTACTTCCTCAATGTCCTGCAGCATACTCTGGCACACTATCATCTCTTCTAAACACAACTGGACACCTAGAATTCTTTTACACACTGCAAATTCATTTTCATATAAGAATTCACTTTAAAATAATAATTTCCTTCGTCCTATCTCACTGCATTTGTGTCTGTCTATTCTTCTGCTCTATATGCCTTACAGAAGGACCTTCTCGAATCAGCTGATTAAAACATCCTACCCCAGCATTTCTGTATATAGTTGTTTCAGTTTTCCCTCTATAAATCACATCCTAGCAGGAAATTTCACCCATCTGTTTTCTCCGTAATATATTCTATACAGAAGTGGTCAAGTTATATATAAAATATGGTTGCTCGGAAAGTAATGTCTTCTAGTTATTTCCATGGGAACTATAACAAAGAGCACAATAACTCATAGAGAAAATTCTTAACTACAACACAGTCACCACCTTTAGCTATGCATTTTTGCCAGTGATGAACAAGAGTCCACATTTTGAGCTTGTAAGAATCTGAGCCAGTTCAGGTGACCCACTGTTTCACAGCTGCTGTGATGGAGTCGTTGCTAGAAAAATGTTGCCCATGCAGGCTGCCTGAACAAATAGAAGTCAGAAGGTACAAAATCCAGACTATATGATGGGTGTGGTAGGACAGTCCAGACAAGACTGGCACTGTGCTTCATGGTCTTCAGACTGGATGGGATCTGGTATTATCATGTTGCAAGAGAAAGGCTGTCTTCTTCTCTGGCCTCACTCTGGAAGCTCAAGCCTTCAACCTCCATGCCATACCATGAACATTTGTCTCTGATGCCATGGGCCAACATCATAAAATAGGAAGCATTACTTTCAGAGCATCACTTGTAGAAATATATAAATGTAAATACAAAGCCAAGAATTTTCTGCTAGCATGAGTAGAATCCTGAGAGTATCAGAGAATCACAGAATGGTTTAGGTTGGAAGGGACTCATTCAGTTCCAACCCCCTGTCACGGGGGGAACAGCTTGCAGAGCCCTGAATAGTCCCTTGAATTTGTGTTCAAGGCTAGACCTCTCTGTGTACTCTACTATTTATAAAAGACAACAGGAATCTATCACAATTTTGTGCATAATAAGTACAAATAAAACGAATAGCACCACACTAGTTACTACAGATACAATATAGCAGGAAAACAAAGAAAGTATTATCTTATCTTTGCACTCTTGTTGCCTGCTTATCTTGCACTTATCAGTGTAGTCATTTAAACCCTTACATGAACACCAACATGAATGCCAATCCTTAGTGGATCATGAGTGATGGTTCATTAACAGCACCTTATTCCTCAGTAACCAAATACTCTCATCAGGGGTGAACTCTGACTGCAAAAAAAGAAATTTCTGACTTACTTTTTTCCAGTCCACAACCATCACTAACCTCAATAATAAGCCCAGAAAACTGTCCTGCTATGACTAAATGAAGTGGAAAACATAACTGCCAAAGTGATCTTCCCATATCTCCTCTATTGCAGAAGTTTGAGAAGACAGAGTTGCCTACACCCTCTGAGTATCAGCCTTTTATTTATCTTTACAGTTTACACAACCAAAAATAAGCTTAGAACTTGTGTAAGAGATCAGACCTGCCGTTGCTGAGTTTCACCATCTAGCTCCAAGTTGGGATGACATAGAGAATGCTGGCACTCTAACAATAACATGTCCAGACAAACCACTTCATAGTAATGGAGATCCTTGAAGCAAAGTAAACAACTGCACATGAGGTATGATATGGAACATTAGTCCTTCCATTCTAGACACCATCAAAGTACTATCAGTAATAGTGGTTTTCAGTCATGATATCAATGAAATAGCCAAGATATTCAAGACCCATCTGGACAACTACCTGTACGACCTACTGCAGGGAACCTGCTTTGGCAGGGGGTTCAGTGATCTCTTGAGGTCCCTTCCAATTCCTGTGATTCTGTGACTCCATGATTTTGTGAAAGTCATATTTTAGTAAATTTTAGCAGAAACACTGCATCCTGAAATATCAAATCTCTGCCCCTCAATGCTTATGATATTGTCACATTTTTCACTGAGTCACTCCGGAAGAAGCAAATACAATCCTTCCTGGAAATGAAATCATTCTGGCTTATGCAGTAACTTCTAGTGACCCTATGGAAGTATTAACAGCTGAAACTTATGTTACTAGCTGGTTAACACAGTAGCTAGTAAACAGTTTTCAGACTGAGAGAATGTTTAAGCCTTCATTATGACAGAAGGTCTTGATTTCAGTCTTTTTTTGGAAGGAATAAGATCCACCTATGCACGTCTTTGGTCTTTTAAGTGGCTTCAAAAAATAGGACTTCTCATGCCAAAAGCAGAAATTTTGTACAAGGTGAATTTTGGTAAACATGCTTTTGTAACATTCTGCAAATAGGGCAAGCAGGGAAAGAGAAGATATGAAGATAACAATTTTCTAGTGACAGCCCATGCAGTTAGCCTACCTCATGCTTCAGGCAGGTCAGCAGAGATTCAGATCCTGCTGAGAAGCTGGGCAGCCCCAGAGGAGGATACATTTTTCTCATTTAAGGAAGTGAAGTTTGCCTTTATATATAAACAACACAGCAACAGCTGTGCTGAGGCTCAGTAGATATCATCTGTCCTAATTTTAATAAGAAAATTGTTTTTAGAACAAATCTCCAAATGATGTAAACCAAGACAATGCTATGAGCTTCCACGCAGTCATACTGATTGTACTCATTCCTATTACATCTCATGATTTTTTGACTAGGAGAGGCAAATCCAAATGTTTAATCCTGATCCAGTAGAGAACAACAGCAAAGCACTCAATGTCCAAGTACATGTGAGTCCCCACACTGAAATGTTAAACTTGCTGCCGTCAACAAATCACCAGAACCCCCTTCTCAAGACAGAAGAGACAGTGCTTGTGGCCTGTTTTTCCTGTAACAAATCCATGTTTTAAGGTAGGATACTGTCTTATGAGGGATTCAGAGTATGTCCTCATACCTTTCCCTCAAAATGTACATGGATTTCCATCACTGAAGACTACCAACAATCTCAGAGAAACAGCCTCTGTTTCTTGATAATGGAATGGAATTACTTAAAGTTGGTTCCACCAACCATTCCCAATACTTGAGTGCTGTTTGTTTACTTGGTTAAGACAGGCAGTTTCTTTGCCTGATCTTGGGAGCAAATGTGTCACATCAGAATAAAACTCTCCAGTGCATCAGTGCACAAATGTATATTTGGAAGAGCTTCTGAAAGGTGTTAAATTGCCAGCTACACGTACCATTGAATTTTGGGAGCTATTAATAGCATTTACTTTTCTAATTCAGATCCACTCATAAAAAAACCATGTAATGTCTAATGGTGCTGGCACTGAGCAGTCACTGGTTTTGCTTGGCTTTTATGGTATAAGGATTTAATTTGAAACTCCTTCTTTTCCTGGAGATGGAAGTGCCAGCTCATATCCACAAAGCAGTGGTAAAAAAAGAAATGAGTACACACAAATACAATAGTATACATTAACGTTATGACTGCTTTCAACTGTAGGTTCTTTGTGTTTTATAACTTTATTAATTAACAACCTGCAAAAACTAGCAACATAAACACAGAACTTTAAACAACTTGGTATACTGTATTTTGTTTTAAGGTGCATTTAATAGTTCCTTACAACATATTCTGGAGTATATAATTGAATAAGTTTCTTAGATTGAACTGAAATAAAGTCTTTTTTTAAAGTTAAATTGGATATCATATTTTCTTGAAAGCTGTCATCTTAAAAATATAGTGGTGTTTCAATTTAGATGAGTTATACTGGAAGAAAGGAAGAACCTTGTGTGCAATTTTAATGTGTTTTTCAAGGTCTACTGATGTTTGCTATATTTGTTTTTAGCTTGTAAGTAAAATGAGATAGAAAAGAAAGTTGAGCTGGGTGAACGGTTCATAAAATTAGCTTGAACTTGCCTAGAAGAAATTTTATGCATCCCAAGCCTCATTTTTCTACTGAATGTTTAAGTCTTGCTTTCCGTTACACTACTCATCTTTGCTTTTCCCTGTGCCAGTCTAAAAACATATCACCCTTTCTGTGATTAGAGAGAGTAAAATGTTTCCTTAATACATCACATTTTTGTCTCACACTAACGTAGCTTAAAAGTCAACAGAGCCACACTGATGTGAAAAAAGTATGAATGAGATCAGACTCAGTTACCTCCTGCTAACTGAGAATGTAACTGAAAATCACAGAAGGGAAGGTTACTGATGGCAGAGAGAATACTGATAATCTCATCCACCTTCTTCCATGTGTACCTCAAACCAAGTCTGAGAGTTTCCAAAGGAGCTACACTTTCCCAATATCCAATTCCCCACTTGCAGTTCAACTCATCATCTTTTCAAAGTGTTTCTTAACAAATTAGTGTCACAACCGATATGAGCTGGCAGTTTGATTACAGAAATCACGAGAACGATGGTGAGTAGCCTGCCTATGGAGAACACCCACAGGAGTAATCCCTGCAGATCAGCATGGAGATGTGTCAATCTGTAGCTGTTTGATAGATGAGTAACAGATTTCATTTCATAGAACTATTCATAGCTCCATTTATCAGACTTAACATTCACTAATTTCTTTTAAGTTGTTTTCCAAACAAATACTATTTCTGAAACATTTCCACACCATGAATTACAATTGCCACATCAGACTTCATCAGGAAGATGATGTCTGTATGAAAATCCAAAGAATACTTTTTTTAATAGTGCTTCTCTAGAGATAGCAGAGAAAAATGCTTACAGTGATTATTTTTAAACAAAGAGAAATGAGAAAACATTATCAGGTAAAAGAAGAGCAGCAAAATTAGGTAGAAGATTAATACTTTTGATTACTACTCTTTAAAAAAGGGTAGCTCTCCAGACGTTAAAGGAAAACCACATAAATGGAAGGAAAGATGACTCACAAGTCTTTTCTTGTGATTCTAATGCATGAAGAGGTGGCTTTGATGCTTGTGAAGGTAACTGTTTCAAAGATATGATGAAGGATAAGTAATAATCTATTACTGTTTGTAAAACTACAGAATGTTCTTCTGCCTACCTAAAAGGAACTGGATGAGAATGTATTTGGAGAACATGGTTTATGAGAGCATGAGGAACACAGAGGTGCAGGGCAGGTTGTATATAAAAATCCTGATGCCGTTTTATTCCAAATTTTGTTGGTATTACCATCTCTTTCTACCTCTCTTTTTCTGCTTAAAGACTGCTTTCTTGGTATTAACAACTACTGTCAGAACACAGGCAAACAAATATGTAGGAAAGTCCCCACTTCTGACACAAGAAATTCTATAATAATTCTGAAATGCTATAGTAGTACCAGCAACATAGGTCTACAAGAAACAAAACTGAGTGATTATATCAAAACCTTAACAGCTTCTTCAATACCTCAGTTTTACTTTGGGCATTCTGACAACAGGTGTTCCTGGTGACGAGTACAAGTCTAGGAGAACGTGCTTCCTTCCCAGATGATTACTGCCTCTGACCTAGATTGGCTTCCTACAGCATTCAGCTCCAGCTGGTTTGGTTGAGAAGCTGACTTTGATGAGACTGTACATAAAGGAAGCCTCAAATCAGGCTTCATATTTTAGGGGGAGTGTGGCACACTTTATATTATAGTATTTAATGAAGACATTCAGACTTAGTGGAAGGAAAGTGTTCCAGGCTTTCTCATGGTGTTTATTATAAACGAAAGATTCCATACTTGGACTGAATCCAGAAGCCAAGACTACAGACCTTCACCACTGAGAATTTTATTCTAACTAGTTTGAAGTTTTCCATCAAAGAACACCTGTTAAGGGCAGCATAAAGCATTCATGGCACCATCAGGTAGAATGACAAGCGTGCTGTTTATTTATCACTGACAGAGCAGCAACAATTCTATGTTCTAACCACATTTCCAAAAGGAAGCAGGTGGATATAAAACAGCACAAGGGCTGAAAGTGAATACTGGGAAATATCACATGGACTGGCTGTCCAAACCTCAAGCTATCAACTTACCCAGGATAACAACATGGCAGTGGTTCTGCTAGAGGACTTAAGCCAACTTTATATGATGATAAATCTACCCACTCACACTCCAAGATATTCCCCCCACGTATGCAACTTGCCAGAAGATTTAATAAACTAGAAGTAAAACTGTCTCATGGCTACTGTATTGGTTAAAGCACCAAGTCAGTCTATCCCTTTGCTGTCATCATCAAACAGGAAAAAACAAATGAAGAAATGTTACGTGATTGTACAGGCCCTTCAGGTTTGTGTTCTTTCTCTCCAAAACCCTTAGGAAAACAAATTCATCTGACATGCAAGCAGTCAACATTTCACATTAGTCATCTATCTAAAAGACAGTTTTAGACAAAGGTGATTCCTGCCCTATTTGCTACTAGTGAAATGTCAAGAACATGCCAGCTCCTAGAAAGTGATGGGGATGTGTGTGAGAGATAGGGAGAGGAAGAAAGAGAAATCTTGGGAAGAGCAGTTCACTTGATTTGTACACAGCTAAAGGAGATGCACCTTCCCGAGGAACAGCAAAATTATAATGTTAGAGACAGCAATCTGAGTTCTCCTGCAACTGATGTTGGAGATCTGAGCAAACTGCCACTTCTAGTCCTTGGAGTAAGTCTGGGTTTGCATGTCCATGACCTAATGTGAAGCTGAATTCTACTTGCATTTCTTAATTTTTTGATATGTGGAAAGAGACATTTTTTTCCAATAGATTTTTGTTACTGTATTTCTTTATCCAGTATAAACAAAATATGAGTGTGAACCTTCCCATGGAGGAAGTTTGCTGACTGTGTAAGCACAAAGGAAAGTGCATGCTGCACATCATTCAGATTTGCATTTGGTCTAGTCTTCTCTGTTTTTGTCCCTTTCTGGAAAAACGGTACTTCAAAACTGATATAATTAATATTCACTTCAGTGATGTCAAACTGGAGTTGACATAAGTGACTTCTATGAAGTTGTGCAGATAATTAGTTGTCAGCTAATTTTCTTAGCACTGGATGAATACTAAAACACAGTGTGCCCAGATTTGAAGTGAATACCTGTAGTTTGCTAACAGTAAATATCTTGACAAATACCCAGTGCCTCTACTTATACACTAATAACATTTCACAGAAGCTTTTCTGAACTGAGATGGATGTCTGCAAGAACAGGAACATCTTTACATGACAAGAAAATTATGGTGCTTATTGGTTAGTGAGTCTCTAAAAAAATCAGTTCTGCTCTCTCAAAGTTATGGCTTCTCAATGTAAAAGTGAAGCCCTTCTAATAACGTTGATTACTGTTGTGAAAAGACATTTTATCTACTCATGCAAATAAGGAGAAAAATCATTTTCAAATTCAGAATATTTATATGAAATTTTTTTCTGCCCTAATGTAAAAAGGTATTAGGAATTTGTCCAATAAATGTGTTTTTAAGTATTCTTCCTACAAAGTGAAATCAAGCAATGTGCTACATCAGGAAGACTGCATGACAGCAAGTTCTTTGTGGAGAATACCCCAGGGAGCTGTAAGGCTTATATTATTCAGTATCTTCTTCTGCCATGATTAGGAGAGAAAACTGCAATCTTTCAAATGATCCCAGAATAGGGAGTGGTTTGTCTTCCATCAGGTAAGGGCTGGAGAAGCCAGACACTGGAATACCCTCAGAATCTTCTAGAATTCAGTGAGGTGTAAACTGTTCTGTTGGGTCAGGTTGTCAGGTTTACCACAGGAAAGTGACCGACTGAGCAACAGCCATGCTAGAGAGAACATGGGGTCATGAAGGACACTGAGCTGAATATAGGCCAACAGCATGTGCTAATTGCAAATAAACCAAAATCCACAGGGCTGCAGTAGGAGTAGCTTGGCTAGTAGGTTAAGATGACTACTATCCGCCTCCTCTTGGTGCTGGTGAAGCTAAATATGGAATATTGTGTTACTGCATAATTAAGTGGTATTCTGAGAAACCAGAAGGAGTTTAACACAAAGTTACTTATAAGAACCAGAGAATGGTACACAGAATCCTAGACATCTGTGATTACTTCATCTGGGGAAGGTGAAGGGATGATCTGGCAACAAACTGTGACTACCTGAAGGGGACTTGAAAAGGTGACAGATTCTCTTTAGTAGGAAAATGTGTCAGAACAAGGCCATGGAGACTCCACCCTTGGCTAGGCATATATATATCAATCTAATACGGTGTTACCCATGAGTTTATTTCAGCTAGAAGATTGGACTAGGGCTTTCATGAGGTTTGTTGCAACTACTATTCTGTCAATTTGATGATTTTATAAGATACACCCTATTTTATAAGCCAAACTGAGTACAGAGCAGTGCCAAATTTAGAGCCCTCTCCATAGTTAGATGCAGCCTCATCATTAAGCTGGTAACCTCAGTTGACTGACACGACATTTTAAATCTGGAATGATGAGACATGATTTACTGTGGCACATCAACATTGCTCAATGCCATTTTCAGAATATTTTTTCTCCATATTTTTATAACATTAAAAAAAAAAAGTAGAATGTTCACAATAATTCCTGAAATAAGCAAATACTTTTTAAAACCCAGTTCAGTTTCACTGAGTATTTTCCACTGTCTTCCAGTTACAGCAAAGAAAGACAATGACAGGAATTTTAATAGCTCTACTGTGAAGCCAAGTGAGACTAAGTGGTTTAAACTGATACATTCCAACTTGAAAAATCAAAACAAATTCCAAAAATGTGAACATATGCAACTGAAAGAATAACTGCTAATGGAAGCAATCAAGTTTTCATGAGACTAATTAATTTTAAGGAAAAAAAAAAAAAAAAAAAGAGGAACTATTAAATACAAAGATCAGATACATATTCTGACCGTTCTCCGGCATTATACACCCCCACCCCCACTGTTCTTGCTTCTTGACTCCTGAATTCTTACACATTTATTTCTTATGAAAAGCCAAAGAGCTTTTGTTGGTACTTACATGAAATTAAGAACATCATTGATTACTTAATTTCAAGAGTCCTCCTTTGAATTCGGATTTTCTGAGATACAATTAGATTTTCAAAAATTGATACAAATTTCAAGGCAGTAATTTGAAATAATTAAAATAATAGATAGTAAAATCATACAGTTAAATTAGCCAAATTAACTTCTGGTTGGAAGCCAGAAAAATTGAGCAACTAATTTGGATATGGCTTTCTTCTATTACTTAGGTCATCAAGGTAGGGAAGAAAGTAACATTTTATGAGGTAGATGAGAAATTACTCTATTGATTAGAAGAATATCAAATGGGGAGTAGTCAATATTCATATATAAACAAAAGTAAAAACAAAAAACAAAAACAAAACCAACTTTGTTAGTTGTCTATAAAGTGAACCACTCTTAACACCTCACTGCAAGTCAAAAATATTTGTCTTTTGCATTTAAAAGCAAACATCTGTGAATTAATGTGTAATAAGGAGTTTTTCTACTTGGGCAGGGTGGGATTTCAGGCTTTCTGATCTAGAAGTTCTTTGTTCTTTGCTCTGAAAACTCTACCATGTGCATTTCTGTCAACCAGAATTGTTTCATAAAAACATTGGTATTTATACAACATACATGACATTCAATCAGTCCTTATTTGAAACCAAATAAATTGTGCAGGTATGGATGTGCTACAGATGGAAATACACGTTCCAGTGTAAAGACTAATGCAAGAAAACCATAGTCCTTACAGAAATATCATAATATTTCATACCATTTCCACTGCCAAGAAAGCAAACTTGTCTCATGCTTCCTGAGCAAATCATCCTTATACTGCATTGGGGATGAAATCAGGAGCAGTTCTTTTGAGTACTTTAATGAGGCAAGAGAGAATCACATTGACTCCAGTCCTCCAGTGTGTGTCTGAACACACATAGAATGGTGACTGTCTTCTCCTACCCTGATAGGTGTATACTTTAAATGGATTATTCAACCAATCTAACCGATTAAACTAGAAAACCCCAAGAACAAAACCCTAAATTGCTAATCCAATAGTTATTCAAACAGTGGCGAAGAGCTTCAAAGTACCAAGGACAAGGTAAAATAATGAGACTGCAAATCCCAGAAGGTGATGAGCTTGTGAGTTATCCCAGCTGGTGCAATCCCTGCAGTACTATACAGTGAACTGCTGGATGGAGGATCACAGAAACCTCAAGTGGTTAGTCTGAGATGAAGAAAAGCCTTTCAGTCTTTGTTGATGAGGGGGCAGAGAGCAAGACCAGGGAGAGAAAAGCTAGTTGCATCACTGAGTAACATGTAATCCCATTCACAGAGCACAACCAGGGTGGGCTCCAAAGGGACATCTGCCAGTCCTGCGAGCAGGAACAGAGATGTTGAGTATAGTTGCAGGGGAAAGAGATGAAACAGAACAGCAAGAGAGGAAAATAAATAATTTAGTTCAGTGGCAAAAAGATTTTTAAATGTCACATTTCCAATGTTTGAACTATTTCGGCAATACCTTCTTTGGCTTCTTTGTCACTTTTCAGATAGAGAAGAACTTATCTCCATGGCAACACATTACATTAAATGTAGAAAGTAGAATCTATCTGTCTCAGCATCTAAGCTTGTTAAAGTTCATTAAATTGTAACCTACAATAAGAGGGAATAGGGACCTGTACTGCTGCATTTGTTCAAGGCAAATAAAATACACTAGCAGATATCAACTAAAAATGTAACATTACATCTGTTTAAGAGGTTGAAAATAGTATCCAAACAGATTTTAAATAGGGACAGATTTCTAGGCAGTGAAAGATCTGCAGATCTGAATAGTAGTCTAAAAGTTGTGTGTAACAGGGAGAAATGAGATGCTGAGACAGTGTGTCATTCAGAAGATAGGACAGACTGAACAGTGCAAGGGGAGTTTTCCAAAACTGGAATCCAGGCAAGGGAGTGGATGATACAGCAAATGAAATAACAAATGATCACAGGGACTGGGATTAGCAGCTTAATTCTGCCAGGTGCTTGTGACTTTGACTTGCAATGAATTAACTAGGAGTGGAGGGCGTTTGGCTCTCCCAGGAAAGGATCCATAAATCAGCGAGCTCATGTAGCTCGACTGCCAGCCGTAAGGACCCTCCTAGGTTCTTATGGTAGAAACCGTATTCACAAATCTCTCTATCATTTCATTCACAAGACCAACATTTCTAAAGTGCATGTACACTTTAAACCCACATAGGAGTATTGCTATAGTTTTTCTCTGTCATCTGTGCACTTAAAAATCTGTTCAGATGCTACTATGAAAAACTCCGTGCTGATAGTTGCATACCTGAGATCACAAACACTCTGCTATTGCAAATGAATATTCCCCATTCAGATAAGTGTTAGTAGCTCATGCTTGGAGAGCCAAAAGGCCCTCAGTTCTCCTACTGCTCTTGACCCACAGTCAACAGCTGAGCAGCATGTGCTGCAGAAGCTGCTAAATGCTTTTTCTTCCAGTATCAGACAGTAAGAGCTTGGGATAAGGTTAAAATGTGTTTTTAATCTGTCTAAGCAATTTTGCACACAACTGATAACCAACAAACATGAAAATCAATTAATAGCTTGTCCACTTGGTTCATTTTCACATGCTTCATTAATGAAATATCTTTAGGCATCCTATTCACAGCAGGCATCAAGAGATAAATGAAAGTACTAAAATGTATGAAGAAGAGGCTTGTTCAAAAGAGTTCACTCATTAAAAGTTGACTGCACAGGAAAACACAGAGAAAGGAAAATGGAACAAATGCCTCG